>NC_138781.1:145969745-146395698 GCF_965178545.1 Coloeus monedula
ACCAGCTAGTGTGTGCACTGATATTTGTGCTCAGTGTGCTCAGATTTGGGTAACATACATGCAGCTTTTCCTGATGGGCAGGCAGCTGCAAACGTTTCCACTTATGCAACATAGATTTAAAATTCATACTTGTAGCTTTTGTTACAGGTGTAAATAACTTAAGAGAAATAAAGCTTTAGGTAGTACTATCATAGCTGTTCTGGGCTCCCTGGCAAGAAATACATGAACCTGTGCATTGTGGGACTTGTGCATCTGTACAGAGCCTGCCTAGAACACGATCTGTGTATTCCCAGTGGGGCTGCCACATCATGAGCATAGTGCACTTACAACCAGAACATGTAATTTGTACAATCACAGTGCCCCATTCACACTTGGACAGAATTATTGTGCTAATGGAAAAGGGACATATCTAGATAATTCCTGGTGTACAGAAACTCCAGTCACGAGGAATCTGAAATACAGAGCTTGGGATCTGACCTTTAACAACAGTAATGTTTGTCACTTACCTTGATGCCATTAGGAAGAAGCTACAAGTAATAACCAATACTGTGTTGACTTCAGTGTAATACACCTAGTGTGATCCTCTGAATGTCAGAGCTGTCATGGTTTAAGCTGAAACCAGGACAGAGCTAAAAAAAAATTACATCCCCTTTAAAGTTCTTTTATGGGCTGGATTTGGAGGGAAGCAGTTGTGTTGTTGCAGAAAATAACAACTTGATAATGATGAGAGTTGATAAGGTCTTAGCATGATGACCTTTACCTGCTTCTGGATGACTCAGAACAGTGTTGAAAAATTGAAGTGGCTGGCAGTGATTTGTGAGCATTTATTAAGGCAAATCAGATAATTGCATTTAACATCACAGATGGCTGGTATTTTCTAAAATGCTTTTACTTCAGTGCAGTAAGATGACTCAGAAGCTCAGTAGGATATTATGGCCCTGATTTTTTATTGCCTCACACCTCATATAGTAAAATTCCCAGTGCAGAGGAGGTGTAGGTCCAGTATTGCTGGATTTTATCCTTTTACTGTGCAAAAATCAACTCCTAGGAGCAATGCAAAATATCACAGCCCTATCCTCTTTCTTATGCTACTTTTCCTTATCAGTTTCATATTTTGAGATCATTTGTACAGCATTAATGTTTTCCCTTTGTACATTACATGCTTTTACTACGTGGAGGGACAAGGGAATTGATAACAATCTAGCAGAACATTAAATTGTCTCTGGTATCCTGGAAAAAACACCTCTTCCACATTCCTAAAAATCTTTCAATTTTTTCTGAACAGGCTATTTTGGTTGTCTTTTTAATAGAAAGGGAATTCCACGATAATCCAGAACGCTGCTCCATATGGGGAAACATAATGTCTGCTATTTCTTGGCAGAGGAGCACCAGCATAGGTCTGCTTCCTCTTGGCAGAGAGCAGGAAGGGTAGGATTAATCTCACTGAACTTTATCTACCAAAGCATCAAGCACTCAATAAAGCTGCATTTCCTAGAAGTCACCAAAGGGAGGAAAAGCAGCATTTTTTGAAGCTGCTTGCCTTCAGCAGCCCAGGTGATCAATGACCTTAAACATGTAACTCACAGGGGACTAGGTTCACAGAGAGAAATCTTACTTTCACTTCCTACTCACTTTATTTTCATTTGCCCTTGAACAGAAATGGTCACAAATACAATGTAAGCACATACTTCTCTGGAGCCCCAGACTTAAAACTAGGGTTATTTCCTAGGAAGCTTTTGCATGCTAAGAAACATCACTCCAGAAACAGCATTACCCAGAGAATCTGAAATAGGTCTCTGCTGGAGTGATGACCAAGAACCAATAGTTTCTCTCACTGACATTTTCAGCACCATGCAATGACCCCAGTACAGGCTAACAATGGACTTTGCAGCTGGTATGGACCTCTGACATGTAAGCTGAGGGACCAGAAGCATTGGCTGAAGGCAAGGCTGTGAATTACAAACCACCAAGTACAAGCATGCACAGGTTTTGTGTATGCAGATGCATAGCGGGAGCTGTGGGTGCAGTGGGGATGCATCAGCTGGAATGACAGTAAGTAATTAACAGTCTGTCCAGCCACTCTGCTAATCTAATCACTCAGCACTGCTAATCAAATCACTCCAGTAGCTGGAGTAGTGTTTCCTGAATGCCAGTGCTCCCTAAAGCTGGGCTAAGTACAAATGAAATCATTCAGGTGTATTAAGTTAAACTAATGATTGCAAATGAAGACAAGCTTTGGGAGTGCCAAATCCTCAGTTCCTACTTTCTCGAACCCACAAAGCATCATCTGAGGAAAGTAGATGGAGTTGATTTAGATTATGTTGGCATAGAAGCAAGAGGAGGATTCAGCTGCAGTATCTTGTCCACGGTTGACGCACAGACCCAGACCAGCAGGGAATCCGAACCGCTTATTCAAAGCAATCAGCTGGTTTTATACACTTTTCTAAGGCACCGTATTTGCTTATATGGTAATTCTTACTACGTGACCCATCCCGTGTTGCCACATCAGCAGCACACTTCCTTCTCTGGGGTGGTCACTCGCTGTTCACCCGTCCGGCAGCTCCCGGCGGGCTCCTCTCTGCAGGGCTCTGCCGTGTGACACCTCCTCCCCACAGGCCCGGTGGAGACAAACCTCTCTGTGCCACCGTGTGCTCCTTTGTGCTGCCATGTGCCTCTGCAGGCAGGTTTTACAGCTTGTAATTCAACTTTATTCCATCTCTTCCCACAATATCCAGCACAGGTTAGAGAATCCAAGCACACCTCAGGAGAATAGAAATCTCTGTTCACACTGGCTGAATTGGCTGTACGTGGGTCTTGCTGTCAGTGCCAAGGATAGGTCACAGACCGCTGGGGTGATGTAAATAACCCAAATAATGCCCTGTGATACTTATTTTCCTGTTCTAGCAGGCTAAAAGACTGGCTTGGGGAACAGCACATAGCCATGTGACCAGCTTAGGCACTGCTGCTGTCTGAGCAGGAATTGGGATGTGAGAGATGTTGGTTTCTGGGGGAGGAAGTGCACCTTCCCCATTATCACCCAACAGCAGAAGCAACAAGTCCAGCTCACCAAGGCCCTTTGGAGCTGTCCCTCCAGCTCTCTGGCCTCTTTTCAAGATTCCCCATGGCTAAAGATGCCTGCTGTCTCTCTCTGTCCCCAGAGTTATGTGGCGGTGAACATGGTCTGTATGGGGACAGGGGAGGAAGTTCCTTCAGTGTTGTTAGTGAGAGAATATGAGGTTCTTCCATTTCCATCTGTATGACTGTGAAACCTCCTGCAATCCCCTGACATTTTGCTTCCTTGGCCCAGCATTTTATGGTAACTGCAAAACTCCATTCTACTGTGAAGTTGGATTTTGCCATCCTAAAGATAAGCACAAAATAAGTTGTAAGTTATTTTGTGCCCATCTTGGCAAGTGGCTTTGTGTGAGCTGCTGAAAAGCCTTGGGGGAGAGGACAGGGAAAGGGAGGAGAGGGGAGGGGAGATCATGGAAGGCAGCAGTGCCAAGCAGCATTGCAGGCTGAGTATGTTACTTCAGTGCCCTTGCAGATATTATGCAGCTGTGCCAAAGTCAGTGAAGGTGTCCCCAAGTGCCTTTCTCTGACACATTGCAATGGAGAAGCTCTGAAATATGCAGTAAGCCCAGAAATGCAAGTGGTGGTTGAGACTGTGGTGTGTAGAGGTTCCAGCATCAATTCAGCTGTCTAAACACAAGTGTTTGGTCTCCTTTGAGATTCTTTCCTTGACATCTATGACGGTCCTTGTGGTAGACTTTTCCATCACAGTCCAGCTTCCTACTGAGCAGCAGAAGCTGTGTGACTTGGGCCCTGGGGTGGAGGCTATGCCCAGCAGTTCTGTACTTACTGTTGTCCCAGCTGCACAGAAATGCCTGCCAGGAATAACAGAGAGCTGGGAACTGCTCAGTTCTCTCCTCCTCAACCCTGTGTGATGGTAGCCTTTAGAAGCTGCTGGTAGCCTTCAGAAGGTGCTGGTATCCTTCAGCCAGTCACCCTGTGCTCCTCCCAGCACATACCACAGAGGAGCTGGAGGCCACCCGCACCCCCAGCATGTGTGGGGCTGCAGCCAGACCTGCTGGAGGTCACAGTGCACAGGGACACAGTTCTGACCCATGCTCAGCCCTGATGAACACATTTTGTGTGTAGACCAGGAAGAAACTGCAGTCAGCCATGTGGATGCTCTTGGTTCAACTCATGCATCTGAAGGAATAGTAGCCTGAGCTGGTGTTAGATTACTGGTGTGATTTTTGAGGGCACTAAGCAGCCATGCTCTGATCTTAATAGCTTTCACAGCATTATTTGTCCAGGATAACAGACAAAAGGAGTCTTTAACTTTGTGTTACAGGTGAGAAATCTGTGTATTCTCTCCAAGATTGCTACTGCAGATTATTTTTAGAAATGTCAGTTGTAATGACTTCATTATTTTTAACTCACAGGAAGAAAGCAAAGAACAATCTTTTAGTTATGCTTTTATTTTTCCACTTTATTCCCTTTTTTCTACTAGTTTGAACACATCTGTTTTGCAAGCCTATAGCAGCAGAAATCTGAGTTATGTGACAGAACTACAGATTCCACATATAACTTTTTCACTCTTTTCCCAAGTAAGAGTGAAAAGAAAATATATTGTAATACACAACAGCCTTGTAAGGGGTTTAATGTTTCTTTTTTCTGTGTTCTACTCCAAAAGATGTTTTCAAAGAGTTTTCTTTTATCTGAGTCTGGAAACTTTTAATGCTTTTAATGAGAACTTACTTTTAATGCTTTTAATGAGAACTTACTGACACCTAATTGCCATCTGCCTCCTTCAGTTTCTTTCATAAGACTGCTTCATTTTTCCTTTTTGCTCTGAACCGCTCCTCTGTTGCTGCTGTGGTTAGTACTCCAAGTAAATTCTTAAGTCTTCATAATTTAAGTTTTAAGGCCTTTATTGTATATTTTACCTCTGCATATACCAGAACTACACTAAAAAGCCCTTAGTGTTAAATACCTATTAGCTGCAAAATGTAGATGCAAGATTCCTACCACAACATGGGTGATGCTTGCTGGTCACCTGTTTTACAGATCTCGTCTTATCCGATGATGCCATATCAGAAAGGCAATGCAGTACACAGCAATATGGTGTGAGAAAAGTTCTGCTACTCTCGCCAGTGAGGAAATACATGGTATCTTCCACAAAATTAAAACTACCCTTTTGTTGTGCAAGCCATGCCTTTAATAAGGCTGCCAAAAGAGCTACCAGTGCTGCCTTTCCGTGACCTTCAGCCCCATGGTGAGTTCACCCATGTCGGAAGCAAGGAATCTTTTACTGACTGAGGTCTTTCAAAAATGGGCAAGCCACATCTTAACATGCCTCTTACTATTATGCCATAAAAGGCTTTATAGAAAGTCTCCAGTGAAGACCTTCCTGCTTTCCTGCAAATAATTTCTTTCAAAATTCTACTGACATTTTCAGGTTCTCTGGTTTCCTGAAGGTAAGTTTCCAATGGTGCCCCTGCATTGTGCTTTTCTTCCTTAAGAAGAAATTCACATCCTAAGATGGTGAATTGTGATCCTTGGTCAGATGTTGATTCTTTGAGATTTTCTTCCAGGCTGAAAATAGCAGGAAGAAAAGTGACCAATAGTAGCAGGTGTGTCTTGTGACCTTAAAGCCATTTCTAGTCACTTCCTACCCGGAGGGGAGGAGAGCAGAGCAGCAGTTAAGTGGTGCATCAGTTCACAGGCCCATGTCAACCATGCCTTGATGAACATTCATAAGAGGGGCATATTGGTCACTGTTGGCTTCTTAAGAACTCTGTAAGTAATTAAATATTTCATATTAATTCAAACTGGAGCATCCAATACACACGCCACTGTCAGGTTTTTCTTCTGAAAATGAGTTGAGCTTTTAGTATTAGCCAATTGTACATATTCTGTGTGTCAATTTAATGAAATAACAAGATAGTGAGTAACGTACACTGCACAACTGCATTCGGGGCAAATCCATTTGCAATCTTAAATTAAAGTGTTTGGGGTTGTTAGGCCATCTTATTGCCAGAAAGCCACTTAACTTCTGTGGAATCAGATGTGATAAGGACTCTCTTTCAAATAGTTGCACTAACAATTCCAGTACTGACAAGAATTAGCTTTCATTGTCCAGACACCTAGTGAAAATAAAGATGGGTGAAACATCTGTTCTGTGTTCAGTTTCTGATGGGCTTTTTATGTCAGTGAAGATCTGAATTTATGCCTGTAAATTTAAGTTATCTCACTGACCATTAGGCATTTTATATCTCTGTTAATTTGAATCCCTCTGTTGTTCACAGAAGGAAATAATCTGTATGCTGTTTGCATCTATGGCTTAAGGGGTAGTTTCTCTATTTTTATGTACATGAGTCTTTGAAGAGCAATATACTCTCTATTGGTTTTATTAAGTGTTCTTGCATCAAGTATAGTAGGGCTATAGTAAGCAGAGCTCTGACTTCGTAGTCTGAGGCATCAGAGCTGCAGTAGCACAAAATGAAATAAGTAAGTGTTGTGCTAGCTGTGATCCAGGATTTCACTATTTCTGTGGGTCTGCCCAGGATGGGCTTGAAATTCTCTGAAGTGGTTCTGATTTACACCTCAAGCAGAGGCAAGGACAAAGTTTCTTCAACAACATGCATGAAATAAGCCTGAAAAACAGTTTGCCTGTCATTTTTCTGGCAGTTTTAAACTTTGATACCTACAAACTATTTGTTTGTAATGCCAAGATTAGATTCTTGTCCTGCTGGAAAATTTACATTCCTTAGAAAAGATGACTCTCTCCATCTGAAGTATTATCTGGCAAAGTTCAACTCTGTAATGCTGAGTTGGTGCAGGATAAAATGATTGGTTCCTCTACTGCTTGTTCTTCTGTATTCCTTCTGAGTAAATTTAAAAAAGGAAAAGGAAAAAAGGAAAAGGGGAGAAGAGGAGAAGGAGAAGGAGAAGGAGAAGGAGAAGGAGAAGGAGAAGGAGAAGGAGAAGGAAGGAGAGGAAAGAGGAGGGGAGGGGAAGAGAGAAGAGAAGAGAAGAGAAGAGAAGAGAAGAGAAGAGAAGAGAAGAGAAGTGAAGAGAAGAGAAGAGAAGAGAAGAGAAGAGAAGAGAAGAGAAGAGAAGAGAAGAGAAGAGAAGAGAAGAGAAGAGAAGAGAGAAGAAGAGATTACATCCAAGGAACACTGGATTTTGGACAATTTAATGAAAAACATGGACACCATTTCTGAGAAGTATTCAAACAATTGTCCCAAAAGGCTGTGCAATTAGTTAAATTTAAAGCTTTGTCTATGGACAAAGAGGAAACACACCTTTTATGTAAAGTCAGGAATTTATGTTTTTACCATAGAAATCTTAATAATTCATTTAACAATCACTGTTGGATCAGATTTAAGTATTACTGAAAAAGAAAGAAGAACTATTAAAATACTCATATTTTATGAATATGAAAGGAAAGGAATTGTCAATAGTGATAATGGTGATAATAGTAATAATAGTAATGATGATGATGATGATGATGGTTATATACAGTTTAAATTGTTATATAGACATTTTCCAGTTCCTACTCCTTTTCCTGGTGTTACCCTTCCACTGTGTCTCAAATCCCTGGGTTCTGTCTGATGCTTGTGGGAGTGTTATGGTGAACCAGCAGCATCTGGAGTCCTTTGCCATTCACAACATTATGTCTTGGTGTTACTCATTCAATCCAAAATAGATTTTTGTACCATAGAGTTTCCCAAATACCCCTCCCAGCCCTGCTAGCTCTACAGACCCAAACCCTGTTGGTCACAGAAGCCTCATCTGGTGCTCTATGACTGTTGTCATTGAAGATATTTGTCATTCACAAGACTCAATTTCTCCTAAAACATAAGTTTTTCTGATTGATCATCTCTTGCTGTAAACAATTGTTAAAGTAACTTCTGTCCCATGGGATCTGATTATGCTAAATTTTACCCCTGTGAACAAATCCTTCAGCAGAATTTCCTTCATCTGTGACTCTCATAATAAATAACTGGACTCTGCACTGATTAACATCTCATGGTAAAGAAGTGCAATCTCCATTACATATTTGCATATTTATTGTGGTAGTCATAGACCTGTGTGCTTTTCTAGTAGAGAATTCAGCAGTTACACAAATCACACTTACAGGCACATCTACATGCCAACCACCATGCTCAGGAATTTCATCTTCAGGTAACAAACTGCACATAAACTGGGCTAGTCTTAAATACTCCAAGTAAACAGTTTCATGTTGCAGGAAGTAAATAATCAACATCCAATGTTAATTAAATAGACTTCTTGATATAGACTTAAATAGACTGCCTAATCACACAACAGAAACGCTGACATGGTGTTGCATCTTCATTGCATTTGAGGTTGCTTCTGTCTTTATGCAAAACATTAACTGATGTGTGTTCCCCAAGCATGTCAGTACCGGTTTTTTGCATCAAATTTTCCCATCAAATTTTCTTCACAAGAATGTGAAGTCATATAAAGAAGATTTTCTGAGATGCTGGCAGCACTCTGCTTCCTGCTGTGCCTCTGTTTTTCCCAGAGCTTGGGGGTTGTGTCTGCGGTATTGTGATTTTCTCTTGGCCATGCTGTAAGCCATCAAGGTACTGCTCCTACAGCTTGAACAGTGTGAGCCATGAATCACCTTCTCACTTAGTGCTGCTGTTGTCACCTTGGTCTGGATGGCAATGCCTATACTCTTCTTTCATATCACATCTTGTGCAAGCAGTATGAGCTCTCTGCAGCAAAGTTTAGATGGTCTTCTACAAGCAGGTCTTTCAGTGTTTCATGTGCTACATTTGCAAGCTCACCTGTGATCACCTGCCATAAAAGCAGCAATGCATGAAGCAGCAGGTTCTCTAACAGCCCCAATACCATATCATATTTATCACCAACAAAAGGGCATGAAACCTCTTTGCTGCATTCCAGCTTAATGCATAAGGAGAATGTGTCTTTTTCTCGGTTGAATGATTAATGTTATGTATTGTAAGTATCTATTTTTCAAATGTTCGTGAATTCAAGAATTTCTCAGACTTTGGAGAAATGGTGCATATGCACTGATGTTCTTTTTTCTGAATCATTGGGCATCTTAACTGAAGGTAAATCCAGGTTTTACAGTGCTTCTTCTAAATGCATAAAAGTACTGATGTAACATGGTCACAGCAGTTGCATGACAGAAAGAGTCTAACAATAAGCACACAGAGACAGGGCAGCCAGGAGAAAGGGTCTGTCCTTCCCCTGCTGCCCAGGGGTACCTGATCAATGCCTTTCACAGCAGGGAAACACCATCTGCATCTTTTTTTGGTAGATGAATATTTCTCACCACATAGAACTGGAACTGCTGGGCCATCTTCTCTTCCTAGATTATCTAATTTATATGTCCAATGGCAGCTATTAGAAGGCTACAGTAAAACACAAAATAACATAGGCTTTGATCCTCCTGCAAGAGGATATCTGGCTCTCTATAAGAAGCTGAATGAGCCTAGACAACATTTACTGCCATCATTTTGATCTGAAGGACACTACTTGTTAGTGAAGGTAGCTGATTCTAACCACAGTGGAGGGCTCTCATTTGCTGTTCTTTCACATTCACACTCTTCCTCCAAAAAGGAGAAGAGGATGGAAATACTGGGAGTGTAGAACCACAAAGTGCTTATTGGGCTGCAGTAACTGTGAGAATCATTTGCCTGTAGGGGTGATGGAGTGTCTTTTCATCTTGCTCCCTGAAGAATGAGGGAGAAGTGGAAAAGGGGAAGCAATTCTGTGGGTTTCATTGAAAAATTGTACAGGTGGGAGAAGACAGTGCTTACTCATTACTTAGCAGGGAAATGACAATGGTCAGGAAATGCAGAATTTGAAAGCCGGTGGTTGACGGGACAAGATTGGCTGGGGAACAGGAAAATAGAAATCCCATCTGACCTCTGCCAAATCTTTTTGCTAATGTCTATATTTACATTTGCTGCTGGATTGTTGCCAGTTCTTCAGTGAGTTGCCATCAAGGCACTCTGTGACATCACTCTGCATCAATATACTGTATTTTTAGTACATTTGGATATAGTTCACTTTTTCAGCTATGCACCAAAATCTAAGCCTGTTGGCCTTATCTAGAAATGATAGGATTGGCTTTTTTCTTTTGTTTTTTAGAGACAGCCATCTGTCTATCTCAAGCTTATTCAGAGTTCCCACAGGCAAAGTATTTTAAACTGTTTCAATTATAGTTGTATCAACTATTCTGTAATTATTGCCTTGTAGCTCTTCTCTGCTGTATCAACATCTCCTTTTCTAGTCTCTTTTTAGAGAAATCATGATCTTGTTCCTGTCATCCAGAGGAAGAATTTTCAACGTACTATTTGCTGAGGAGCAAGTGTTTGTAAAGTTATATTTTCATATGGTGCTTCTACCTACTGCTGTGTAAATATCCTGTCCAAGTAAAAGGTACACACACATTTCTTCCTCAGCAAACTCTCTTTTGTTATTATAGTGAAAAGCATATGTTTTATATTCCCAGTCCCTATGAATCTCTTTAATTAATTCTCATTTTCTCTCAACATTTAAATTAAGAAAATAAAATGTAAATGAATGAAAGGTCAAATAAAATGACCTGCTGCTTCTGGCCCTGATTCCACATAATAAAGTATTCTCAGTTAGGTAAGTAACCTGAGGATTTTAATTAGCAGACATCACTTTTATGACTAGATTCCCTTTTTTCCTACACACTGTTTTCCACATATGTTTAATACCTTCCTTAAATACCATATAATTGCACTCTGAAGACACATGAGATTGTCTCTCATCTCCACATCAGCAAATACTACATTTTTCTGCCAAGATCATGTAATGTGAAGACTGAAAGTCATCTGACACTATCTAGCATCTACTTCCCATTCGTCTTTCACTCAAGGCAAGGCATACACTATTTTATTCAAGCTAACACAGTTTTCAGGAAGGTTAATATGTCTGTCTCTAACTCTGAATAAAAATTACATTGGGAATACTCCATGGTGACATTTGTAATGAGGAGTGAATTTTTGGAGTAGAAATAATTTTAATTACATTTGGTTTTCTCCAGGGACTCAGATTGTCCTGTCTTTGAAATAATCTAATATATTTTGCATCATAGGGCTCTGAATATATTTTACTATGTTATTAAGTCCATTATTTAGTTTAATACTGCTGTAACTATGAGCTGGATTGGCCCATTTCCTGCAGCAGCTAATAAAATACAGAGCCAGGCAAGTATTGCAAACTTGCTTTCACAGAGTTCTCTGTAAATCTCCCCCTTTAGGCTTTTGGATTTACATGAATATGGGATTGGCAGAGCATATGACCTCCTGCTGATAAAAGGAATGTAAGATTCAGAGAAACTCTATGCTCCTGAATTCTGAATTCTCCAGCAAAAATCTGCATGGGCTTCTAGGGAAACACAAAGTTCACCTCCTTCTCCTGTGGGCAGAAGATGACCTATTCTATAAAATAGGTGTTTGTAAAACCCATCATTCATTTACCGGAACAAATATTTAGAAGAATAAAATATGATAGGAGGGCAAAGATACTGAATTTTGTCCAGCTGGTTGGTACTGAAATACTGCCAACACATGTTAACAATTTCTAAGATAAGTAGGACTGGGACATCTGTCCTCTCAATTGTCCACCTCAATAATAATTCCATGAGCATCATGACCAGTTTTGTTAACCTTTCTATTATTGTTTGTCTCACTAATCATATCAGCAAATATCTGCATGGATATAGCCTACAGTAATAATTAAAGCTGTGAAGAGACTTGGCATGCAGCTAGCCGAAATGGTACCCATCTCACCACACCCATCTGGCATATGGCTGTGGGTTTTATGCTAAGAGCATTGGTGATTACAGTTTTGGGGACAAAGAACAATTGGAGTCTATCTGAAAATACAGAATGGAAAATGCCTAGTGTGGCAGGCTGTCCTGGTCCCAGCTGAATAGATACCATTTTTTTGTAGTAGCTGGTACAGTGCTGTGTTTTGGATTCAGTATGAGAATAATGTTGAAAACACACTGATGTTTTGGTTGTTGCTAAGCTGTGCTTACCCTGAGTCAAGGACTTTTCAGTGTCACATGCACTGCCTGTGAGGAGCTGCACCAGAAGCTGGGAAGGGAGCATGGCCAGAACTGCTGACCCAAACTGGCCAAAGGGATATTCCATATCTCAGAACATCTTGCCCAGTATATAAAGTGGGGGAGTTACCTGGAAGGGGCCAATTGCTGCTGGGGAACAGGCTGGGCATGAGGTGGGGGGAGGAGTGAGCAACCATATTGTGCATCACTTATATTTCTTGGGGTTTCTCTCCCTATCTCCATCTCCTTTTAATCACAATTATTATTATTAGTAGTATAATTACTATTGGTATTATTATTATCATTAATATTATTATTATTATCATCATCTTTTACTTTGTTTCAGTTGTAATCAGTGGCGCAGGGTCTACTTGGAGGCCTCTCACTAGTGGTATCCCCCAAAGTTCAGTACTGGGCCTAGTATCATTTAATTTACTTATCAATGACTTGGATGAAGGGGCAGAGGCTTCCTCAGCAAGTTCACTGATGACACAAAGCTGGGAGGAGTGGCCAACACCTCAGAGTGCTGTGAACCCTTCAGAAGGACCTTGACAGGTTGAGGAGAAGAACTGTCTGAAATTCAACAAACACAACTGCAAGGTGCTGCTCCTGGGGAGGAATAACCCCAGGCACCAGTACAGCCCAAAGGCTGATCTGCTGGAAAGCAGCTCTGCAGAGAAGGACCTGGGGTCCTCGTGGACAACCAGCTGTCCATGAGCCAGCCGTGCCCTTGTGGCCAAGAAAGTCAGTGATATCCTGGGATGCATCAGGATGAGCATTGCCAGCCAGTCAGGGGAGGTGGTCCTGCCCCTCTGCTCAGCCCTGGTGAGGCACATCTGGAGAGCTGTGTCCAGTTCTGGTCTCCTCAGGACTTGAAACAAATGGAGCTCTTGGAGCAAGTCCAGCAGAGGGCAACAAAGGTGATTAACCCACTTACCCGTTCCCCTTACTACTGACTGAATATCTGTCCAATTGCAGAAGTATGGATTTGAGGATTGAAACAGGATATACCAATCAATCACCTAAGAATTTAATGGCACTAGAACTACCACAGTTTCCCATTTACATTCTCTTAGGTTGTTCAACATCCAGAGTTTCATGAAAACATGAAATAATCTCCTTCATTCGTTCCACTGCAGAAATTGGATTATATTTATCAAGGATAACAACATTTTCTTTTCTTCTGCTAAGAATGACCCTCATAAATAAATCTAAATATGAATAAATCTAAATCTAAATTTAAATAACTTAAATCTAAATATAGAATAGCATGTATGTCATGTACATGCAGTGTAAATATGATGCAAACAACCAGCAAGACATCTTTCAGTTTACTGACGATCCTAAAATAAAATAAAAGTACCAAAGACTAATATATATATATATATATATATCAAAGACTTCAGTTTTCAATGAGGCATATTAGGTTGCCAAACAGCAGTTCCATTACTTTGCCAGGTTCCATCTTAAAATAAATTCAGACTCTGGTTCTCACCACCTATTTTTTGAAAACTCCTCCTGAATTTAATTCTTGGGATGTTTAAAAGTCATCTTCTAAATTTCTAGGCTAATAAATACTCATGATTGTTTTATAGCATTTGTTCTTAGACCAGCTTTTTTAATTCACGTATGCAGTTCTTCTCCCCTTTTAACAATTTCCCCCGAATATAAAGAATTGTCAATCCCCTTCAAACTTTCATTTGCCTAAGATAAATAAACCCTAATCTTTTCATTTTTCCTTATAAAATGAAAACTTCATCTTCCAAAGCCTTCTGTGTTCTTATTCCAATTTAGTTTTGTTTTGCTTTGTTTTTCTTCAATATAGGTGAGAATAGAACACTATATTCCGAAGTATTTCAGTGTCTTCTGCAGAAAGGTTTTCTTGTGTGACTCTCTACTTTCTTGCTGTTCATGGTATCTCCCAACTTTTTGTCATCTGTAAATTCCATTAGCAAATAATTTGATTCTGTCTCCCTGGCCACTAATATATGAAGAGCATAGGTCCCAATACTGATCATTGAGGTAGTAACCACTGTCAGCCTAATAACTCTTTCCAAAATATGATTTAGGGCAATTTTTTTTCCTTAAACAGCTCTTTATCCATTTCACATTAATCCCTCGTATCCTCAAAATTTCCTGTAAAGCATTGTAAGAAACACCTAACTGAAACCTATTTAGATTGTATCTGCTGCATACCTCTGTGTAGTAACTCACCAATTTGACATTAAAAGAAAAAAAGATTATTCTGTATTGAGTTATCTTTAACAAAACCATGCTGCAATTTAGTCTACTTTGTATTGCCTATCTGCTCTTACTTACACATTCCTCCAAAATCTGTTCTAGAATTTTGCACAGTAAAAGTTACATTGAAAGGCCTGGTGTTGCTCGGAATCGTATTTTCCTCCTTCTCTGAAGATACATACTGCATTTGCAACCTTTCAGACAACGTTTTCATCAAGTGCCTTCTACTGGACTTGCCATTTCACATCCCTGTTCTTTTAATGCTATGGAATAGGAATTTCCTGCATCCTGAATTTTATTACATCTTATGGTCTAAGGTGGTTTTGGTTTTTTTTCCATTGGAAGCCCTAATTCTCTAATTCAGTTATGGATTTGCATGTGTTCATATTGCAATTTAACACGAAGAACTCAACCTATTGATAGCTATTTTTACAGCCACTTTTTCTGCAAGAGCTTCACACCCACTGAAATAGAGTCCAAATAACCACTGCTTCCTGGTCTTTCATTGACCATTTATTAAAGAAATCACTATTCTAACCTGTTCTGACCTTTGCTGCTAGCAGTTTCCAATCAATTGACATTGGCAAATTCAAGAATTTTATACAATTTGCATTATTAGTTATTTCACTTTTTGTTTTGTAAATAATATAATTGATACTGCTGTTTAAAGATGCCTTTTCATAAGAAATCCCTTATCCTGTATTTGTAGTGCTTCCTTTACCATAGAGATTTTCCCAAAGATATTCTGGATTAAACATAGCCTTGCATTGTTGTCATTTTACAATCAAAATGTCACTATTTTTAGAGAACTTTTCTAGCCCTGATGCTGCTATAAGCCTGTTTTAGTTTGTTGTACATAGTCAGTGTTTAATTTAATTTTGTAGCACATATGACAAAAGGACTTACTAAGTCATTGTTTTCTCAGGCTTTAACGTAAATGTTGTCTTTTATTTGGCATAAAATGCTATCATCTATGATTTTCATTATAAAATACCATGCATTTTCTATCAGAATTTTTCTGTAAGTATTATAAACTCTATTCCTTATTCATTTGCACACAGTTGTTTTTTCATTTCAGGATGTATGGCCTTCTCTAGTAACAGATGGTTTCAGACGGAGGAGCCATTTTATTTCATAGTCATGTAGCTCTAAGCAAATAAAATTAGCAACTTTTTTTGTGGTTTTTGTGATATAGATTCCAATCTATTAAAAAATTGCCTAAACCCTTCTCACATGTTGTCAGAGTGTCTTTACGAGGGAAGGATGTTTAACCATACTCTCATCTCTCACAGGCGTAAAATGAAGATTTGAAAGGAAAACTTTATTTCAAGCACCCAACAAAGTGACTTGATTTTCAGAAGGACTTCACTCTCAGCAGCTCACCAAAAGGCCAGCATGGGAGGGTCTTTACCCATGAACTGTGCCTTTGCCAACCTTCATTTCTGGTGTTCAGTAGTTTTCATTGTGGGCTTAAACTACATTTAATAAAACCCCAAAGATAGAAATGGTGATTTATTTCCTCCCCATGAGCAGTGTCAGCTCATTTCAATTCCTGATATACAGAAGACATATTTAGTATTGATAGCTCTCTGATCTCTCCACATTTTGTACTCCTCCTGCTGTCCAAACCATGCTTGTCACTGAATATTTCCATGGAAGAGTGGGAAACACAATTTCAGGTACAACTCAACTTTCCAACAGCAGTTCATCCAGCCCTCCGTTTTTCACCTTTGACACCCTTTGCCTACCTGAGTGCTGAACTGTGCGTCATGTCCTGTCACCCAGATGCAAAACACCAGCACCTTCTAGCATCTCAGCCACATACCTGACATGTCTCCCTCAAGGAAACAATGTCCCTCAAAGAACATATTGATTTTTAGAAGCATGAAAATTGCAAAAAGGTTGGAACTGTTGATCAGAGGATTAGCACTATCCTAAAACTACATCATCCTGAGCAGTTGGGATTCCTGAAGCTGCCTCATGGGGTGATCATCTGCAACGCTCCTTAATTCCTGCAACTGTTACTCATTCAAATACACCAGCTTTCATATTTAATTAGAGCTCACCAGGTAAAGATTTTTCTCCACATGAAAATAGTGGTGTTACAAAAACAAAAACAAAAACAAAACAAACAAAAAAAAGAATAATGCAAATGTCTTCAGCCAAGTATCAATTTTCAACTCCAAACTCTTAAGAAAAGAAAAAAAAAGAAAAAAAAGAGTGTGGACATTAAAACACAATGACCCAGGGATCTAAATTCTAGACATCTTTGTGCTGCCTCTCTGTGTGCCGGACTCCTTGGCTGAACCTTGCCCCTCCAGCACTGATCTCCAACCTGCTGGCTCCACAGTGCCTAAGAGGAGACTGGCAGGGTGAACTGCTCAGCCTGGGGTGGCCTAGGGTGACCCCAATCTGCTCAGGCTGTCTCCAGGGGCAACTCCAAATACAGCTGGAATGCTGGGTCACAAACCAAAACCTTTTCAGCCCTTGGAGACTAGGATACAGAAGGAGGTGTATATGTGTAAGTTAGGTTATTCTGTTGTTTGCTCACTATTTTTCATCTGAGTACTAGAAATATTTGAGATTATTTTGTCTATGATTAGAAAAAGATTGAAATTAGTTCTCGTTATTATATAAATTGCTAGATGTCCACAAGAATCCTATATTGTCTATCTTTCCTACATAAATAATAATAGCTATTTTCTCTGGCTATGAATATTACATGTCAAAGTTAATCTTCAATTCCCTTTGCATATTTTTTCAGTATTTTTTGCTGCTCCTTTAAAATAATACAGGAATGCTTTTCAGCATGCTAAGTGTCTACCACCTCTTGCAGAGTTGATATCTTCTTGGAGTTTTCCATTAATCCCATAGTAGAGTTTCATTCCTTTCACTTGTAAAATTTTCTTTCTTTCTGCATAACTATGTGCACAGTCTGCATTGCAAATTATTATTTCTAGATTATGTGTCTTCTGCTGAAAGAAATGATCTTCTGCAAGTGTTTTTGTAGTGGTGCTTTGTACAAAAATATTTCCTGAGCTTTCTCCTTGTATTCCTCCTACATACCATTCTTGATCAGAAATATCTCAGGAAGGTGGAAAGATATTAGCCAAAGGGAAAATTTGTCTTGTCATTACCCCTAGTAGCTCCATGGCAGAGATTCAAGAACAGCAGTTTGGCTTTTGGGGTGTGAGGTGTAGTGAAGAGCATCACACAAGCATCTCTGGAGCTGCACATTGCTCTTACTGGCAGCACTTGTAAGATTCAGAACACTTTGACCATGGCTTTGCAATGTGTACATTCCTCGAAGTAGCGCGAACTTCATCCTAGCCTTCTGGTTTGTCTTGTCATTGCATATCCAATTACAGGATCAGGAAACTGTATTAGCATCTAAGTATGATTTTAGCCTTAATTTTATGTGCCTTACAAAAAAAAAAAAAAAAGATACACTTTTTTCAATAGCAGTGGTCTAGCTGCTGTCCTAACAAAAAAAAAATTGTTGAGAAAGCAAGTTAAATCAAAAAGAAACAAGAAATTAAAATTGTTTTCCCTTGAGAGAGTAAACAAGTGAAAACATCTTGAGACTATTTTAATGGGCATGCGGTGCCAGTGTAACCATACAGGTAACCAGGGTGACCACCAAACCTCAGCTGAGATGCAAAGATTGTTTTTTTCATTACCTGGCTAACAATTTTGGACAGCAGAGACACGTGGGGACATGGGCTCCTTTAGGCTGAGTTCATCCTAGTGCACAGTGGAGCTGTGGGGGGAGCACTGCCTGCTCCGAAGGGCTTCCCCCCCACACAGTTCATCACAAGGCTGTGCCTTTAGGATCGTTCCCTCTCTCTCTCCCAGCAGGAAGCTCAAGCATATCTCTGAGAGTTACCTCCACACAGGAATTCCACCTCTCGAAACAGGTACAGGAAGAACAATA
The DNA here is from genome assembly GCF_965178545.1 of Coloeus monedula. Lineage (NCBI taxonomy): Eukaryota > Metazoa > Chordata > Aves > Passeriformes > Corvidae > Coloeus > Coloeus monedula. Next base: position 145,988,033 of record NC_138781.1, read on the forward strand.
GTGGCCATAATACATAGAGTTTTCCCACACTGACATTCTTGGCATTCCTAGCTGCAAGGTCAGTTTGAGAGAAGCTATTCCATCCTCTTTGCCAAATCTTCTGCGTTTAACTCTTTCCTCCCAATAGTGACATATGCACTGAGCTGGTGACAAGTCACAGAATCAGAGTGCAGCTACCTTAGGCACCACAAGAGAAGAGCAGAGTATGCTCACACATCTTCCCATGATGTGTTGTAGTGTGTGATCGGAGCTCAGTGATATTTTTTGATGAGTGGGCATTGGGGGGAAGGTCTTAATGGCTTATCAGAACCATTAAGAAAATTGGATAGGTGGAACCAGTGCCTCAGAGCAAAATGGTACATTACTGTATGATGCCTGAGATTGCACAGCTGCTCATTTATTAAAGATGCAGCACCTCTGCTACAGCCTATGAACCACTTGCTGACACTGTCCATTTCAGGAGAATCATCACTAAATTCCTTCATTCTCATTCTGTTTTGTTAATGAAGATTTTCTTTTACATCTGGGATTCCTAATTAATGAAACACTTAAACCACCTAGGGGCAAATTACCTTCTTTGAGGGGGGAAGATGCAATGAAAGACCAAAAGGTCCAATTATTTTGGCTATCTTTAAGTGTTACAGAAAAGAAAACAGGGTATAAATTGAATGTAATTTTGCTTTAATTAAGAAAAATGAAAATAATTGTATATTCTATTTCCACTTGTGACACTTTGTTGTATGCTTGAAGTACAATTAAATTGCAGTCAGACAATTTCAGAAGTGAAATTCTTGGTACATCTGCTGAAGAGAAGACAGCTATCTTGATAACAATCTCAGATGATCTGAGATTAATTTATGATCTTCGCATCCTGTGCTTGTTCACTTCTTTTTTTTTTGCTTGAATTTTTACATATTTATCCCATTTTGAATCCTTAGTTAACATTGATATAGTTCTCTTTTTTTCTTCTTAATTTTGCCTTGTTTTCTATAGACGATTTTCCTACTTTGCCTATTTTACCTCTCTTTTTACCTGTCTCACATGCATCTGTGAAAGACCACTGGGGAGATCTTGTAAATAATCAGTTCTCATCTGATTTTTATAGAAATATTTGGATGCATTGTTAGGTGATGCTGGATAATGATCCCACCCCTTTCGCACAGCCTTTGGAAGAGATTAGGCAATGCAAAGGATTTGATCTTGACCTTACGACCTGAACTGCAATGATTGCATATAGATATTGCTTGTTCCAAGAATCATGCAAAATAGATATGCCAGACTATGTTCTCACTCACTGTTCAGTAGCTGTTTGGGGATAATTTATTCTTGAGATGACAGAATGCAGTTTACAAATTGTATCCTGTATACCTAATGAGACAATTATTTCAGGAGTCTGAGCAATCCAGCAAAATTGACTCAGAGCAAACAGAAAGCCTGTGCTGGAAAGGATGACCATGTTTGTTTAACCTGACAGGGTCCTGGTTAGGCTGTCATTTGCCTGCATGTAACTTCCACTGGTGGAAAATGAGGTCTCGCAAATTTGCCCCAAAAAGTGATTCAAGCCAGTATTCCCAAGGCTGACTACAAAATATGTGGACTTTCAGAAGATGTTGCTCTTCTCTGAATATAAAGTTTGAAAGTAAGGGTGAGTAAACTGAGAATGGGTATGGGGAGAGGAACAGATCTTTCTTTCCAATGGAACAGTGAGAGGGCTGTCTCTGAAAGAAGGAGACAGCCAAGAGCTGAAATTCAAGTTGAAAGCAGAAATAGCTTCCAGAGCAGTGTAATAAAGTGCATATATTTAACTCATTATTTTTAGTTTACAAATGTTTGTTGACAGGAGTGACAAATATAATGTGTGTATGAGACTGAGGAGCAGGAATGAAACATTCTGTCTCCACTTGAAATAGTCTCCTTGTAATCCAAACAAACACACACACCTGCAAATTCCTCACAAGTCATCCAGCTGAAGCTCAGAAGATGACTCATGTTGTGCTTGACTGGAACACTTGCTAAGGTAAGCCTGTGTGGACTTGGTGTTCCGTGCCGTGGGATGTTTAATAGCTGGGAGTAGCGATGTTGCAATGCAGCAATTTTAAGCAAGGACTTTCTTCATTCCAAGCAACTGAAAAAGATCTACCAGCAGAGTTATTTTAAAAAAACAACAAAAAAAAGCGTAAATACAGTTCAGCATGGGCTGGGGAGGAGGGAGAACTTAAACACCAGTGCAGGTCTGGATGTGATGTATACTGCATCAGCTGATCATCTCTGGGTCTCTTCAGTAATGCCATGGGTCAATTCCTGGGAGGCAGCCCTTAATCAGGAAATGTTCCTGGATGAGGTCAGCACTGGGTTTTACCATAAAACACAAGTATCATACATTAATAATATCAAACAATATGTATTAGTTTTAAACAGCCAGCTTTCGAGATGTGTCTGGCTGACATTTTTGCATGGGACTGGAGAAGAAACCACAATACCATATGATACCATGAGTTGCTATTGGGTACAGAACCTAGTGCATGTGGAAATGTATAGCTCAAAAACATAGCAGTAAAAACTAAGAAGGGGCTCACTGTTCTATATCTCTGCCCTTTTTTGCTATAATTTGATATACTTACTCAGTTTCAAAGAATAGTAGTAGTGTGTAATTAATCTTTCAAAAGACACCTATTTTTAGTAGGTTTGAATTATTGAGAACATCGGAATGGTTTGAGGACAAGTTGTTCAGTGAGCAGGGCATGTCAGTGCTGTGCTTCTGGGAAAGAGAGGGGTGGGAGGTTCTTTTGCCACCGCTCTCTGTGAGATGCAGAGCTGAACCAGGACAGGTGGGCACAGTATTGACAGAGCAGGAACCAACATCAGTGTTGGGGTTCGTCCCCCCTGCCATGTAGCCCTGGGGGGGAGACACGAGGTTTCCCTGGCCCTGCTCAGCCTCGTTCCCCATTGGTTGTTTTGTGTTCCCCTGCGTGGGCAGGGACCCTCGGGTCCTGTGATTGAGCAGTTCCTGGGCAGATCCCGGCCATGTGGCTGGAGAAATAAACATCTCTGAAACATCTATCAAGAATCGGTCCATAGATATTTCTTTTCCACGGGACTCCTTGTTTGATACATCATGTTACAGAATCCCCACTGTAACACATCAGTATGTCACTGAGACTTCAGAAGGGCTGTGAAATCCTGACCATCAAGAGTTCTGGTCCTCTGACTAACAGTTCTGTCTGGATGGCCAGTAGACATGAAGTACTTATGTCAAGTCTCCGTGTTAAAGAGAATGTTGTAAATGTGCTTCACGTGAAAATAAAAATATTTAAATCAATGCTACTTTTTGCATTGACTCAATAAAGACTAGGATTTTACCATGCTTTTTATCAGAATGACACTAGGTGGACCAGGATATAGTCATTACTTTCTCAAATAATGCCCTTTGATTTCTTTGGTGATGTTATGTTCATTAAAGAAAGGGAGGAAGGGAGGTGGTTGTCCTTAGTGCTTTCTGCTAGAAATGAGCTCAAACCTAGACTGAAGTTTGGAGCTGATGCTCTACTTGGTCCTTCTTTTTCTTTGGAAGCATACAATAGAGTAGAAAATAGTTTTTCCTTTGCTTTTCTGATGTTTAATTTTGTTCCCATAGTGACAAGTGCTTTGCAAATACCTGAGGAAGATGCTTTGTGCTGTGAGGAGAAATCCAGAGGCACCTGGACAGGCTTGACAGGTGGGCCTGTGTGAACCTCATGAAGTTCAACAAGACCAAGTGCAAGGTCCTGCACCTGGGTCAGGGCAATCCCAAGCACAAATACAGGCTGGGAAGAGAATGGATTGAGAGCAGCCCTGAAGAGAAGGACTTGGGGATGTTGGTGAATGAGAAACTCATCGTGATGTGCACTTGCAGCCTAGAAAGCCAACTGTGTCCTGGGCTGCATCAAAAGCAGCGTGACCAGCAGGATGAGGGAGGGGATTCTGCGCCTCTACTCTACTCTGGTGAGTCCTCACCTGGAGTACTCATCCACTTACAGGGCCCCCAACATAAGGAGGACTTGTGCCTGTTGGATTAAGTCCAGAGGAGGGCTCCATGGATGATCAAAGGGCTGGAGCACCTCTCCTGTGAAGGCAGGCTCATAGAATTGGGGTTGTTCAGCCTCTAGAAGAGAAGATTCTGGGAGAACTTACAGCAGCTTCCAGTGCTTCCAGTACATCAAGGGGCTACAAGAAACCTGGAGAGGGACTTTTTATGTAGTGATCACATGTAGTGATCACATGTAGTGATCAAACAAGGGGAATAGCTTTAAACTGAAAGAGGATAGATTTAGTTTGGAAATAAAGAAGAAATTCTTTCCTGTGAGGGTGGTGAGACACTGGAACAAGTTTTCCAGAGAAGTGGTGGATGCCCCATCCCTGGAAATGTTCAAGGCCAGATTGTGTGGGGCTCTGAGTAACCTGGTCTAGTGGAAGGTACACCTGCCCATGCCAGGAATGCTGGAAGTAGGTAATATTTAAGGTTCCTTCCAACCCAAACCATCCTATGACTCTATTTCATAAATATTTTAACACGCAGAAGATTCAGAAAGGAGTCCTGCTCTTTTTGTCCCTTCTGCACCAACAAAATATATATCTCAGAAATTGAGTCCAAGATTATAAAGAACATATACAGGTCAATCTGGATGATGGGGAAAAAATGTCATCAAAGACAAACAAAAAAGGATAATATGCTAGCAAAAAAAAAAACCAAGAAACCTAGTCTCATTTCCCTAAATGGAATCTTATTATATCTGTATTTTGAAACTGAAATAAAAATGTTATCATCCACTTCTGTTTCTGCAACAAGGTTGCACAAGATATGGGGACAAAAAGCAGATTCATTCCAGTTGCCTAATTGGACAGGAGTAGTTGCTGAATGCCAGCCTGACCTAAATGGAACTGAAGGATTTTCACCAACCTTTCATCCTTTTGTATTTTCTAAGGTTAATCTTCCTTCTTTTGTGATTCCTTCACTAGGCTGCAGCTGGGAGAACAAGAGGTACAGCTGAACTCAGAGCATCTTTCCATGCCTAGCTCACAAGGAGGTGGTTTGCTTGAGGCTAGAGATAAATGACCTGTTCATAATCAATGTTTTTCAATTAATTTAATCTTTTCTCTTGCACATCAGTTTGCCATGAAGAGACCAGATTATATAAATACATTCCTCATCTAACGTCATTTGATGAATGCTTCAAGAGAAAATAAAGTAACTGCCTTTGTATTCATAAAAGCTGTCACTTCAAGGCTATTTGCCACTCGTTATGGCATCACTGCTGTAAATACAATTAAGTAGATGGGCTTGCCAGGACTACTCTGAAGTTGTCCCCTGGAGAGGACAGAGCAACAGGTAGCATCTACTTTGGAAGTAAGCTTTTGCGTTTCAGTCACTACTAACTAGCTAAGTTGGTTCAAATTATCTCTGCAGTTCCAAACTAGAGCTGGAGGATGTACCCAACCCAACCTATTGCATTTTTCATGGATATGTTGGCATTAAATATGGCTAGAGCAAAAGTTAGAGCAGGGCTGTGTTTTGCCTCTCCCTTTGCCTTGAGATGGCCATCCTTCCCCCTCTTCCTAATAAACCACCAAAGTAGAGATGTTGAAGGTGTAAGTTGGAGGGATGAAATGCTGTAGATCATATTCCAGCCCATCAGTACAATGAAGTCTGCTACAGAGAGGCATATTGTCAGAAGAAGAGAGATCTCAGGATCCTCAACCCCATGCAAGGGAGTGGTGTGATATATGAAACTGATGGAGGGGGCTGCAGCTTTCGCAAAATATTCAGGGTATCATTTAGCAGCAGGTTTAATTTGTGTGCTATAGATTGTTTTATACCAGTTAAGAAGATGTAATAACAAATAGCATCAGGAAAGCAAAATGCCTGAAAAACAATGCAGCCAGTGTTGGTTTGCTGTGCTTCTCCATGGATTTCCCCTGTTACCTGCTGAGCTGTGCAGGCAAGGGGTTTAGCTGTTTCCTCCCAGTGGCCACTCAGATTAAAAGCCTGAGCTCTGTGACATATGGCTGCTCCAGTTGCAGTGGATCTCTCGGCTTGTTTCCAACATGCTATAACGTCAATTTACCAGAATGGCACTTAGAGATGTCCAATTAAAATGTCCCATTTTATCAGGGAAAATGCGTTCCCAGTGGTACTATATGCCACTGAATAGAATTCAAAAATCACTTCGTCTGTTACAACTTTTATTTTCATAAAGAATGCAAACATGAAATACTTAATGTGATGTCCTAATTAATGCAAATATGCCAAACCCCTTTATTTTCCAGAGAAAATTATATTACACCATTACATTTCCCCATTTCATGGCTGCATATTTTTATATATTGTAACCATGGTTACTGTGTCATTAAAGTCTATTCAGAGGGAGTTGGGCATAGCATCGAGCTATCACAGAGAATGATTGCTTTTGTAAATTTAAAAGAAGCTCTGCAGCTAATTACTGTGGGTTTGTGTAAATTGGACCAATGGAGAGCAGGAAATTTGTAACAAATTATTGTAGAATCTGAAGCAAATAGAGAGTATTTTTATTTGATTTAGGAACTTGCCTTCTGTATCACAAGCCTCTTAAACTTTTAATTGTGTAAAGCTCGAGCCATACACTGGCACACTGCTGATACAGGGACACAGCCCTGGCTCAACTGGGATGTGAATGGTCTTAAATGGAAAGTAGTGGGGATGGGCAGAAGGCTGGGGAAAGGACAGTGACACTGTTGGGGCTGCCCAAGGCAGCACAGTGTCCAGCTACATACATCCTTGGCTTCTGCTGCTGCAGGCAAGGGTCAGCTTCAGCAAGGAGGGAAAGCTGTCAGCTGTAACAGGCAGGGGCTGGCTGCAGCAAGCAGGGAAAGCTGTCAGCTGCAGTAGGCAGGGGCTGGCTGCAGCTTGTAGGGAAAGCTGTCAGCTGCAGCAAGGAGCGCGCCCCAAACAAAGGTGGTGTAAAAGCATCAGCAGAGGCAAAGGACAAGAGAGGGGTCTCTGTGTAGGTTCTGGCTGGTTTATTGCCAGCGGAGGGTCAAAGACCAGGAAAAAGGGGAGAGCACAGCACTTTATATGGAGGTGGAACAAAGGGAAACAACCAATGGGGATCGACTGAGGAGGAGGAGATAACAGGGGAATAACCGATGGGGGTAACTTAAGGGAGGGAATTACATGAGTAAACCAATGGGGCATCGAAGAAGGGAGAACTTTCCAGAACTAATACATAAGCAACTAGGGGAAATACATAAACATGAATTTATACATAAAACTGGGTGGAGAACTCCTGAACCAATAAACTTAAAACATGTAAACTAAGAACCAGTAGGAACGTGGGAACTCGCTGTAACCACGGGGTGAGAATCAGACCTCTGTGTTCTGGAGGCCTGGCCCGCAGTCCTCTGAATGGTCTGCTGCAGTGGCCACTGCCACATGCACTGCAACAGGACAGAGCATTCCTTTGCTGAACATCAGGCTTTTCTGATTTTGCATTGTTTGGAAATTTTAGAAGTAAATTTGGCTGTTTAGGAATTTTTCAAGCTGTCTCTTTCCTGCCGTTTAAGTATATGTTTCCTTCACATGGTGCACTATGTATTTGGATAGAGTGGGGCTCTCTCTTCTCTCCTTACCTGCCCAGAATTGTAGTAGCAGATGTAAAGTAGGATTGTGTCATCATAGGTTTCCTTAATCTTTCTTCAAATACTGATATCTTTATCAGGAAACAACATATCCGTGGCCACACAGATGCGTAAAAGCCTTTGTACTGTATGGAAAGCTGAATCTAAGTTAAATATCCTCCTACTCTGTATGCTACTAAGCACTTTTGCAGCTTGCCCCCCCAACTTTTCAATAGTTGCATGATTTGTGGCATCCTGATATGTTAGTAAGAATTTTCCATTCCTCTCTGTACCCCTGTGCTGGTCAAATATTTGGGGGTTTTGGTTCCACCAGCCTTTGAAACATTTACATGGGACATTGCCTCAGAGAGTGCAGTATTGACTGCACAGAAGTGAGGGTATGTGGGGTGATGACTCCCATCAGTGGAGTGGTTGATGGCTTATCCTTGTCCTGTCTCTGTACTGCCACACACCCTCCATCTGCCTACAGCCAGGGACAGAATTTTCTGCATTTCATCTCTTATAATATTTTGCAGATAATGATAACTAAGCTTACTGCTCCTCATGGACTCAGAAAACCTAGTACTGTCCTGATCCAAGCTGGTGTTTACTTTGTATTGTGTTGCTTGTGTAACACTGGGTTACAGCAGACATTTTTCCTTCTCAGAGATCTCAGAGAATAAGCAGAAAATCAACAGCACCTTCTCCAGATGACAGTGAGCACAAACTATGTAAGGCTCTATAAAAACCTCCTGTCCCAACCACTCATCTTCCCCCTACTTTGAATTCTAATATAGGAGCTGTGGAAGGAACCACATTGTTTCCCCCAGCTTTAGGGAACACATTTCCACAGATGAATGGGGAAAAAACCTAATATAAATCTTTAGCAGTCACCATCAGTCCCTGTCTATTCACCATTATCCAATTTTATCCCTAAAAGCAGCTCTGCACAGCCTGGCTATCAGTACCCAGCATGACAGATTTGGCCAGAGAAGATGCAAAATCTGGGTTTCCCATTGACCAGAGCCAGTGTGCCCGGTCACAGGCCGGTGCAAGCAGCCCTCAGACAAATAGCTGCTAAAGTAGGGGTGAAAAAAATCCTGCCAGTGCTAAAAAACCATTGAGTATTGCATGCCTTTTTGTAATAAATAATTAGACTGATTTCAGTACTGTTAATTGAATAAATAAAGTCAGTAACATGACACAGGCCTGTGTGTGTAAGTCTATTCTCCCTCACCTGATCACCAACAGAGTTGCAATTTTGAGGCTCAGGCTCTCTGCCTCTCTTTTCTCCACTCACTGGTCCTTTCTTCTTTTTTTTTTTTAGTTTTTTTTTAGGTTTTGGGTTTTTTTTTTAAATTTTTTTCCACATCTGTTCACTTATCAAATTTATCAGCAGGACACCTGAGCCCTTACCTGGGATAATACCCTGTCAGGATGTAGGTAATGGCATGGTGTACTATAACATTGGTGTGTAGCAATGAGGCAATGAAATATCCAGGCGGTATGTCAGGAACATTGTATTTATCTTTCTGTGGTATTTTTGCATCATTTTGGAAAAGGCCAAGTATGCCTGTGATGATGTGGTGTTATCAGATAACATTTCAAAACCTATTTTTCACTCAGAGGGTTAACAGTGGGAGAGACAAGCACTTCAACATCACCAGCAGCAGCTGATCCTGAACCTCCTCATTTGCAATAGTTCAGCAAAACCAGACTCCAACACTATTTGGAAAGTGTGGGCATCACCAGTGTGCTCGGAGCTGCTGTCCTCTCTTGTATTGCTCCCTGGCAGAGTATTAACTACTTACTGGTAATTCAGGGTGGAAACACACCCTGTTTCAGTTAAAAGCCTTAGAAGCATACATGAGACACACATTTGTGTGGGGAAATAGAGAAAAACTGCTCTCCTGACAAATGTGGTAAGCACATAATCTCCATGTGACAGGGGTTTGCAGCAAGTACAATGCAACAGAACCCCAGAGCACTCCACTTGATACCTCAGCCTGCTGCTCTTTTCATGGCTTCTGCTAAACCCACATTGCATTTCCCATTAAGTTAGTAAATGCTATTTTTTTATTTAACATTTCCAAAAATAAAGCATAATCAGAGGGTTCCAGTTATATAACATAAATATTTTATTATCTTCCACATTACTTATTTGCAGAAAAATAATCTAGACACACTTTTGGCCTCTTTCATTAGATAGCCTTGAAAAATATAATGCCATACTGCTCAGGTTGTCCTTCTATATAACCACGGAATACTGCATTATGTATACCTAACCCTTTGCCAAGTTGGTACTTGAAAAGACAGGAAAAATGAAAGTCTACTTCTTACACCAACTCCTTTTGCTTTTTATCAAAAAATAATTGTGCCTGACAATGTATTCTTTCTGCTTCATGGGCATTATTTTTTTGATTTTTGAACAATACAATATTGCAGTTTCTGCTAGATTCATCATTCCATACCACAGAGCTGTAAAAATTAAATTACAAATCCTGCAGGTCTTGGTCTTCCCAGGCTAAGGGCTGTGCCATGGAGAGCTCTGCTGGGTTTGCCAGGTCACTGCACAGATGTAGCTGCTCGTGTGTTGGAGCATATGCAATGAGCCACAGTGCCACAGTCTCTGGGCTTACTAGCAGAGGGGCATCTCCATGCTTTTATTAGTTTGATGGTTCTCAGTTCCAGACTGTTCTGGTTTTGGCAGGGATAGAGTTGATTTTCTTCAAAGTAGCTGGTATGAGGCTGTGCTTTGGATTTGTGCTGAAAACAGTGTTGATAGTTCAGGGATGTTTTTGTCACTGCTGAGCAGGGCTTACACAGCATTAGGCCTTTTCTGCCTCTCATCCCACCCCACCAGTGAGGAGGCTGAGGGGGCAGAAGGAGTTGGGAAGGGACACAGCCCAGACAGCTGATCCCAACTGACCCAAGTGACATTCCAAATCATATAGCATCCTACTCAGCATTTAAAGCTGGGGGAAGAAGGAGGGAGGGAAAGATGTTCGGAGTAGTGGTGTTTGTCTTCCAAAGTCACCATTACACATGATGGAGACCTGCTTTCCTAAGGATGGCTGAACACCTGTGTCCATGGGAAGTGGTGAATCACTTCCTAGTACTTCTTTGCTTCTGCACATGGCTTTGGTTTTACCAAATTGAACTGTCTTTATCTCAACCCACAAGTTTTCTCCCTTTTACCCTTCTGGAGGGCTGAGGGGAGGAGAAGGATGAGGAACCTGGCAATACACAGTGCCTTAGCATGGACTCAAGTCCTTGTTCATGCAGTTCAGACAGATTTGGGGCTGATAAAGAAATACAGATCACAGCCCAGGCTGCCAGCAGCCATCAGATTTTCTTCTTTTTCCTTCCCACTGCCAGGGGTCTTTGGGAAGCAACCACCAAGCAGTGTTTTGCAGCTTGTTCTTAGCCTCAGACTAGAGAAATGACCTGTGCATTAATGGACGAACTGCCATCTTTGCAAACATACCAGGCTTCATCAATACAAGCAAAGGTAACAAGCAGAACACCCTTACTTGGCTGCCGGAGACGTGTTTTCTGGGAATCAGGAACAGATAAGGCTACTGGATAGTCAGCCTCCTCCAGAATCATCTTCTGCAAATCTTCTCCATACGTAATTTGGCAACTGCTCTATTTGTACAGATTTCCAACTGTGCAGAAATTCTTCCCTGAGCGTCTGGGTCTCTTCCTGTGCATGAAGCAGTTGCACAAAGTGCTCACACAACAGGCTGGACATGTCCCTCAAGGGCCACTGCACATCCAGAAATCTTCATTGCATCCGCAGAATCAGCATTCAGCATATGTGCTGCTGGGTTGACCTTCTCTGAAGGGCATATATGCTTTTTAGTCTTGTGATAAAGGCTCAGGATGTCTCAAACATCAAGGACCAGATAGAGGAAAACCTAACTAGGCTATGCAGCAGTCCATCCTGGGGCTTGCTGCAAAAGGAGCCAGAGGGGAGGGGGTTATCACTGCAGAATCAGCCACATCAAAGGAAAGGTACCCAGTTCTCTAAGAAAACCCTCGTTAAACATTTCATGCACCCAGCAGGAATCACCCAACACAGTCCTTATTGTTCAAGCACTACTTGAGGCCATGTCAGCCTGGCATAATGAAGCTCTCCATTTAGTTGGTATCAGGACTATTTAAGGTTTGTTAACATTTACAGTTGACTTAATTTTTATTTTAATTACGTGCCAGAGATACCAGTAATATTTTGGTATTCTTGCCAAAGAAAACTTTTAATATTTATAGACTTTGAACATGCCAGCTGGCTGATGCTAAGAGTTTGAGTTCTCTTCAAGACAAAATTATTGGAGCCATTTACGCAAGTCTCATTGACAGTTTACTTTAGCTTTCATTTCCAAGACATCAACATTAGCATCTATGATTCATTTTGCAGTCTTCTGTGGGGGAAAGGAAAGCCCTCGCCTCTGTATTAATATTAACATTTATATGAATCAGCCAGTAATCACTTGGATCTAAGAGCTGCGTTTCATGTTTTAAACAAGATGCAGTTGAGCTCCCGGGCACAAAATCAGTAGATTGGGCCATCCAGGAAATGTACATGATAGGCCACCAACTGCAAGCCAATGCTCCAAAAAGTTGTGGTCCATGGATTAGGCAAAGCCATGAAATACTCTCATTGGCAAATTTTATCTGTTGTTCTTAGAACCCTGCTTCTTTTCCCAAAAGGATTAAATGACATAGCATCTCTTGTTCTCCTTTTTTGCTAGCTTTTAGCCCCAAATCTTGGTCCTTCTTTAGGCTTTTCTGGAACCCAAGCATTTAACCCTGACTCTGTGCCTGGATTTCCTTATCTATACTGTATCACTTTGAGCTTCTTTAGTCCTAGTCCTCACTTTACTTCAGACATTTCTTCTTCAAGATCACCAACACACATGTTCATATTTTCAGTGTCCTTCAGTTTTGAATGGTGGCATGAGCTTGTGCTGATGCTGGTTAAAAACACCTGTCCATCATTTAAGACAACTCTAAGAAAGGAAGCTGCTGGTTTCCTTTACCTGCAATACTGTCATGTTCAACACAGTTGTCATAGATTACAATGAAAGAATTATTTGATTTATTTGTTTGCAAACTATTGTGTATGATACTGCTTCCAGAGGGGAGTCATGGGCAGGCAGGAGGAAGGGGCTGTTCTTTGCACATGACAGCTGCCCAGAGGAGAAGCCAACCCTCTGTGATGGGGAGACGGTGTTTCAACAGGGAATGATAAGTATGATCCAGTGGGAGGAGCCTCCACATCACATGGGGTTTTGGTGTATTTCTTCCTCTGGATCTTCATGGTGCTCCAGAAGACTAATTCCTGTTGCAATTCAGCAGCAGGACTGCATGTTTTTCTCAGCAAATGTAGTGCCATGAGGCCCAGCCAACCCTACAGGAGTTTGTCCAAACACTCCCTCCCAGTCAGGGCCCTGTTCATGCTGTCAGCTGTCAGAAGAGCACAAACTGACCCCACCACCAAGAACAGCACAGTGATGTAATATAGGCAGGTTTACCTTTCCTGGGCATTGTGAAGGGGCCAGTGCTGGTTACAGTAGCCCAGAAGCAACACTAAGTCACCTGTGCTAAACCTTTTCCAGGGTACAACATATCCAGGTTACATTTGCGCTACAACCTGCTCTGGAGCAGCCTGTGCTCCTTGGGCTCTTGTAAGGGTGGGTCTCATCTAGCAGACCTTCAGTCCCCAGAATGGGGAGAAATCCCTCAATCACCACAGTTGAGAGATACTCATATCTTTAGAGATGGGAAGGGAAGAGATTGTTGTACATAGTACAAAGAGAAGGTTACACAAGGCATGTCCACAGACAGTGGCAGAGCAAGTCTTACGAGAGCCATGTACTTCACATCTCAGAGCCCACAGCCTACCCAACCCCATTGATGATCACCTCCAATGGGCACAGGACAGTCTCGGCTCTGGTATCAAAAGCATATTATTTGGTCCCCCTGCCACTTGCAGACAATTTTGAGCTACAGGTATTTTCTGGACAGCCAGACCACACTGGAGTTCTAGATGACACTTTCCTTCCTTATCTTCTTCAAGAAAAGAAGTTAGTCTGAAGATTCCTTGCACTCCCACACAAATAGCGATGAGGGCTGTTGTAATTCTGATGACAATTTTAGGACCTTCCCTACAAAGAGTACTCTTTATCTATCTTGCTGAAACTTCAACACACTGTATACCTTAGTAGCAGTGCTGAAAGATCAGATCTCTTCAAATACCAAGGCATTAAATTATATTTCTTTATTCCAGTTTGCACTGGCAACTCCTAAAAATAAAAAAGCTGGCTGAATTCTGACTTAGAAAGTGAAGGAAAATAGTAGTGTTCCTGTAGCATCAAAAAATTTTTTGAATATATGTCTAGAATTATCTGTAAACACCCTAAATAGAGTTTCTTTGTCACATAGCAGCTCCTGTTGCCAATGGCTTGGGGAAATATCTGGAAATCATATTAAAGGAAGTAAAGAAAAGGTGGAGGAGGAAGCTGCATGTGAAAGCATTCTTTCCCTGATCCATATCTGAGTGTTTCCAGTCAACAAGCTCTCAAGTCTGCACTTGAACTGTGCATCAAAAGAAGCAGCCAATGTGTATTCTCTTGTCAAGCTCATTTCAAACTGATGCGTAACAGCCGTGTACTAGCTAAGGTCATTTCAAAGGTGTTTACTTTGACTGCAAACTAAATTTGTCTCTCTTCACTCAAATATAAAGTCAGTAATATTTGTAAACCAAACATTATAAGGCAAAGGTCTGACTTGAAGCTGATGCTTGCACTGGAACTGGGAGCATGAAACAGCTGCATAACAGCGATATTTCCCTGGAAATGTGGACATGTCTGTACAATGGAGGCCAATTCACAGGCAAGGCCTTGGGAAATATCTCTGGGGCAAGCTAATGATACCTCCCAGGGCCATACTAGAGCCCCTTCAAGGGCTGCTGCCCTGTCTGCCCATGGGTGGCACTCGGTGCCTGGCCTGACACCTTCGCCTATGTCTTCCGGCCTGGCTTCATGTCACTGCACATCAGCAAACACAGCAATGGCTCCCTCCTGAAGAGGAAAGCCCTGTCACAGTCTGCTACCAAGGCAAACAAGATCTGAAGCATCCTGAAAACAGTCTTGAGTATATACTTTCTTAAGCTGGACCTGAGATTGCCTTCAGCTTTGGCAGCCCCTGGGAGCAGCCATCTTCAGGTACAGCAGGTCACAGCTGGAGCCCCTCATAATCTTGGGAGGTGCAGACTTGTGTCTGACACCCCATTTGAAAAAGATGCCTCACAAACCATGGCAGTTATTAGGTGGCCAAAGGGCATGTACCATGTCCCTACAAGACTGTGCAGACACTAGCACAGGCAGCTGTCTGAACAGACCAGCTTCTGCCAGCACCAGTTCATCTTAAGCAACTAATCAGGGGCAAACACAACACTGATGGTTTTTTTGAACCTTTCTCCTGTGTATTTGATTCATATTCTTTTGTTCTTGTGTGCCACATAATATGAATTTTACTTTGTTCAACATTCTGGAATTTTTAGCATCCATTTACAGTGTTACCAGGATGGTTTGCATGGCTCCTTTAGCAGGCAAATATTTTTCCAAATTGCTTGAACTTTCATTTGCTGTTTCTGTGATAATAGTGATAATGAATTAACAACGGAATGGTACTCCCTGTGTAAATAAGGATGGTCATCTTCAAATCATCTCATATGTTCCACTTTATGACATTTTTATGTTGTGCAACATGAAAACAAAACAGTACCATATTTTCTTGAATGCCGCTAATGGAAGACAAAATGAGTTCTTTGTAGATAACTACTAGGTTCTTGACATTTCTGACTAAATACAGTATAGGGCTAGATTTCCACTGTGGTACTGCAGCTGCAAGCTGTGTCTAATCAAGCAAGAAGTTAACCTTGAATACCAAATGCAAAATCTATAAGCTAAAAGGTAGAACTAACTTGATTCCCTGAAGGTCACAGAATTTAAATATAATGGAGCAAATCCATCTGAAAATGAAATATTCTGCATTATTCCACATGTATAGCCTTATGTCTTTGATATGGGATTTTCAAACTGCTTATTAACCCTTTAAAAAAAAGTTGTTTTAAGTAGTAGTAGTTTGAGTCAGATCTGTCTGGGCTTATTCAGGCTTTACTCAAGTCAGGACAGCACCCCAGGGTGAGGATGTCATTGGACCTGTGCAGCCAGGAAGAAGGAAGCAAGTCTTTCCTCCTCCCTTGTATGAGCACAGAGGTTAATGTAATCCAATTCCTTGTGCTCCAGTAAATGGTGAAGAGGATGCAGAAAAAATTTCGCTCTGCAGCATGGCAAGGTGAGAGCAGATTCCCCTTGACCAAAGGGGGCATGGAGGCCTAGATCATTGCATGGCTGGAATATCATGCTCACTGGGTTTGCTCCATGCCTATGGGAAGAGCTCACCTCTCCTTCCCACTCTGCCCACAATGGTACTCGCAGCCACAGTCCATCATCCCATGAACAGCAGAGGAAATTCCTATGACAGCTGGTGTGGGGTCAGTAGCTCTGACCGAGGAAGCTGTGACCAGTCCAGAGAGATGGTCCCGTGGAGGATCATCTTCCCGAGGTCCAGTGTCTTCCCTCAGCTGCTGGCAGGAGGGCCCATGAAGAAGCTGTCAGCTCTTTAGTGATTGTCAGCTCGTGATTTCAGCTCAGCTCTGCAGGGCTGAAATCTCAGCTGGCCTCCAGGCCAGACCAGGGAGAGAGGTGAGAGGCTCATGTAGCTGTTCCGCACGAGGCAGCTTTATTATCCGTACTCTGGCGAAGGAGAGCCAGGGACAAGCATCTCTCTGCCCTCGCAGGGGCAGGGGGCTTTATAGGGGTACAGGGGGTGGGTGTCAGAGGGTAAAGGCCAATGGGCTACAAAAGATCTGCATAGGGTCTCCCAGAGGATTCTCACTGTAACTGAAAGTAGCTGCCTTCCCGGAGATTGCTCAATCTTCTTACCTCAGCAGACATCCCTCCAGGGCAGAGGCTGGGCATACCCTACAAATTCTGACTGAGAAAACACTGCCAACTCAGGTCTTCTGAGATTCACAGGATAAGATTCAAAGGATATATTTAGCAGCACTGTAATTTCTTTTTCCAGAACCTCATTTACAGACTAAATATTTGCAGTTCCTCTTCACAAAAATGTGAGGGTATTTGAGATCCTGCACTCTGGTTTGCAAGGACTTACTATGTTACCATCATATATCCTTTAATCACAGAGCAGTCAATACTCAGCCACAGATAACACATTACAGGTTCCAGTTGCATCTCTAGACAGTGACATTTTCATCTAAATTTAGTTGTCTGAGCTCCTATTTCAGTCAGTGGAGCTCAGGGCTTAGTCTGGGTGCCTGACCATCAGGGTTAAGGGGTCTTCAATGAAGCATCTGAGGTATCTGCGTGGAGCTGGTGGATGTGACCTAAAACCTGCACATCCTGAAGAGACAGACGTTTCCTCTGAACTTGGGACTGGATGGCATTGAACACTGCAGCAAGTCCACACTCCCTGTCCCCCACCTTCCTCATGGGCAGTGCTGAAAGCTTCAGAAAAAAGCAGTCTTTGGTAAGCAGCTGCTTCATTCTTCCACCTCTGCAGTGCTGAATGGGAGAGGGGAATTTCTCTCTTAACCCACTTAGCAACCAATTTGACATCCTCAAATATAATGCATTGTGGTCCATTGGATGTCCTCCTCGGAGCTGTAGCTGCTGGTCTTGCTTTTATTCTCACATGGAGTGTCTCATCTTTCAATGAAGCTTCCTGTGGTACTTGTCACAATTTCATCTCCAAGGCAGCTCCACAGTGAGCCTCGTGCTAAAACTGCAATCCCTGGGATTTGTTATAATGCTGTTATCATAGGGGAAATATGAAACTGGAGTCCAAGTAAATTAGAGGCACAATAGGATCCTGGCCATCGGGGAGGAGTTGTATTCATGTGAGAAGTCAATGGATCAACAGTAACAAATGAGACCAGATCTCAGAGGCTGACTCGATGCCTCCTGCTCAGCATGTTCTTTTGTTTGTAGTCTTCATCACTAGTCCCCCTACCTGGGAGCATAACTGTGCACAGAGCTAAAGGAAATATTTCACTGGAATTTTCCATTTTAAATTTTGTTTCACTTTTTTATGCCTGAGTAAATTATGTTTTGGTCAACTATTATGGTTTTCAGAAGAAGGTGCTTTTAACAAAAGCACAATTTTATGTATTGTTACTATTCTCTCCTTCCTGGGCCGTTCTTTGTTGGAGTCCACCTTTACACAATATTTTCTGTATACAAAATTTCACAGATAATTGCTTTAATTTTTGTTCCCATAGAAAGAATGTTTTATGACAGTCTGGAGCAGAACACTGCCTTTTCTGATGACCTCAAATTTCTTATGAGTGACAGTGGAAGAAGTTAAAGAACAATTTGTCTCTGTGTGTGCATCAATTAACACTTCAGAGACATGAGTACTCTGTCTCTTTTTCTGTGCTAGCCTCCTTATACAGGCAAGATCCCTTGCACTGTTTATCCCATCCCCTACTAGTGGCTACCCATCTAGTTTGCTCCTTTTTAGAATAAATTGTCAATTTTTCAGACAAAACAGGCCATACAAGAACTGGAGATAATTTCCTGGTCATGCTTAAGACAGTGTTCTTCTCTTAAAGTCGCAGTAATTTTGGTGGGCCCTTCTTTAGGTGAAGTCCTTTCAAGTATGTGGCGACCTGGGCAGGCAGTGGTGGTTTGCTGGCATGGTCATTGTCTCAGGGAGTTTGTTCTTGGCAGAGGGAGAGGGCATCAGGAATCTCAGTGGTGAAAACTTACAGGACAACCTACCGAGAGGAGTATTTGTCTTATCATTAATTAGAAGATGTCTGGGCCTGCAGCAGGGAGGTTGTGTATTACCTGATTTTTTTTCCGCCCCATTTGATTTAGTATTATCCTTGTAAGATATAATCTTTCTTTCAATGCTGCTAAACTCTTGACCTCAATATTTTGTAAAAATGAGTGTCACAGTTTAATTATACATTGTGAAAGATAAGACATTAATTTTTAATCCTTTTCTTTTGGTTAAGAGTGTTTCTTGCTGGCCACAGTGTGCACAAACATTAGAAAATAGTCTCTTGAGCAACTTTTTCTCAAAAGATATGCCAACACTCGTTGCTTGATATCCTCCAAATGTTACCTGTATGTTAATTAGGAAGTGTTCAGACGTGGTAATATTGCAACAAAGACATTTTACCACCTCCCCAAGTAGCTACACTTTGAACCTGCTAAGATTTTTGAAATTGTATCTTTGGCCAACCGCGACTGAAGTGTTAATTGCTCAGACCCTGACTTCCTCAAATCTAGTTAAATTTATTCTTCCTCTAACCTTCCCACAACTGTTGTAATATTTAGTCAGATATTTTAAAAATGTTAGAGAAAAGATAAGAGGATAAACCAAACCAAAGAATAAAATTGACAAATTGGGTTGTCAGTGACACTTTCTATCCTTCACCATCCAAGATCCCTGTGGTTTGTGTCATAAACAAATTTTAGTTGAGTGACAGATTGTTATTTTAGTACTGAAAAATCCTCTCACAATTTGGGAGAGAAAATGCTCTGATAATTCTTATTAAAATCAGTCTACAAATCATCAAGGCCAGAGGCTTTTTTTGATTGCATTTTTACAATAGCCATCTGGACTTCCTCTGGAGATTTGTGCTTGAGCCTGGTCTCTATTTTTCATAGTCACTTTGCAGAAGCACAACCTGTCCAGAAAATCCAAGACCTCAGGTGCATCTGAGCTAATGAATTACATGCAGTGATGTGCTTTGAGGGGTCTCTTAGGAACTCCTTGTTAAAATTCTACCACAAACCCAGAGGCAGGAGGGATAATATTTCTCCTCTACTGAGGTCCACCAGATTTCTGCTAAATCAGCAGTGCCAGATTTGACTTATCCTTTGTGCTCTTAAAAACCATCTGAAGGAGAAATTGTTTTCCTCTGTAATTACTTGCTCCACTTTCCTCTGTAATTACTTGCTCCACTCTACTGTGGAGCTGCATCTTACCACAGGCACATATAATTTATTTATTTTGTGATAAGTCTGTTATTGACCTGTATCGACAGCGCAGTGCTTGCAGAGCACAAGTGTCCAGAAGTCATTTAGTGATATCAATCGCCTTAGCACTGGAAGCAGTCTCCCATCCCAGCGATTTCACATTTGCAATAAGAGGATATTAAGTATTTTGGCAAGGGGATAATTAGACAGGAAGTGGCCTCTTTTGTCATTGTAGGACTGATCCTGAGGACCAGTCACCTGAAGGAAAAAATTCCCATTGAGTCTAGAAGGCCTGGACAAGGTGCCTGTAGACTCCCTGAAACACATCCATGGAAATGGCTTATCATGGAGTGATGCACTCCATGTCATCCTCATCACAGCAGCTGTGTGTGCATTTTAACCCACCACAAATGCATAGCCACTGGAATTAGGTCAGCCTCAGTGCAGAGGGTTAAACTAGATTAAATTTTACACATTTGCTGCAGGCTGAAAATTCTTGTGCTGGCAGTAGTTGTATATGTGAGATACTATTTTGGCAACAGTGACTTTATGTGAGCCCAGAAAGACCTTCAGAAATCTCTAATGTCTTTCTGAGATGGGGTCTCTCAAGCTGATTAAAGGGGTGTACATCCTAAAGACCAACTGGCCCCCAGTAGAAAGCATCTTGTCATTTTGGAAGTTGGAAGGCTAAAGCTATATTATATTTTTTACTTTAGCTTTTCGTGCCATGGTTTCAAAGTCAGTTTGAAACTGATTATTCTCTCACTACTGTTTTTTCATTTTTCTACTCTGTATTTTCAAAAGGTATTTTATTTTCCAGTCTTTCCTGTTGTCAGCTCTCTCTTTAAGAGTCCTCTGTCCTGTAAGCTCTGACAGACTGAATCCCAGCTTCTGTTACCAAGGATCAGTATAGCCAGTTAGACTGCCTCCAGTGCATAGTGATTACCTGGAAGAACGCATGTGCATACAAGGGATGAAGGTCTCCAATGGCACAAAGATGGCTGAAGGATTAGTCAATAGAATGAGGAAATAACTATGCTCAGAAGGCACTGAATAGAGCACCAGCCAAAGAAAGAGGAGAAGTGCAAGCAGGAAATTGAGCAAGAGAAAAAATGTTAGATTAAAACCTGGGGTAAGTAAACAGGATGGAAAGATCAGGGGATTTGGATGCAAACTGGCAAGGCAAGACCCATTCACTGGGAGGAATTCAGAAACCCAAGGGTGTTGCTTGGGCATTTGGGCTGGGAAGAGCCCAAAATCCCAGAACAGGATTGACAGCTTGGGATAGAGGAGGAGGGAGGTGGAGAGACCACAAGCTAGACAACAGGAACAACAATAAGAACATCATGTCCAACACTGTGCTTCCTCTGGAATGAAACACCTCCCTTCTGCTCTGGGACAGAGTTCTGGCACCCATGACCAGAACTGCTGCCTGCACATTGGCAGCTGTGAGTCCTGAGCATGGACGCTGGAACATGCTGTTGGTTAACAAAACAGTTTTATCCAAGCAAACCTGAAACCAAATATTTCATTTTCATTTTTGTTCAGTAGAAAAAAAAATCTATTTTTTCATGAAGTTGTTATTTTTACCATAAAATGCTTTGATTTTGCCAAGAAAATATTTGTTACTAAATAGTTTCAACTGGAAGTTACCACTCTGCTAGGGACCAAATTATTACAAACTTTTATCTGGCAAGTTATGGGTTTGTTAGGTCACAGCTACAAATATATACAGACTTCAAATCTGTATTTTTCATGAGAATCAAATCCCTTAACATAGTCCTTTCTTGCAGTGTTTCACAATGCATGATTTTCAGGCAGAAGATGAGAGCTAGTAATAGCCCTTGCTTGTATGACAGATACCTCGCTTTGAGAATCTAGGTTAACCCAGATTAGGACGGACAACAAAGTACGACGTGTATTACTATAACCTGCATGGTTTTGCATTCCTTGTGTGTCCAAGTGTGTTATCTGTTGAGACACACTAGGACTTTCCCAGTCTCTATAACAATATTACCGGGTTCTTCCCTGTGTTAAATCCATCTTGAGTTAAAGCATATCCAAGATATGGGTGTTACAGTGCGGATACTGTAACATGCGTATCAAACAACAAGGCCAGTGAAAAACAAATAGCTATGGACCGATTCTTGATAGATGTTTCAGAGATATTTATTTCTCCAGCCGCATGGCCGGGGCTCTGCCGAGGAACTGCTCAATCCCGGGACCCGAGGGTCCTTGCCTGCCCAGGGGAACACAAAACAACCAATGGGAACGAGGCTGACCAGGGGCAGGGAAACCCCGTGCCTCCCCCCAGGGACCCTCTCCCAGGACCCCACGACGGGGGGGGGGGGGGGGGAGGGCCCCAACATTTCAACCATTTATTTTTAACAAAAAGAGATTTAAACTTAACATTGAAAACAACTGGATAAACATGAGATAACGAGGACAGCTTCAAAACAAAACAAGCCACCCTCCTGAGTCTTTAAATGTCCAAACAGATTCTCTGGAACATCTTAAGGCTGACAGAAGGGAGACAGAAGTCTCTGGGGAAACTCAGGCAGGAGAGGGTTTAATTTCTTCCGTCCCCCTTTTCATCCCCCCCTCGGCATTGGAGAGGAGTTGTAGGGAAAGGGAATTGTATAGGGAAGCCATGGGGTGAAAAATGGACTAGGAATAAACTGGGGATGGGGCAAACTTAGGAAAGGGTTCATACTGGGTATAGGGTAAAAGGGGAAAGTAGGCTGTGGGTAGGGAAGCTGCTGGGATGGATATTGTTTATCATTTTGCGCATAACGGCTGCCTTTGACTGGGATACCTCCAGGCCCAGTAACATTTGCTGCTTGTAAACCCTTCTTTCCTTGCACTATATCAAATTGTACAACTTCCCCGTCTCCTACACTTCGCAGGTAATTTTTAGGGTTATTCCTTTCAATGGCAGTTCTATGGATGAATAAATCTTCCCCTGTATCATCTTGTGTTATAAATCCATAGTTGTTTTTTACATTGTACCATTTCACAGTTCCTGTGATTTTCGTTGCTACAACTTCTCCTATCACGTGCTTGCGTGTTTGTCGTGGCTGCTGGTCCCGCGTGGCTGCTGCCTCGCCGATTCCAATGTCTCGGCTGGGCACCTGCGTTGTGGCTGCTCCGCGCCCTCCGAGCGGCGCTGCTCTGGCGCGCGTTTTGGCTAGGTGCAGCTCCGCTCCACCGCCACCGCTGCCCCTCTCACGGGGCTCACTCCACCACGCGCTGCGCAGGGCTGGGCGGGCTCCCGCCGCACCTCGCTCCGGTGCCGACACTGCAGACTGCGTCGCTCCACCCGTGTGCGGGAAGCTCGCAGAGGGCTCGGTCCATGTGGCCGAGGCCGCAGGGTCCCTGAGGCAGGCTTCCCTTTGCCAAGACACAGCTGACATTGCTCAACAGTCTCGGTAATTAAATAATATTCACGAAAATATTCTTCCATCGGCATATATTTTGACTCAGAAATTAACTGTGTCCAAACAGTCTTCCAAAAGTCTTTGGTAAGAATTAAATCCCAAGAAATGTAGAAAAAGTTCTTAAACAACCATGCAAGGAAATGTTTCAGTTCCCTTTGAGCTTGAATTAAGCTAAAATTTACAAATCGTTGTTCAAGAATCTTTTCAAGTTTAAGATAAATGTCCATATACAGCTCTGAGAGCCAAGAGTCTTTCCACGGTTCCTCCATAGTTTAGATATGGAATAGCAAAACAAAAACAAGAAGAGAAATCCAGAGTTTCTAGAGTTTACTCACAAATAGTCGCTTAGGGATCGGGGATCTTTCTGCCCGCATTACCCACAGTATACCCAGGGGGGATACTGTAACATGCGTATCAAACAAGGCGGCCTGTGGAAAAGAAATATCTATGGACTGATTCTTGATAGATGTCTCAGAGAGATGTTTATTTCTCCAGCCGCATGGCCGGGGCTCTGCTGAGGAACTGAGGCAATCCCGGGGCCCGAGGGTCCTTCCCCGCCCAGGGGAACACAAAACAACCAACGGGGAACGAGGCTGACCAGGGGCAGGGAAACCCCGTGCCTCCCCCCCAGGGCCCCTCTCCCAGGACCCCACGGCGGGGGGTAGGGCCCCAACAGATGGGGTCAGTAGGTTTTGTATGCTTGACTGGAGAAAATTAATGGCTAAGACCAACACAGGTGAGAGCCTGGATTAAGTGGGCAATGAAGGGTGGACATGAGGAACAGACTCATGGATGTCAGGTGTGTTTCAAGAAACCTATATCCCAATTTTCATAACACTAAAGAAACATTTGTTCTAGTTGCATGAGTCTTTGCATTAAACTGTTGCAAATAATCTGCAGGTCTCAGTTATTTTTCGGGTCTGTAGGATAATATGCTGTACAGATTGTGCGGGGAGTCTGTGCACTTTATAGTTCACCCGGTTTTCTGGGCCTTAGTTGCTGCTGGTTTTAATCAGTACCTCCAATTCTTGGCTGTCACACTCTATAAATACTGATTTAAAGCTATGTCATAGCAAATAAAGTAAAAATAATTTGTTTAAGATCATATTTAATCAAACAAAAGAAATTAGCTATAGGTTGGCTATTTTGGACAGGTAGTAATATCACTGACTTTTTTTTCCTTTGCTATGGACATTAAAAGAAATGCTATTTTTAAAGACTTTCCTCCAAACTGCTGCATTCATTATTGATTTTCTTTCTACAGTTGTTTAAACATCAATATCTGACCAACCACTTAATGAAAATGCAGTTTACTAGAAGTTATTTTTATCTTACTATTCTTAAGTAATTTAGTTTATATCTCAGTTGCATGGAAAGGTAAGAGTTCAGGGAGATTAAAAAAAGCAAATATCTGTGTTCTTGAATGTCTAACCTTGAGCATTAGAATTAACCAAAATGTCTTTTACCTTCCTCTTTCGCTTTCCCTTCTCTATTGATATGAACAACACACACTCAGATGTACTGCAGGATATTTTGAAGTGAACAAATAACAAGTGCTTATTCAAGAAGAGGCAATGTCCAAAATTCATTCTGCAACAGATAAATGTTACCAAATATATTTTTTAAATGGTTGTTTCCTGCCTTTCCACTGGCTTTGGACTAACCTTTTGCATAAATGTTTTGCCGCATGTTCTTCTGTACAGGAAAGAAATCATTCCTGAAGGGCTTTTCCCTCTGTACCTTGCAGTTACATATTGGCATTTAGACTTACAAGTCCTAATTAGCACAACTGATTTTCCTCTGGGAGTTAATATAAATGATAGCAGAAAGAAAAAGTGCTGCTGCATCTCAGCATTGCAGTCACTCTATCACAGAGCTATCTTAGTAAATCCTTTAATTATGGGCAAGCTGTCAGATTGCTTAATGCTTCCAAGTAGTCAAAAATGCAGAGCATTCAGGATCAAGATGGCTTCTTCCCCCCAGATCACTCCTTGTCCTGGTAGGAGTTACTCCCCAAAGTCATCCCTGTCAGCTCCAGGCATGGTCTGCAATAGCTTGTGGTCTTTTTTTAAAAAAAAATGTTGAAAGATGCAGTTTAGACTAAACTCTTTGGGTCAATGTAGTGCTATGTGCATACAGAGAGTCCTGGGCACCAGGATTAAGGCAATTAGAAAGGTTCCTTGAACATTACTATTTATAGCCATTCACTATAAACTTGGTGGACCACCTCAGCACACTCAAAAGGGAAGAAAGGGGAAGAGAAGGAAGAGATAGATGAATTATTTCTTGAGGAAGAGTGCAACGAGGATGTAAAGCGGAAAGACCCTTCTCCCTACAGGACAATATTAAAATGTTCTCAGCAATGAAGAAATTTGTTGATTGCACCAATGTTGAGGAGACACAGAGATTAGCAGCTGTTTTTTTACTTTCCTAAGTAGAGTAGGGTTTTTATCTTCAAAACTGGCCTTACAAGTAGCTGTAGAAAGTCTCCTTGTACCTAGTTAGGAGGTCAGAGTACACTCAACAGAATCAAGCAGTGCATTGCTGCCCCTACACTCTACCTCTGCCCATAGCCTTGGGCTGAATGTAGCAAAGTTGACAAAACCGCCAAGCAGCTGGACAAATGAAAGAAATTCTATTCCTAACAATAAATAATTGATCTGGTTTTCTTCAAGGACAAAGTCTAGGTTAATTCACCCTCTTTACCATTTGGATAATGCCTTCCGTGTAAGATTTCGAACGACGTGTTTTGAAAGAGAAGAATAACCTTTTGGTTTCAATCTTTTTACACCCATTTGAAAGGTTTCCCACTTCCATATTTCTAGGTGTGCAGATCCACTGAAGGTAGGGGTATTACTGATAGGACCCAGAGCGTAGGCAGTTTAAACTGCATTACTGAAGTTGAAAATGGGCAGACTGAGAGCAAACAGTTAGTAACAGTGTTCATACTCTGCCAACCCTAACCCCTTACTGTGTTAGCTGTAGCAAAAATGGCTACTTTATTTAAAACAAAAGAAAAAGCAGAGGAAAACAGAAAAAGTGCCAACTTTAATTTCTGTTACTGGGGAGGAATGTTCCACCAAGGTGAGCACCAGTTTCTGTCCTTTGCCTTAAGCTCTCAGTTTCACCTCTGCTGTCTTGTTTTATTTACAAGTGATTTGCGACACACTTTTATCTTGAAGTATGGTGGAAGGATGCATCCGGGAACTCTGATGAAGAGCAAGATCATTACAAATGGTCTGAAACCACCATTCATATATTTTCCAAAAGGTGCTTCAAGGAACATTAATAAAAGAGGATTGCAAGTGGAGGTTTGAGTACTTGTCTTCTGTATGGAGAAGGATCTGAAGGGTAAGGTTTCAGAAGTGAGCAGTTAAGTGGTTTTAAGAAAGTAGTTAATCATTGGTAAGAGTCTTTAAAATCTCAGTGAATCTCAGTGGGATATTTTAGCACTTGCCAGCTTTTTTTTTTTTTTTTTTTTTTTTTTTTTTTTTTTTTGGTGCAACTTTAATTTAGTCTGAAATCAACCTAGTTAAAAGAGCACAAATCCAGGAGTCTGCACCATTATTCCAATAAAGTCAATCTCCTCTGCTGGCATAAGGCAATTTTAGATATCCCTCTTGAAAATAGTTAAACTTTTTCACAAATGTTATGTGTAAATAGCTGGAGAAAACTGTCAGGAAAAGCAGAAGGAACCTTTGTGGATAGTGATGCTGAATTGATTTTTGCTTTTTCCTTTCTTCATAGATCTGAAGAGGGAGATCCCTGGCCACAACACAGATATTGCCTCTGCTGAGATGACAAAAATTATGGGCAGATCTGATAAAAAAATGTCTGAAGAGACAGATGTAAGCAATTAACTTCTTTTGGAATGCAGATGTGGATGTTTTTCAAATCTTCTTTTTAAATAAATTTTCTCTATATTTTTTGATAACTACTGTGCTATTTGGTTATTTCACATTAGTGTTTCCAGAGAAAATACAGTCCTGGAGATGTGCTAATAGAAGAACTTCTGAGACCCCATCCTGAACCCAGGACTCAGATAAATAGGTGACTTCTCACAGATCAAGGAATCGCAAGATGAATTCCCGGTGGTTTAGAAGTACACATGTAAAATGACGTGCATGTCTTCTTCTGAGGCTTTATCTCACGTTTGTCATGGTCTAAGGGCATGCACACAGCTACTCATCAAAGACCATAATGCCATAAATTGTTAGACCACTTCTGTGCCTCAGCCTCTGACAATGAGGACAGAAAATATGCTCACGTCTACCTGAAATGCGCACATATTGACTCCACGTATTACCACTACAAAGCTCATAAAGTAGCTGTCACTGCAAATTACCATCAAATGGGGTCAGTCTTATGGTAAAAAGTAATGTTTATAGAACAACAACAACAACAACAAAATTTCTTAAGCCATGCCTTTTCAAATCAATTGACTTTTATTAAAATCAAGTGAAAGTAGTGTGTCAAGAAATAAAAAAGTAGTCAGTGGTTGCAGAAAAACCAGCAAGAATGCTGGAAAGCAGAAGAGAGAACCATAAGCTTCCACTGTGAATCCTTAATAAAAGAGCCAATATGGTCATAGATGTGTCTAGATATGTCAACACAAGAGCCATGGGTCTTGGGATTTTCCTCTGTCCATGGTCTTCCTGATTGGACTGAAACTGCAGAATATTTATACAAATCAACACTTCACATTTCAGAGTGGATATTAAAGAATTGGAGGAGAAAGAATAAAAATTGCCAAAGCTCTAGAGATATTACTTACAATGGTAGATGTAATAGGCTTAGCCAGTTTAGCTAATAAAAAAAAACCCCAAAAAACAGAGAAAATATAGGATTGAGTTTTTACCAACTAGTAAAAATAGAGGGGGGAGAGGGGGAAGGCAGAACTGCGGATAAAGCCAGAGAAATGCAAATCAGAAATTAGTAATTAAAATTTAACTGAGAGGGTGATTAGTCTTTGGTTCAAATTGCCAAGGGAAGTTATGGATTCTTCACCTCTTGATCTATCTTGAAGGGCATCTTTTTCTGGGAGAACTCAGCATGAAAATAATGGCAAAATCCACCAGAAAGTTACTGGAATCTTTTCCCCCTGAAACTTTATGAATATGTGGTAGAAACGAGCTGAAAGTGTGAAACAAAGACAAGCATTTGCAGCAAAGCAGGTCACACCAGGCCACTGGCAATGAAATGGTAATATTATTTCTCCAACAGTTTTCCAATGTGAACAAACAGCTGAGATCATCTCATTTTGCTCCATCCCTTCCAATGATGCACTTTCACCTTGGCCAGCCACTCGGGTCCCAGATGCTGATTACTGCAGGAGGGAATATTTATGCCCACCAGAAACAGCTTGGTGGGGCTAGCAGGATGTGTGTTCTCAGCAGGATATGTGTTCAAGGATTGCTGAAGGACTGTTTTGGGAAGATGAGCCCTCTCACTGCTTCTGGAAAGGAGACTTAGGTGTTTGGAAGAACTCCTTTTCCTGCCAAAGCTGATAGACCCATCAGAGAGCAATGGATTCTTTCCACAGGGACAGGCTCACTGCAGCATTCACTATAGATGTCTTGGTCAAGTCTAAATTACTGGAGCTAAAGATGCTGAAGGTTTGCAGGCAGAGCCCTGAAATCAATTTAAAGCCACCTGCAAGATGTAACAAGAGCCAGGAGCTGAGTAGCAGAAACCAGTAGCTATGAAGGTGACACTGAGCTCAGCCTGAGGTCACTGACAGGGGGATCAGGCTGGCTTGCAGCAGGAAAGGCTCATGGCCCTCTTCTTCAGCATCCACTTGTCTCAGAACCTCTCAGGGACTGGAGTTGGGAAGCTGGATGTTTGGATCCTGGCTGTGCTGGCATCATGCTCAAGGTGAGATCTCCACCGCCATTGCCCCTCTGGATGATGTGCCCTTCCCGTTCTTTGTGCACAGCGAGAGCGATGCCCGCTACCTTGTCACCCACAGACCATGCCAGTCACGGCCAGCCAGCCTCACAACTGGGTGGGATAGACCTACTGCCCACACACACTGCGTCAGGCATGGGGCAATGGCAGGCGTGGTGGGTGCTGGTGGAAGGCCAGCTACAGATTGTGGCGGGCGGTGTTGGGCACAAGTTACAGGGCGGTGTCGGGCGGTGGCAGGAGGGGTCTGGCACATGTTACAGGGCAGGGGCAGGAGGGGTCTGGCACATGTTACAGGGCAGGAGCAGGAGGGGTCTGGCACATGTTACAGGGCAGGGGCAGGAGGGGTCTGGCACATGTTACAGGGCGGGGGCAGGAGGGGTCTGGCACATGTTACAGGGCAGGAGCAGGAGGGGTCTGGCACATGTTACAGGGCAGGGGCAGGAGGGGTCTGGCACATGTTACAGGGCAGGGGCAGGAGGGGTCTGGCACATGTTACAGGGCAGGAGCAGGAGGGGTCTGGCACATGTTACAGGGCGGCGGCAGCGCAGAGCCCCCGCGCACCGCCCCCCGCCCAGCAGATGGCGCTCGCGCCGCGCGCTCCCGCCCAGCCGCGCTCCTGTCCCTCAGGATCCTCACCGCGTTCCCCTCGGTCCCGTCCCTCAGGATCCTCACCGCGCTCCCCTCGGTCCCGTCCCTCGGGATCCTCACCGCGCTCCCCTCGGTCCCGTCCCTCGGGATCCTCACCGCGCTCCCCTCGGTCCCGTCCCTCGGGATCCTCACCGCGCTCCCCTCGGTCCCGTCCCTCGGGATCCTCACCGCGCTCCCCTCGGCTCCCCCATCGCTGCCTGCCGGTGTCCGGGCTGCTCCCGCTGGCCCGAGGGCCGCGGCCGCTCGCAACGGGACCTGACGCGGCGTCTCTGCCGGGCAAGCACCCGGCGCCCCGACTCCGGCCCTCGCCGCGAACGGCCGAGCTGAGAGCCCAGAGTCCCCGGGTTCCACGACAGCCTCGCTGAACAGGATCGCTTAGTATGGTGGAGAGTTTCAGGCTTCGGAGTCAAGCTGATAAGGTCACTTCTATCCCACAAACTCCCACTTTAATTAGAGCTATAGATGGTCTTTGTTTTACCTCCAACCAATCTCTCTTGTGGGACAAAGAAATAAGATCTTCAGGATCCTTCCAATGCACACAAGAGTGAAGCAGACCATTCCCTCACAAGAAAGTGGAAGGAAAGAGAAATAGTGGTCCTTTAGTCGTATAGTCCCCTCTACTAACGAGGATGCTCACATGTGGAAATCCCAATAATTAAGATGACTCCTTGGGTGCCATCCTTGACTGACTTGTTTTCCAGTCCAGTGTCCCTCTACTTACTGGCCCTTTCTCATGGCTGTATGTCATTGCCCACAGGTTCACGGCATGACCGATTACTTTAATTTAAATTCCTCCATGCTTTCTCCTATCCTGAGCCCACGCTTCTGTAAGTATCTGCTTAACTACCTCATTGTCCTCTGATCAAGCTTCACTTTCCTTAAAAGCTCTTATTTTTCAAAATACCCATGAAAAGTGGGACAATATATAGATTGATGGTACCTTGGGATGATTTGCCAGTCACACTGAATAGGATTTTTGTATTGTTTTCCTGCACTCCCCATGTCTCTGGATCTATTTGTGTTCTGTTGTCTAAAATTTGGGCTATAAACTCTTTGGAAACACAATATTGCAGACATATCCCTGTTCCATGTTTGCATGCATTTTACACAGTGGAGCTGTGGTCCCTGAGCAGCATTTTTGGGGCTACAGTAGTAAAAATGGTTGTTATTGCTACTATGCTACCCCGTACTGGAAATTTGTTCAATGCTTTTAATTATAAATTCCTATTCTGGTTATTTATAACTGTGAATTTTTATGCTGGGTGTCTGCCTATGTTTAGATTTTTTTTGGAAAGTTTCAGCAAAAATGGTTATGCTATTTCCCAGAAAAAAAGATTATGAAAAAAAGACATTGTTTTGCCAATGTTAATGAATTGGTTGTAAGAATTCTTTTTTGGAAATGCTAGCTACTTCATGCTTTGACTTGGAGGTTGGCAGGCTGGAGACCTCCTGGTGCCAGACACATAAGCATTTGCCCGTATTTGGCTGAGTTTTAAACCCTATTCTGTAGTAATATGGTAGAGTTTGGCAGATAAATTCCTCAAAATTTCTGTCTGTCCTGAGCATGTGCTACTTTTTGCAGGCCAATTGCATTATCTCCACTGAGTAATTTATGCCCTCTGCATTTTTACCAACCCAGGATTTCCTTGCAGATGCTTTTAAAAGTTACAGCAGGATGGCTTGTGACTGGTGCCTTCTGTGCCCACATGCTGCCAGGTCCACAGAGAGCAAGAAACCATCTCTCTTCCATCCAGGCAAGAAAAGACCAAGATCTCAGATATATGTCCAGAGAGGACCAAGAGCTTAAGCTGGAAAAACATGGGAGCTGGTGGGTTTTTTCAAAAAGAAAATAAAAGGATAAACTTGTTGGATAAGGAAGGAGACAATAACCTAAAATCAGTAAGAAAGAATGGCCTATATGAAAAGCTGGAAAGACTGACAAGATCAGAACAGAACAAAGACAGGGATGAAGAAACTTTTGCTGGCCACCTGAAAAGCTGTAAAGAAGGATGAGTGCAAGGACATAGGTCACCTTTAGACACTAGGAATGAAGAGGCAGTTACAAAAGAAAGCAGAGCAGATAAGAAGTCAGTCTGAATGAAGAGAGACTTAGGGAGAGATGACTGAGCAGCCTAAGGAGAGGATTAGGAACGGTAGTTTGTGAGAACTAGTTGGAGGAAAGGAAAGATTGAAACAAGGACCCCAGGTGATGAAAAAAGTGGGTGGAAAGCAGACTCACTAGATACAGAACTGATTTGGAGAGGCTGGGTGTAGACCCAGGATCATGTATAAGGAAGAAAAGAATAACGAAATTGGCAGAAGAAGAAGAAACAGGAGAGACTGTGGATGGGAACAGTAAATTTGGTTGTTACGCTGAATAATGTTTGAGTGTGGGACTTCCCATGCAGACAGATAGGAAAAAGAAGCTTTGCGATAAGAAAGGATTAGAGGTAATAAAGCAAAAACGGTCATGAATGTGTCAAGGGAGAAAAGAAAAACAAGAAAGGAAAGCCTTGTAAATTGGCACACATGATCTGTGACCATGAAGACTTGAAATTACACCCAGTTGCTGAGACTTGCTCTGTCGCCATGTTAAAATTATCTGTGCAGTTCACTTTCAGACTGCATCTCATGCTCCCTTAGAAAGCTGATGGACCCAGAAGGTGACTGTCTGGTCTTACTTTCTCTGGGTAGGAATTTCAGCCCTGCCAATGATCCCTCCATGCTGTCAATATGATTCCACATAGAGGAATTGAGGAGAGGATTTTTCTGGCTTTTCAAAGAACCTTAGGAATTACAAACAACACTCCCCACCACCTTCATATAAAGAAAGCTCGCCACATGACAGCCTATTAGATGCTAAGAAGCATCAAAATTACAGATATCAACTGTAATCTTAATTTAATGTGCTTCTGTGTAGCTGCATGCAGAATGGCTCTATTTGGAATTCACTTTCCTGCTTTCACTTCCTACACTCTCAACCAGATATAGATATATACTTAGAAGTCATAAGGAGCTCTGCACTGTAGATAATTAAAGAGTGAATAAGCAAAGAATCATAGAATATGCTAAGTTGGAAGGGACCCATTAGGATCATTGAGTTCAGCTTCTGGACCTGCACAGAACACCCCAAGAATTCACTTCTTAAAGTCTGGCAGGCTCGATGCTGTGACCACTTGCCTGGGGAGCCCATTCCAGTGCTCAACCACTCTGGATGAAAAAAGTTCTCCTAACATTTAACTTAAACCTCCCTCTGATACAACTTCCTGCCATTCCCTTGGGTCCTGTCACTGGTCACAAGAGTGAAGACATCAGTACTTGACCTTCACCTGGTGAGGATGTTGAAGATCACAGTGAGATTTCCCCTCAGTCTCCTGTTCTTCAGGCTGAGCAAAGTGACCTCAGCTGCCCCTGATAAGGCTTCCCTTTGCAATGCTTCACCATCCTCATGGCCCTTCTCAGTATGCTCTCTAATAGTTTCAAGTCTTTTTAATACTGTGGTGCCCAAAACTGCACCCAGAACTCGTTGCCCCAGTGCAGAGCAGAGCAGGGGAGAGCAGAGCAGGACAACTGCATCCCTTGCCCAGCTGGACACAGCCCAGATGCTGTGCCTGATGCACTCATTTGTAGAACAATCTTACTGAGCACTAGTTTATACTGTCCATTATAGTGTGTGGCATTGTACCTGTGTTTGGAAGCTCACATAGAATTACTGTGACTGTCTGTAAACTTAAGGAAATCTTAGGAAAATACCTGTGATAATGGTCTGCAGCTCCAGTCTTTCTTTTGGGAGAGATTAGCTGGGACCTATATAATTTGTATTCCCCAATTAACTTACAGCCCACTGTTTCTGGCTTAGCTTTTGTATGAAGACATTTGTATGAAAGGTTAGGAAGGAATATTGGCTTTGGTGCATCCAATTCACTGATGACTTTCAGTTCCTACATCACTGTCATTTCTGACATGGATGATGAGTGATATACCACTTTGATGAACGTAAGCCCTGGCTGAGATCTCACCACTCATGCCAGACAGGAGGAATTGAGGAGGGAAGGCAACCAGAAGACTTGGCAGAATTTATGCCAGCCCTCCTCCTTGAGAAAGCATAATTGACTCTTGTAGCATGGTGAAATACAGCATTCACCATATTCCAGCTGCATACCTGGACTCTCCAGGAGAAACTCAGTCCAGAACCAATTTTTATGGCCATGTCAAGGCACATATGACTTTTTCTGCCAGATGCAAACCTATAACAATCGTCAACATTTTGGCCACCCAAAAGGGGGTTGGTGTAATACTCCTCTGATGTAGAATCATAAATATACTGAAGATTGTGAAGACTGCTGAGGCTTGAAAGGAGCTATATATGAAAGGCTTATGAACTAACTGCTGAACTAGAGTGAGGTCCGCCCTTAACTGTGTTTCTCTATACTCAGCAGTCTTCTGGCTTTTCCTTTGTATTTCTTCCATTTACAAACTTTTCCCATGACCCTCCCAAGTCAAGGGACTCTACAGATTCCTGGCTGAGGGAGCCATGCAAATGGATCAGCTTGCTTCTGAGCTTAATGGACATAGATTTTTTTCAATATTCTGAGATGATTAATTCATGCATTATAGACACGTTTATTCACCTGCTGTTTGTGGGCTACGGATCCCAAAAGAGATATTTTTGAAGGGGAAAAAGAAGGATCTAGCCCAGGCTTTTCCATTAGCATTCTTCATTACAGTGTAGGAAGAAATGCATCTGGCCTGTTACTGGATGTGAAAGCAAAACTCAGTCTCGTCTTGCTGTGACTGACCTTCCTGAAAGATCTGAGGATTCATGGCCTAAAAGAAGCAGGAGTGATCCGTGCTGTAGGGAGATAAGCTTTGTGAGCTTTGTGTGACAGAAGGGAAATTTAGAGAAGCCTGTAATGATAATGTAGGAAAGTGGTGGAGATGCAGACTAAGGGTTTCAAGTGCTGTATGGAAACATGAACTGCAAACTCAGTTTGCTCAGCAAAAACTGAGCTTGCTTTTGCTTTGCCATATGGACCACGGTAGATGGCTATCAGAGCTTCAGCAAATCTCCCCAGTGTTCACAAGGACTCCCCAGCCTGGATGCAGGGGATGCCACCAAAACATGGGCTCCATGCATGTTAGAGGAGGAATAATGGCAGGAACCTGGAGCCAGAAACATGCAGCACAGTAGGCTCAAAGACACTGAAGGTGGGTGGCACTGCCACCATGTCAGTGCTCCCTACATGCCCCTACATGCTGCTCAATGAGTTACAGGACTCTCGACCAGCGGTGTTTGGTGACAACTGGAAGAGGCTGCAGCTCCTTATCTCATATCTCTGCTGTGTCTCATGCAGCACGTGAGACTGGCTTTGCATCTTAGCCTGGAGTCAATTTTCAAATGCAACCCAGTGACAAACTCATTACTTTGGTCCCAGAATGAAAACCTTTCAGGAGAACTTAAGTAAAAGAACTAATTCCACTCAAAGTGTTTTGCAACATATAAGAGAAGAAAAATTAGAATTTGATATTTTTGATGGTGCAAGAAGAAGTTACAAACAGTGGTGATAGGATATGTAGCTGAGGTGCCTGTCCTTTTTAACCTGCTTGAGATGTGGTGATTGCTTGGATCCCAGCCACCATAAGTCATATGGCAGCAACCTCATCCTCACCAGCATTTGTTTTTTCATTCCACCAGAAAATGATGATTGATTCTTCTCTTCACATGTGGACTTTGTAATAATGATCTGTCTTTTTCCTCAGAAAGCTGGATTACTGGCCTGAGATTTTTCTGTGAATTCTTTTGGGCCACATTGAAAGACCCATGTACTTCTCTGAGAGATCATGGGATGTCTTAGAGGTTGCAACGCAGGGCAGAGAAGGGTCCTCAAGAGTGCGTATGGTTATGAGAGAAGAACCAGCAGCATCTGGACAGTTTTGGACACTCAAAAATTAAAATAAAAATTAAAAGATGGTTTAGCTGATGAAAACTACCCTGTCAGTCATCACAAAATCTTTTTTCTAGTATTGAGTGAGACAAATAATGTCATCAGTTCACAGAAAATCAGGTGATTTAAAATGCAAGAGTAAAAACCAGATGCAATGGACAAAAGGCCCGTGTTTACATGGTGCAAGACAATGCCCCATGGATATTGAGATAAGTCTCTGTTTGTTAAAAATGCAGTAGGCCAGGGAACCTATGTTATTTTATGGGAGGGTTCAGACCTTTTTGTTATGCAACTTAGACCTAGGAAGTGGGATGGTTGGTTTTGGCTTCTTTGACATAGTTTTGGATAAGAATTTGGTATGTGGGCTTAAAGAGAGCTCAGATTGCAAACTTCAAGAATTCATCATTTTTCGTGGCTTGCAAAAGTGGTCCAAACCCGAAATCCTGTGGGAGAGCTGATGTTTGAAGAAACGCCGCAATTAAAAATGAAATGGGGAACATGAAGTAGCTATTGGAAAATGTGGTTCATTTTATAATATGACTGAATAATAGAACAAACACTTATGAATCCACAACTAAGCCTGAAAGTGTGGGACCAGGTTTTAGATAGAAATAATATGCAGCCAACTATTTCAGAAATAAGCGAAGTGTTGTAATTGGTGAGGTCCTGAAATGCGTGTGCTGCCAATTTTTAGATTCACTAGACAAACTTGAATTTGTATTTGTTTTGACTCAGTCCCCTGAAATAAATTTGGATCAGATATTTAAAATCCAATTATGCTATCTACCATATTTCAAATGCTAAAATAAACCCCCCAAAAGGAAATAAGGTCTCCTTACTGCTTTCAAGTGGGTATTAGTGCTGGGAACAACCAAAGAACACTATCATCTTGGTATCCTCTTGGTTAACACGATGGTTTCATTTCACATTTGACTCCCACTAAAGCAATGGTATATTGGAAAAAAAACACAGGAACTTCTTTCTCCCCAGTCAAAATATACATGATGCTCATTAAAACCCAAACAGGTTGCCAGTGTATCCACATGCTTTATCATTTGTGTTGAGTTTGCTGAGTGAAAGCTTCTCAAGCATCTGAAATTGGAAAAACAAATTCCAATATGTTTTTATTTTTTGCTAGTGGTACTCAAGAGAAAACAAAGAACTGGGACAATTTTTCCACAATAATCCTATTGTCTCCTACCTTGAAGTAGAACAAAATTCATCATTTACATTACTTCTTCTTTGGAACAAATGATTCTCACCTATTTTGATATTATTTGAAATAGAAAAACCCTGAAAACAAAAGGCAGGTGTTTCATCCCTTTCCTCTTTTTCTTTTAGCTTTGTTTTCAGAGGAATTCAATGGTGGTCTTCAGGAGCTTCTGACTGTAGGTGTGAAAAGGACAATAAGGAATGCACTCTAAAACCAGCCAGATAGATAGTGAAGTGCAACACTCAGAGAAGAGTCTCATCTATTGCACTCTCCTGGCATGGCGAGGGAGGCCTGGAAGAGCTCTGGGATCTCAGACAATAAGCAATTCTGTTTAAACTTCCTAGTGTACTTGGGAGTATTTTGCTGTCATGCGAACATTTATTTTTAAAGGAAAATCTCTTATGAAAACCATTTTCTTTGTGATTTAGAAAATAGTGATGGCTAATTCAGTATATGAATTGAGCTTTCACTTAGACTAACAGGAATTCTTGATACTGTGCTGCATTGGATTGATTACTTCAGCTTTCCCTTATTTCTGTACCGTAAGTAGAAGAAAGGATTTAAAAAAATTTTAATTTCTATTTTCCTTTAACTTGGGCTCAGCAGGAGTTTCATGTCATAGCAGCAGTTTGCCAGTTCTCACAATCGTGTCTGTAATAGCTTTGTTGAAAGTCTGGAAAAATGTGGGGTATATCTGGATTTGAGCAATTTTATCAAATTTGGACCTGTCTGGCCTCAGTTTGGCTGCTGTTTGCTTTCACCACTCAACTTTGTGGTGATCTTTCTGTGGATGGAGTCCCAGGCTGAAAGCGCCCTGCTTGGTTAAGGTTCTTCCGCAGCCTCTAGATAAATAGTGATCTCACTGCAAAGTCTCCAATTATTTATTTGCCGGGGGTGAAATTCTCCCACCTTTTTTTGACTGACAGCCTGAAATGTTTTCTTTCATGTATTCATTTGCACTGACAAATTTGTCCCTAGCTCCCGCATCCTACCTGCTCCAGTCTGGCCTGTGTCCACTAGCCGTACCCTGTGTCTGGGCTGTAAAACTTCCTTCCTTTCCTGGCATTTCTAATAAGGCACCTCCTCAGCTCCAAGAAATCCACTTACTCTGTCCCAGGCTTGAAGAGACCCACGGCCCCACCTTCCCTTTGCCTGCCAGTCTTGCTGCTGCAATGCTTTCTACTTTTCTCTTTCTTTTTGTTCCTATGGCCTGTGGGGCTTTTAAGTCTATACTGTTCAGGTGGGGTCTTAAATGTCAAAGAAGAGACCACTGTTAGTATTGTTTTAGACCTAAAACATCATCATACTTTTGGTTTGCCCTATTCTGGATACTGTGGGCTGTAGTGTAGAGAGCAAATACTTTTCTTAGTATATTTCTAAAGCTTAAAATAAACAATGAAAACAAGATTGGAAATGTTGTCACTGTCTTCCAGAATTTCCACTCTGTAATGATGAATTTTTTTCTTGTGTTTGTTCCATAAGAAATCTTGGCTGAGATTTTTTGCAACCTTCTTTCAACGTCTTGCAATCAAATTCTTGAACATTTGTCACCTAAGATCTGTGCCACTCACACCTCTGTCCTAGCTACCCCAACACTGCTTTCATGTCATCTCCATTCTTACACCAGCATTTTTTCTTGTGAAGAAATTATTTTGTGAATTCAGTGTTAGTCCCCCTGAAACCCAATGATTCCAGAAGTATGTTTATTTGAACCTTTTGTCCATGCATAAGGACCAGCCTTATGAAAAGTTAAGCTATGTTTTTAGTTATGGATAGACATGCAACAAAAACACTGCACCAGTGCAGGCAGCCTGTAATCCCAGATGGTCCCCTTTATGTCACCACTTCCTTCCTGTTTTTGTCAGAAACAAGCACAAGGAGTGCATTGTCTCATCATTTGACCTTCCACATCTACTGTGACAGTAATTTTCATGTGTTCCACATCTAAACATACAGGTTGGCATCCAGGTCATTTTATGCAAAATTTGAAAATTCCTCAAAGTAATTTAATTTCCTTTGGAGCTGAGCCAGTGAAGCCTCATGGTCATCCTGAGTGTTCAGGTGACTTTCTTGCCATTTTCAGAATGGGCAGAGGAAGGAAGGAAGGAAAGAAGGAAAGAAGGAAAGAAGGAAGGTTGGTTGGTTGACCAAACTGTACATTAACATAATGCAAGCAATCATTCTTTAGGATATTGATCCATTTTTGACAATTTTTACTAAGCAACGGTCAGACCCAGTTAGGTGGCTACACTCAGATGTTTTGAAGTGATATTTAACCTCCCATGTGTTGAAACCTTTTATGAAATGTGAAGGAGTTTTCTGCACTGACTTGTCTAGGCTTATCTAGCTGAATGGTTGCGTGAACATGCCTGACTTTAAAGGAAGGGAGAAGTTCCTATGCCATACACAGGTATTTCATACTTCCTTATTTTTTTTAACTTACTTTACTTCAAATACCTAGAAGTATCAATTATCACGGTCCCAAACTTATTCTAATATTGATACTATTTTTACCAAGATAAAAGTGAAGGCTCTTTCTCATCAAGAGGAGTAAAAAATATTGGCACACATATAAAGTCCCAGAAGCTTACAAGTAACATTAAATCATACCTTTAATAAACTTATGATTTCTCCCAACTGATTTCATTATCTGAAGACTGCCTTACCTGAGCAACTAACCAGAAGCATTATTTTAAAAATTAGAGTTTCTGTAGCTCTTGCTTAACTTTTTCTGGAGATCTTAGGATATGCCAAAAATGTGAACTTTCGCAAATCTATCACATCATCATCTGGGCATTTTACTGCATCCATTTCCCATAAGGGCACTGACATGGACAAAATAGAAGTGACATGCCTGGTAACAATGAAATATTTTTTGGGGGTAGGGGGTGGTATGAGTACAATTAATTCAGTCCACTCTCAGTAAAAGGATTTTAATCACATTCTTTATCTAAAGTCATTGCTGACTTTAAAGGACTATTTTTACCTTTGCACTTGAATAGCTACTTGAGTTAGCAAGATCAGACTTCCACACTGTAAATCCCTTAGGAGAAGGCCCTATAGTGTTCTTGCCTTGCACATGCTTGGCATGGCAGAAACCATAACTGGGCTCCAGCTAAAGGGTCGTGACTTCCCATTTTTGGCTTTGTGTGAGAGCTCACCCTTTCCACAGAGCCATGAATGCTATGGGAGTGAGCAAGGGATCTGTCAGGAATGCTGCATGTTGTAAACATGGCCAGTGCTCCCGGCAGGGCTTGTGGCCCTCATTCTAAGGATTGAAGCAAAATATTTCTTCATCACTTCTGAATTTTAGAGCAAATACAGAACAAGCCCATGGTCTCTCCAAACCTCAGGCAATTTACTTTGGCTACCAAAACACCCACAGAAAGAGTTTTGCGATTTATATATTTATCCTTTCCTTACTTAGTATTGATTCTAAATAAAGAAGAAACCATGCTTGACGGGAAACCTATGAGTAAAGACATATGAATTAAAGAGTTTGTTTTATCTACCCACTTTCCTTCGACTGATGCCAAAGAAAGTTTTCTTCTTTGTAGTAAAAGTAATGGTGCTCTGCATATAATCAGTATGATATAGATGAAGTGGAAGCTTCTTTTTCAGATATTGAGTACTGAGAAACTATCAAATTATTATTCTACTCCATTATTCATATTCCATTAATCTTATCTAATCTACCCAACAAGGAACATGTACTGACAAGCATTCAAAAAATTCACCTTTCTTATTTGCCTGTCACTATAATCCATCATTTTATACATCTAATTTATTTAGTTTAACTTTAGTTTGACAGATCTTATGTCTGCAGCAGAAACAAAAAGGAGATACTTCTGTGACAGCAAGTTTCAAGGAGAAAACTAATCTGAATAGACAACCCTGTTATGTTTCTAAAGTACCAATGATTTTATTTTACATTCATATTCTTCTATCAGTGGTAAAATGCAGCCATTTTTCCTCAATGGATAAGTTTAAAATAATATTTTTGTTATGTCTGTGGAGAACTATAATAACCTTGAACCAGTACTCCAGATGCAGGTTGCACTATATAATTAGGTACCCTAGATAAACATTACTGTAGAAGTTAGAACTGAATGAACTTTTAAGGAATGGAAAGAAAGGGAATTATGATCCAGTGGTAAGAATACACTTCAGGCGATTGTCATATAACAGTGTTTTCCTGATGATAGTTTTACCCATTTGTTTAAGTAAATAAGCAAATGGGCTTGGAAAAAGAATTAGGTTTAATTTAAATTTTTTTAAAATGCATGCTCACTCCTTGCTTTTGAATTTCAATGTGATACATATTGCTGCGTGATGGGATGACAAAGCAGTTCTGCCCCTAAGCACTTGCATGCACACACTTTTCAGCTTCCTTAGAAATTGCACAGTTTAGTTTCATTGATATAATTCCAACATTTGCCACTACTGTACTTTATAGAAATGGCCATCAGGCACATGTTGGACCCAGTGATATGGTTAATGGCAAGAAAAATAGAAATATCGCACAGAGAAAACAAATCACCAGAGGAAGATGCTTGTGGGATGCAGAACCAATGGTACTTTTTATACATGCCAGGTTCTCTCTTCTCCATCCAGTAGTGTGAAATATGGGCAGTTGCTTCTCTGCCTCTGTGGCCTTGGAGTCCAGGTGATTAGCTCATTGAGGCAACAGAGGTGAATATCACGTGATGTAGCTCCATACAAGTAAAATGGGCACATTGGCATTAAGGCCAAAAACCCAGCTGAAAACAATCCCGCAAATTTCCAGATGTTTTGGAGGAGGCCTAGAGGTTAAACAATGCTCTGTGAGAGACCTATACTCCCCAGGTAAATGGTCCTTCCATGTGTCTGGCCCAAATGGAGAGGCAATTTTTTTACTCCCTGTGTTAGTCTATAAAGTTGAAAGTCAATTCAAGAACTGACTGATTATTTCCTCCTGTGCCAAAATAAAGCTGCCTTAATGGTAGCTCTGAATTGGCTTGTCATAGGGATAATAAAGGCTTCACTTGTAGTAATGGAGAGCATCTACTCACCAGTGCTCATACTCTGCATACCATTTTCCTTACTCATGCCTTCATTTTAGTTCTGGGAAAGTGGCCCATACCTAAATTGAACATGAAGGAAATGGGTGCCTGCAACCAAAATAAGACTGTAAAATGAGACAAACTTGAAAGTTAAAAAAAAAAAGGAAAGGGAGAGAGAGGGAAGGACAATGCTTA
Organism: Coloeus monedula; assembly: GCF_965178545.1. NCBI lineage: Eukaryota > Metazoa > Chordata > Aves > Passeriformes > Corvidae > Coloeus > Coloeus monedula. The sequence continues at coordinate 146,030,132 of NC_138781.1, forward strand.
GACAGTGTCAGAAGTATTCTTACTAAACTTGAGCAGCACATATAAGAGGATTTGTGAAGCATGCATGAAACTACCAGCTTAACTTCTGCGAACTGTCTTGGGAGAGCTGGTCTGTGGCATAAATCTAGGAGTGACAAGATACTTAGCTCAGTTTTGGCAGGTGTTTAAGGATGGATATCTAAATCATCTGACTTTAGTGGTATGACATGTAGTAGTTCAATGAAGACATTGAACGGCCTGTAAACTACCTCAGGTCCCTAAAATAATTAAATAAAAGCTGTGTGTTTATGGTTGAGTGTCATTCAAGATCCTTCCCTAGAAGACCATTGAAGTTAGGGGCATGGTACACAGCTGGGAGTGATCACCTGCCTTTCACAAAAACTTGAACAACTTACCCAGCCAGCATCAGATAGACACACACAAAAGCATGTACTTCAGCTATAGAAATGACTACAGACATCACAAAGCTAAGTTGATGCCTTCACCTTCATGTACAGCAAGTAGCCTGTGTAATCTAACATCTCCCAGGTACCCGACAGTGCTGGCTTTCCTGTTTTCTTTTTTTTTTACCTTTTTTTTTCCTCTTAGTCAGAATATCTGGAAATGGACCCCTGAACTCTGATGTATGTGGTCCTTGCTTGATGATATATAAAGGCTTTCTGAAATAATCTCTATTTTTTCTCTTGGAGCTGCAATTGTCATCCATCAGGGTCCAAATTTGCTTTAAATCCTATCGCACTACTGCCAGGAGGAACAGCAAAAAAATTCATAGGTTTCAGTGTCTTGTTGCAGTGAAAAGAGCCTTTAATGTTCATTCTGCCCTTGACCCTGTGCCTCTCTGCATCATGATTCCTTTTAAAGGAGGTGATAAAAAGAAAAGTGTAGAAATTGCCTTTAGATCAAAAAATAACCTGAGAATTTATACTTCTCCTCTGGGAAATCCCTTATTTTCAAGACAGGCTCATCTGTCAAAATAAACTATGGTGACATTTAAATACTCTTCCTTAGTAATTATGTTTTGCTTTGCAGTTTTTTAATTAGTTGTTATTTCTAATATGCATCAGCTGCAAAACTCTACAAGCTCATAACTCATACTTGAGTTCCTGAAATACGATGTTTCTTTGTGTGGAGGGGAATCAGAAGTGCTTCCGTCTTTCTAGATCATAGGTTTGGTGAGGGGAGAAACAGCAGTTTGTCAGTGACTGGAATAGTACAGCCTGAAGGCAAGTTGCAGAAAAGTTGATCTGGAAAACACAATTTAGTGTTCAAAAAAGATCCCTCATAATTTTCCAATAGACACTCCAAATATCCACAGTACAAATGGCTGTAGTATAAGTAACCATAGGGCAAGAAACCCTTGGCAAAGACTTGGAAGTGGTTACACAGTGGAAGTCTGTTCCTTGGCTCAGAAAAGAAATGAATCGTGGTATAAAGCCAGGGATTGTTTCTGGGACTAGGGGTATCTCAGGCATGGATGACCTGCAGGAGGAAGCAGGCAGCCAGCTAATTAAAGTCTGCAGATGACTAAGTTGTTTTCAGTAATAAAAACTACGGAGGCTTGTGAGATGCTAAATGATTTGTACACATTGGAAATTTCCCACGTGATTACTTGTGTAAATACATTGTTGTCAATGTACTTTAAACAGAAAAACCTTCTTCTGTACATATAGGACCCAGACACTGCCAGAAATCTTTATGGAAAAGCTCAAGGACATGGTGACATCCTCCTTGATTATCTGAAGAGGAGACCTGTGCCTTTACAGCTGCAGATCAAAAACCAGGACAAGTGCCTGAAAAACCAGGACTGTTACAGTGCGGATACTGTAACACATGTATCAAACAAGGAGGCCCGTGGAAAAGAAATATCTATGGACCGATTCTTGATAGATGTTTCAGAGATGTTTATTTCCCCAGCCGCATGGCCGGGGCTCTGCCCAGGAACTGCTCAATCCCGGGACCCGAGGGTCCTTGCCCACGCAGGGGAACACAAACCAACCAATGGGAACGAGGCTGACCAGGGGCAGGGAAACCCCGTGCCTCCCCCCCAGGGCCCCTCTCCCAGGACCGCATGGCAGGGGGAAGACCCCGACACAGGACCACACCTGGGTCTCTTGCACAAGAGTATGTTCCCAGCCACAGAGCTGGAAGGAAATGCCTGGTGTGGCAGAGGGATACCCTGTGGTGCTGTCATGCACTGCACCACCTGGGCTTACCCACGGCATCCCCACAGTGGCACCAAAAGTGTAAACGTTGTGGCAAACAGAGAAACCCAGAGAGCCACAGTGTTTGCCTGCAACTCCGCTGCGCAAGTTGTGACATCCAGTGCAGACTGGATGTCCATTTGGCTGCCTGCCTACTCACTCAGGTAGAGACCCCTCAGCCTCAGACTTCAATGCCGCATTTAGCTGAAGTCAACAGGAAACAGACTGTGACTGTGAGGTGTCGTTGCAGAAAGAGGCTATATATAGGTGTATACTCAGAAATGGTGTGTACTTTCAGAAGGCGAGTTCAAGGAACCAGGATAAAAGTTTCCACCAAATAGGAGGAAATGGGGAAGCCTTCAAACTAGTCTGAGTCACGCCTTCAGGGAAACCTCTGAGAAGCAGCCTGTCTGGATGCTCACCTCTTTCCTCACTCCTTTGGTGTAATCAGAAGAAGGTTTTTCTCCACAAGTGGTGGCCTTGGAGCAGACAGCTCTGGCCTAGCTCTGGCAGGGCTGCTGGGACAGCAGGGCCCAGGGCAGCCACAGGCCCCAGGGCAGCCACAGGCCCTGCTGCCCACGGCATCCTCCAACGCATCCCACTCCCAGTGCCCCTCCTTTTCCTACAGCCCTTTGACTACCAACATTTTTGGTATGACCACCTATCTCCTTTTCACCAGATGATGATCTATTTCAAAGGATTTTCCATTTCACAGATTCCCAGTTTGTATTGTGTCACTCATCTCTGGAGTTTTCACTCAACTGGCAGTGCAGGGCACTTATTAAAGAAATCTTTGCTCACTCCTTCCCTGCCATTCACATGAAAAATACCAGAATGTGAAATATAAACTTCTGTTTAGGCTTCATAAGTATAAGGTTTAAGCAGCAATAAAGCACTGCGAACACTAAAATCACTGAAGAAGCTAAAGAAAACAGACGGGACTTGTTTTTCTTCATAGATACTAATGCATTTTCATTTACTTCTTTCTATTAACTGGATTTCCTTGACTGTGTCTACAGCCATCTCAATTGTAATTATGTAGCAGTTAACCTGTTCCCCATGCCTAACACAACCCATAATTAGTTGTCTTGTGTCCACAGTTTATGACTCAACTCCATGTGGTTTTTCTATATCAAAGGCTTGGTTAGCAGATTTTTTTTTCTCTACCACAGTACTTGTGCCTGCACTGGAGGAGGGCAGCAAAACCTGAGCACATCTGTTTTGTTTGAGGACAAAACCACCAGAAAACCAGACAGTTTTATGAAGATCTTACTTGGGTGCTTTCCAAATACTACATAGTCTTGAAGGAGAAACTGTTTTCTTGAGGAATGACCCTTATATTTATATATTCAAGTTGTCACTTGGACATAGATGTAAAACCTTCTCAAAACAAATACTATCTTTGTGCCTTATCTGGAGATAGGGAGAAATACACATCTTAGGATGAAGATGACCTATTCTTCACTGACAGGCAAGAATTTTATATAATGAATTCATAAACCTCTACATTAATTATGTTTCATTATCTCTCAGCGTTCCTCATGTGGACAGATAAGATCACTCCACATGAGAAAACAGATTACTTTGATAAATAGATAGCTTTGCTGAATGAGAATGAACATTTTAACTTGTTTACGCAAGTTTTCCATTTGATTAATTTTGCAGTGACACGTGAGCAGAAGAGATGTACAAAAAAACAAACAGGTCCTTTAGACTGATATAAGAAAACAGCCAACCGCTATTGGAGAATGTTTAGATAATAACAATTAATAGAAGTGACTTAAATGTTAGGTCCATGGCCTGTGTATGAAGGGAAGCCTTCTGACCACCCTGGATGCTGCACACTCAGCTCAGCTGCTGCATCAGAGAAGTGCTTGCAGCAGAGGAGCAGTGTCATAGGCACTGAGTTATGTCCTCTCCACCAGACTGGAACAGAAACTGCTGGGAAAGCTTCACTTTGTTTATCTTTGCAGGAGGTCCTTCTTAAATCACAGCTGGAAACATTATCTCAAAGCTGAGATGTAGGCATTGCTGAGTAGTCCTCATTAATGAGGCTTGTGGTTAAAGGAACACAGGAGTTATAAAGCTCCAATATCAGATAAGAAAGAATAGTGCCTTAGGAAGGACTTTTTTTTTCAAATGAATTGGCAGTTTATATGAGATTTGTTTGCTGAAGTCTCCCATTTGACCCTCAAGGCTGTGTGTTTTTGTTCAAGGACACGATAAGAAAAGTCTGATGTGTGCCTTCAATGCTTTTACAGAATGGGCAGTCTGTCTTTCCCTGATTTTTTGTTTTTTGAGTACAGTACTACAGCTCTACAGAGCAATGAATACAAAGTCCCTTGTATAATTTTCCTGGCAGCAAGGAATAAATGATGTACTAATGCTTTGGCTCTTGAAGGATTATTAATTAACACATAAGAATAACTGAATTGTAGTTCAGTAGGAGGGGGAAATACCATGGCAGATGATTCAGTTAATATGGCCCAAATTATCTTGCCCCAAAATATTTAGAAAAAGTTCAACTCTGATGAATTTTGTTTGTGTTTAACCAGCTCAGAGCCAGGAACAGAGAGATCTAAGATTCCAAGCCTCTAGTAGGTCCCACTCAGAGCAGTGGTCTAGATGGGAGGAGTTGTTCAAGTGCAAAATCTACTGCACATTTCAGATTCCTTTGCAGTGAGAGAGGGATCAAAACAGCAAGCTGACCAGTCTTGCGTCAGTGTTTATAGTAACCAGAAGGACAGACCTTTTGAGATGGATTTATGGCCAGGTTCTGACAGAAACCTATGGGGGAACAGCTGAGAGCCATACTTAACAGAATGAGCAGCAGTTAAACCATGATGTTCATTTCTCTTGATGAAGCTACTGCTATTTTTCAGGTGCTTTTAATATCCTTTTTAATAATACCATGCAGTCGTTTTTAAATTTAAAACCTGAAGTGAGAGACTGCTGATGCTCCAGCTTTTTTCTTCTCAGCAGAAAGCGATATTTACTGTAGTAGTCTCTGGACAACAATGCAAGGCGTCCATGTATGCATAAAGGCCAGAGTACCTTTTCACAGCTAAAAATAGAAAGGGGACTTCATGCAGAAATTTAGCAGCTATGGCATTTAAAGAGATATGTAGCGCTGCCTGTTTCCTGGTTAACAAAACTTAAAGTAGGACTTTCCATTAAAGTATTGACAGCAGGAATTCAAATGTCTTTATCATATGGTTTTAGATCAGCCTCTGTATCCGCTGCATTGATTCCTATTGGCTAAAAGAAATGTTATTTATATCAAGGGGAAAACCTATGGCAAATCAGACATGACTTTAAGAACTTCTTTCCAAGATAATATTTTTTTAAGGTTTTCTATTTGTTAGGTCACCAGATACTTTACAAACAAAACAATATCAAACAAAAACCAGGATCTATAATTTTTCAATTGGAAAAGGCTAAGATATTAAACCAGCCAAGAAGTGGTACAAAAAAATTTCAGACTTAAGGACAACCAGACAGCCTAAATTACTGGTAGTTCATTGTTTTTTACTTAAAGTAGAGGAACATGAACAAAACTAATAAACTACAAATTAGGAAGACACATTAATGTGAGAGATTATGGGTTCTAGAACTTAGCTCTAGGAGCTATTTTCTCACTAAATTTGCTGTGAGATTGGGAGATTTTTAGCTGTGTTTTAAGTCTTTTGCAGACAGCACTTGACCACAGGTTTGGACTTTATTCCTTTGCAGTCCTGAAAATAAAGGACAAGATTGTACTTGAATTGGAAAGTATGCATTGCACATCTAACTGAAGTAATTTTGTCCCTTTTCTGCAGGTCTGTTTTCTTATGGGAAAATGGGAATATTTGCTTTCTTCATAGATATGTGGTGCATCTTTATATACAGAAACACCTTTAGGTCTCCATATGGGAGCCACCTCAGTGTAGAAGTGCACATAGAAAGAAAAATGTTCATTAATTGAATCCGGCTCACCTAAATTAGGCAACTAACTAGTATCTAAACTTTGGAATCTAATACATTTTAGAGGACAACATTCCCTGTACAATAAATGGAGAGAAGCAAGTTATTGAAGGCTCCTTGGATGGAGGTCTTCCTTGCATCTGCATTAGAAAGAATAATTTTGTTCTGAAAGTCTTCTGAGGCATCTCCTTTACTTCATGGACAACTTAGGCACTTAGGAATTGCTTTTTTAGGTTCTAGAATTATAACACAATTTCGAGGGCTCCTGCTTTTGCAAGATGGATCCTATCTAGGGTTTTCACACTTACAAAGAGAACTGCTAAGTCTTTGAATGTTTGTCCATCAGGTGGGTTAAACACAGCAGTGAAATGACAAGCGCTACCACCTGGGGTACTTCTTTTTTGTTTTTCAAAGCACTGAAGTGAAAACTTTTAATTTGAATATTCAAAGAGAAGCTTGAAAAAAAAGAGCAGGCTATTTTATTTGATCATTGAACTCTTCATTTCATAGATGGCTGCTGCAATAAGCAACCTCTCCCTGTAATTGTGGTAGTGCACAGTCACTGCTCTCTCAAGTTTGTTGGCTCATTGAGATGGGAGTCAAAGTATGCTGCCTGTTTTAGCATTTAATCCAACAGTTTAGAACAACCACAGTTTTATAAGCATATAAATCATGTCAGTTTCCTATGAAAGTTTTAAGGGTTTTCATGGCATCCAGTTTTCAAAGATTAGCTTTTCAGGCCACCAGAAGCTTACATGACCACCCCTTTGTACATTTCCTCTCCATATTTTCCACCTCCCAGATTAGATACTTTCTGCTGTGTTGCATGCTGTAGAGGTCAGTAGCACCCGACTTCTCACTTAGCCCTCTATTTAGAGGTCTATGTTGGCCAGTCTGCCTTTCGGCAGTGATGCAGCTTTATTATAATAATAATGTGTTTTAATTTATGGGCATCCACGCCTGAAGCATCTTAACAAAAACAACTAAAATCTAAATGGCAATAAACAAAGGCCAAAGAGAGCTTGGAAACAAAGAGCTTAAAATCCCTGCAAAACAAAACAGGAAAGGAAATGAGAAAGACAGAAATCTTGCCTAAGAAAGTGTTCTGGCATAAGCAAGAGACAGTGTGTTCCTGAGGCAAGGGAGGAGACCATCTCTTTTGACCTTCCAACAGGCGATGACCAACACCATCAGCTTGAATTATTGAGAAAGAACACAGAGGTACAGGAGGTGGCTTTCTCTTACCTCAGAACAAACAACTTCATTGGAAAAGCCACAATAATCTTGAAGTTACATTGTCCTACTTTGCTTCCCTGGAAAAGTTCACTGAAAATGTGTCTTCCCCTCTAGGTTTTTTTCATTTGTTTGAAGACATAGCAACAGGTCTCTCAAATGGCATCTCAAATGATGGTCCTGCAGCATTTGAGCTTAAATTCAATAATTTTGAGAATAGCTAACTATGCTATGCACACATATATAACTATACTACACATATATAGCTAACTACACTGTATATACACTAACTACATCAGAACCCAAAGGATTAGCAGGTTTAAGAAAAACACAGAAGGTGTGTTAGCATAGGATTTTTTTGTCTCTTCAGCAGCATTTTTTATCAATCTTATTTCTTCTGTGCCTCAAGTGTCTGACCTGTGACGTGAGAATATTTACCTGGTATGATGGAAAACACTACCGACTTGGCAAATCTCCTCTTGTTCACTTACCTCTGTCTGCAGCAAATTCTAGTCTCAGCTTGGAGCTCTGCCCTGTGGCACACTGAGCTCCTCTGGTCTGCCAAGGTCCCCTCAAACACCTTTCCCTGGTCAATTCAAATTTTAACAAAGCCCTTGACTGGAGGTTTTGTCCCTGCTTTGGAGGAGTTAATACCAATTATAAAAAAAAATCCACTGAAACAACTTTAAAAAATGAGGCTTTTGGGTTTTCAGCCTGTAATTACAGCATCAGTTCCCTTTTATGCTTCTAAATTACAGAGAAGCAAACTGCCCTGTGTTCAGATGTTTTATTTTTTTAAAATTACTCAGTGGCTTTGTGGGGAAAGAGTAACTGAATATTTTTGGTGGTGTTATATAGGCGACGCCTTCCCCATTAGCTCTTAGGGAGTGATTCTTTCTCACTCCTGAAAGTTCACTTCAGTGGGAATGGAAATTAATTTGCTTCAAGAGAAGAGGTAATAAAGAATGTCCCCTTTTCATGGTTTAGCCAGCTTGAAACAAGCTCTTAAAAATGTGCACATCATTTTTTAACAGAGGCTTTGCGTTAATGAGGATTAAGCAGGCTCTGTTCTTGCTTCAAAACATAATTTTCTGGGTAGCCTTGCAGCATGGTTGGCATGGGCCTTGGCACAAGGCATGAAATGGAGCCTTTGTGCCAGACAGCCACAAATGTCACCCCATCTACCCGTACTGGCTCGTCCCAGCTTGGCACCCCCACGCCCCTGCACACGGGCCTTGCTCCAGCTGCATCACTCATGCAGACGCTGACAGTGTTGCTGGATCCAGCTGTAGCCTGAAGAAACATGTTGAGATGTTTTTAGAGGTTATAGGGATATTGATCCATCTTCAACAACGGTCAGCTACGTTTCAACTTTCCTTGGAGGTCTTGCCTTTTCTATTTATCTTCCCCTATCTCTCCAGTTTTAGAGTGTCTGTCTTTCAGGTTTTGCCCTTTACACGGAGGACCTGGCTTTCAGCTGATTGTCACAACAGCCTGTCTCACAGTTTACACCAGCAGCTGTCCCTCAAACTGATTGCACAATGACAGGAGGGCTGGGTGGCAGAAGCTGGGCTGGCAAGGAGAAAGAGAAAAAAATTTGCAGCACCTTCATATTTAAATACTTAATTAATGCATCCAGAAAATGTCCCAGCTGAGGAATTGCATACTGCTGGTAAAGCACACAGCAGGTTCCCTGAGCATCCATCCCACCAGTTTGCCAGACTTTGTAGAATAGAATGGAATACAAAATAGTAGAATAGAATAGAATAGAATAGAATACTATAGTGCAGTTGGAAGGCACGTACAACAATAATTTAGTCCAACTGACTGACAAATTCAGCACTGACCAAATTAAAGCCTGTTATTAAGGACATTGTCAAAATGCCTCTTAAACACTCACAGGCTTGGGGCATTGACCACCTCTCTAGGAAGCTTATTTCAGTGTTTAAACACCTCTCGTTAAAGAAGAGCTTTCTAATGTCAAGTTTAAACCTCCCCTGGTGCAGCTTTGAGCTATTTCCACACGTTCTATCACTGGATACTAAGGAGAAAAGTTAATCACCTCTCTCTCCACTTCCCTTCCTCAGGAAGGCACTCCTCTCCCACTTTATTCTTGTGCTTGGCGTTACTTCGTCCTAAGTGCAGAGTCCAGTACTTGGACTTGTTAAATTTTATCCTATTAACCATAGCTCAAAGCTCCAATCTATCTAGATCCCCCTGCAAGGCATCTTGTCTGTGAAGAGACTCAATAACACCTCCCGGTTTGCTATCATTGGCAAAATTTTTAGTGGTGCACACAGTTGGGCTGACAGTGCATAGAGCTGGGCATTAAATCCACTCAAACGTGCTTGTGCTGTCTGTCCATTTCATGGAACCACTGTTCTCTGCCATGCCTTTCCTAACTTTTAAAGCCAGTTTGTACAGGCCTTTGTAACCAGCAGGTCATTTATGACATTGCTGAGATGCAGTTATGGGCCCATAGCCATGAAATTGTGCCTATTCATGATTTTTTTTCCAGCACAGGAAATGAGCAGCATAGACTTGTCAAGTAAAGAGTTGTCTCAATTTACTGCTTGGTTCAAAGAAAACATGCAGCATTTCAGAGATTCTAATTTCTAAAGCATTTCTCCAATAACTCATGGATTAATATTTATTTATGGATCAGTAACTGGTTTGAATTTCTACTGGTTTTTGCCCAGGCTGTTCTGTTGTACCTGGATGATGATCCAGCCAGACCATTGACTTTAATAAAGTCTAGGATTGTCTTTGGACCCCAGACTTGCCAGATGGCAAAAAAATGAACACTTTCCACCACTTTTAGATTTTAATTTTCCTGGGCTATGGCAGACATTTGAATTTACAAAAATTAGTAACTCAGTGATTTACAGTCAGGTCTCCTTATCCTTTTAATATTTTTTAAATTCTAAATTTACTTTTCTTTAGTTTATTATACTCAGTTTACACATACTCTTGAGTCCTGCTTCTTCCCAGAACTAATTTAATATTGTTTTGTGTCAGCCTCATGGAAACAATGGTGGATGAAAACTAATCCAATGGTTGTTATACACAAGTCAGGAAAATCTCACAGGCTGCAGAATTCCATTTTTCCTGGGATTATTAAAATTGTAATATAAATGATATTGCACTGTGGTGAATCATATATTATTTGTAATGTGTTTTTGATTGCCTTTGTATGACTAGATATGTGGTTGGGTTTCATGTATTTTGTTGTTGCAGAGTGGAGCAATAAAATTAGAAAGAAGTAATCATTCTCTATGGTATCTTTAATAAAATCTGATTTTTCCTTTGAGAACCTCCAGGAAAAATCACTGTTCTCTGTCCATCTGTCTCTCTACAGAAAAAACCAAGTCCAAAACATCTTCAGGTCATTATGGTCCATTGTTGCAACACTGGGATTAAATTTTGACCCAAAAAGCAATTGTTCAGTCACTTGTAGAAAAGAGGAAACAAGAGAGAGTTTTCACAGGTGTAAGTAGGGGCAACATTTGAATTTTGGCTGGCAGAGTTTGCAGAGGTGAGCTTTTCCACAAAGAGTCCAGTGCTTCCATAGCCACTGCTCTGCAGAAAGGGGTGATTCTGGCTGCCCAGCCCAAATGTCCATTCAGGCTGTGCCTGTGCTCGCCCGGATCACACATTCACACGCCCAGGTACGTCCCTGAGATGGCCTTGCTGGGACAGAGACCTGCTGCACCCAGGGAGGGCCAACAGGAGCAAGGCCAAGCAGCAGCCCTGGCCTGTGGCAGCCCCACCCAGCATGGTGCTCACTGAGCACCTCGGGGCTATTTTGGCTGAATTGAGAAATGAATGTTGAAAAGGCTGTTTGCTTCGGTGGTACTTGGCCACTCATCCTCATGCTGGTCCCAGGACAGTCTGCAGGGGTGGGCAGGGTCTGCAGTGGTGGTGCAGAGGGCATCCTTCTCTCTGCTGCAGGGAAAGGAACAGCAGGAGAAAGGAGGCAGCTGGGAGATAAGAAATGTCACGGAAAGAGAGAATTGGTGGGGGAAACTTGTGTTAGTTCACCTGATTCACCACTATTACCACAAACTTAGATTAGTTTATTCAGATTGTTGAACCTAAGGATTTGGTTGTCAACTAAAGTGTGAGAGGGAGAAGTGAAAGAGGTGAGGGTGGTGAGATGCGGGGGATTCCCCTGGGCTTGAGGACTGACACTGCAGGTACATCCCTGGGTTACAGACCAGCAGGAAGACACGATGGTGTGTGGGTGGCAGGGGTGAATGGGAGATGTGTAGGGGAAGGCAAAAGGCCTTCCTTGGTCTGGCCAAGGCACCAGAAACACAGAGCACCCTCAGACTGCTTGGGAAATCCATAGGGCTTGGATGCCAGCACATAATTCTTCCCACTACTCATGGTATCCCCAGCTTGAGGGCACTCAGGGCAAGCTGGCACTTGCCCAGCTGAGGCTGGGACATGGCTTAGAGGCCACCACTGCCAGAGACCACATCTTTATGAGGCTAGGACATGGTCCAACACCTGCCTAAGTGAGACATGGGGTTGTATTTCAGGACATAAAATGAAAGAGGGCATTTAGCCATGTTTTGGGGATGCAGCTTTGAGGAATATCATTGAGTCTTGCAATATGATTCTCAGTAACAGGTGAGTTTGATGTGTTAATAAGAAAACCAGTGTTAATAGCCGTTATATTTCTGAGTTTAAATTGATAAAGTTCGGATTAGAGTTTCGTTGCTGATGGGAGCCACAGAGGGAGAGAAATTGTGATCTGGTGTCAGAATCATCTCTTGATTCCAGTGTGATCCAAGTGTTCCCGGAGACTTTCTATATCTTTTCAAAGAGACTTGTGCTTGATATGAGATCAAGAGATAAATATATGCTTTCTTCTTGGCAGAAAGGAGATTTCTTTGGCAGGATGGCCCAAACCATGCCTTTGTCATCAGACCTTTATGCAAGAGTAACTGGCATAGTCTGTATAGACTGGTGCTCACCACTTTTGACTATCAAGAGGACAAAGAACTTTGCTGATAGCTTGGTTGTTCCAGGTACACAGGAGTCGCAGAGCTGTCAGCATCTCAGAAAATGGTTTTATTGGTTTCCTTCTTTCTGTAGCAGTTCCATTCTTTCAAAGAGCCAGACAAAGTGGATGAGATAAACAGAAGTGGTAAAGGGTGGATAAGACAAATGAGTGAAAGCAGGATATTGCAAAAGACTACAAGCCATTTTTTGGAATCTTCTTGGAAAATAAATCTTGATGCCTACCTTCAGCTTAATGGTTGGCTGCAGGGCCCACTTGCTTCTCCAAGCATTCAGGTATAGATATTTTAATGAGATGATGGAGTGGAAAATATGATGCAGTCAGCAGAATGTGCAACCCTTCATGTTAAAGGAAAATTTTGTGAGGATGAGTAGATAGATTACCATTTGCTTGTGAGGCAGATTTAATAGACTTCTGGTTTGCTGTTGGAATAAATGACTCTGCAAGCAGCTCTTGTCTTTTTGCAGACCTGTGGTGCTTTCACAACAGTAGCCAGTACCTTACTGGGAGCTGAGTCCAACAGTAAAAACATGAAAGGCAGCATCATGGCCTCTAGATGGTTTGGTTGTTGGAAGAGCTGACTGGATTTTATCTTGGAAGGAGATGAGAAACATGCAGACACAACCAGCTCATACTGAGATGGGCACAATAAATTAAGCCATGTTACATTTTTTTGAGGGCATCTTGATAAAAACTAAATGAACATCATTATTAATTGGCAGCTATGCTTTTAAGTTCAATTAAGTTTAAGCCAGTTCTTTGTGAAACAGTTTAAAGACTTCCTAAGTACAAAGATGATGTTAGTAACATCAAGGCTGACATAAAAGCTTTGTTATCACAAATGCATCTTTTGGCTCTCAGCATATGCTGTTTCTGAAGTCTTGCCTTCTCAGGCAGGAATAATTTCAGCTGTAGTCTTTTTTGTTGCTCTCTTGGGTTCTATTCTTGGATAGAAGAGACATAAGATCCCAAAGTGGTAGTGCTTGGTAGGCACCATCAAGGAATATAGGGGAAGGTTATACAGGTAGTGTAGAGACATGTTAATATCATCAAATTGCATGGCTGAGACATTATTTTGCATGCTAGTCATGCCCATGGAGATCAGTTAATCCAGAATTATAGGGGGTATTGACATTTTTTCAATGTTCTTTACTGAAATTGATTACCATAATTCAACATATTGGAGCTTAGGAAATACACACAAAATGTGGCAGATTTGCATGAGGTCTGTATTTTGTATTTAGTCCATGGACTTGAAGATTGTTCTTCCCCACTTCAAGTGTCTTCACACCACATTCTTGTCTTTCTTCAGTTAACACTCTCTCAGTCTCTCCCATTTTGTTTTATACCACCAGTGGTATCTTTCCTGGAGCCAAGGGCTTGACTTCAGATCTCTCACACCCCAAGAATGTGCCTTGACAAACAGCCTGCCATGGAGACTGAGCAGCCTGTTTTCACTGGAAATTCCAGGTAGGCACTGCAAAATTCTTCCTGAGAAAACTGGCATGCATGCTTTCACTGAAATGGGCTGGTTTGGACAAATACACACTTTCTAACAAAATGGAAAATTCCATGCTGGTCTTCTACTTGCAGAGATGCTGATTTAAGTGCACTTTGACTGAGTGGACAGTGCAGTAGTGCCTAGCACCTCAAGAAAATGAAATGGAAAAACCCCAACCCAACCTCAAAAATCAAGAGAAAGGGGAAATGTGAACCCAGCATTCATAACATGCAGAGCCAAGAGCATTGTAGTCAACCAGCAAGACAAAGTGACAAGTCACGCTTCTGTCTGAACTTCATGCTCACTTCTGATGAACAAAATCACATACAGTGTTGGTCTATTCCCACCTTTATTTTTCTGGAGTCCCTTTGCAACTGTTTGGTAATCAGATCCTTAGATCCTGCTGCATCAGGCAGGCCAACAGATCTTTTTCACTTTTTTTTTCTTTTCAAAATTTTCTGAATTCTCATTCAATTTTCATTGTTCTGCTTCCCTGTTCCACTCACCAGAAGCTACCTGCCACTCATGTGGGGGGACATGCATGCACTGACACCCAGAATTTTATATCAAAAGAACATACTGAGGAAGAGTTTCAGTGAATATTCATAGCCTTCCTATACTCAGCTCCTCCATATGCAGCTCTCTCCTGTCCATTTTCCTCCTCTCTTGCCGGAATCCATTGCTCTAATCTGCAAAGTATCTTCATGTGCTACTCAAAGCACTACACCAAAGAGGAAGTAATCACAGGACTGTTTAAATTGGAAACAAATAAGAATGGACAGTCAGGTAAAGGACACCTTATTTGCTTTCTTGCAAGAATAAGGAGATACTTAGTCATTTTTAAAGCACTGCAGTGGAAATCTTACCAAAGGGAAATGATCTTATATTATGCAGAAGCACTAATGCACAACCACAGGATTTAAGTAAAGCCAAGGTCAATAGGAATAATGAGGGGAATTCAACATTTGTATAAGTAATAAGACTGTAAAATTATGTCTGATGGAAATCTGTTGTTTTTTTTAAAGAAATGTTAAACCAGCATGTTTTTGAAAACCATCTGGGGGTGTACTGAACACAACTCATAAGGAGAGCTGGTGAGAAATGGAGGACAGGCCAGTACACAGAGAGCAAGAGGGAAGTGATACAACTCTCTTCCAATACCTTAACCTTTAGGCAAAATAGTAGAGAGTTCCAGACTCCTGGTCTGCCTGTGCCACACAAAAAGCTGGCAGAAGCAGTGTGGACACTCAGCACTGTCTCACAGCCAATGTGAAGTGCTTTGGTCCAGTCAAGGTCACACTTGCCACAGCTGGTTAAATGGAACAAATTCACTACCACCAGATTGGAGAGCTTAAGATTTGGAGTCAGGCAAATGGATTTATCATATCTTAATAAATAGAAATTTCAACAGAAGCTCCACTGCATTGCTTTCTGTAGCATCTTGCAGAGCTGTTTCACTTGAATTCTGAAACCATCTTAATTCTTGTATTTCATTTGTTTTCCATGTAAACAGATTGGCAAGACTTAGCTGCCTAATGAGGAAGAATCCCTTCATCTTAAATCTCTGGAAGCTTCTACTGTCTGGAAAAAAGGCTTTTGTGAGAAATCATTTAATTCTTAATTCATTTTTATCACTATCTTAATCAGAAAAAGAAAACATGAAAGAAGTTTAAAGACATTTACTTAAGCTTCTTTTATACAAGTAAATGAAGGATTTTCTTGTAAATTATGTTCACCAAACTGAGAGTTTGAGGATTATTTAATAGCAAAATCAAGATAAACAATAGCACAATTCTGAATATATCTAGTGTCTATTTCTGAATGTTGAGCTGTTCCATCAACATTAGAATTTCAGCATTTGAAGAATTATGGACTGCAAAATTTAGCAACCACTCCAACCAAGCTGAAATGTCACATTAGCAAGGAAATGAAAATCTTAAAATAAAGCCAGGCCGTATTTATCCACTTGCTTTAAAGCAAATTTTGCGCATGTGTTAACAAAGTAGACAGCGCCTTCAGAATAAAAATCCTTGTGAGTACTGGATGTGTAACAGGAAGGATTTTTTTTTTTTTTTTAATGTTCAGTGGAGAAAATAGAAAGATTTGTCCACACTGGTGCTAAAAATACAGAATAATTATCATCTGAGGTAGGTGCACTTCTGACTTAAGCATACATGCACACCATGTATTTTCAAGCCCTCTTTTTTAGAATAAACAGATGAATTTTTCCTCAAGTACAGACTTTAAAGGCAGATGCAAGTGGCTTCACTGGGGAAGGAAAAACAGTCCCAGAAAAGCAGAGGAAAATGGAGTCCCAATGCCTTTGACACCTTGTTGCATTGTTGCTTCCCCAGCAGGACAGTGACTGTGAAACATGTGCCACAACCCCTCTGGAGATGGTGCCAGGTGACCTGGACATTGGTGACATAGGCCTACACCATGTATGGCCTCTGCTCCTTCTGGCCAAGGTCCCACATAGCACGAGGATACACTGTGGCATTCACGGGATCACAGAATCACGGGATGGTTGAGAACGGAAGGAACCTCTGGAGGTCATCTGTTATAACCCACCCTGTTCAAACAGGGCCACCTAGAGCCTATTGTCCTGGACTGCAACCAGAAATGTTTCAAATGTTTCCAAGGATGGAGACTCTACAACCTCCCTGGGTAACCTCATCCTCACAGTAAAAAAAAGTTGCTTGGGGCTTTTTTCGTGTTCATAGGGGAACATGAAAAGAAAACACTGGCGTTCATAAGGGATCTCCTATTTTTCAGTTTGTGCCCATTGTCCATTGGGACAGTCTGTCTGGTACTTTTGCTATTGTGAAGTCTTTCAGTAACCTCAGCTATTAATGGAATGTGATTCCTGATTTTTGACATGCTGTAGGTCAATAAACAGCTATTCTGATTTCCTGAGTGCATGTTAAACATTCAGAAAACCAGGAGTGATATAATAAATGAGTAGGTGTAAAGTCAATGCATATTCAGCCTGCATAGTTTTGGTGAAAGAAGGTGAAATTTGATGCTTTCTTCCTTCTGCTTGGATTCTGGTTCAGTTTGTCTGTGTTTCACTTCTACACTCCTCCAGGTTTTCCTTCTCAGGGTGCAGTTGAGGTCTGCACCTCTAAGCATGCAGGTGACCAACAGTCCCTTCTGGACCAACTCTTTATGACAAAAAGGGTTTCTAACAAGCATGGGATGTGCCTTATGAGAGCTAGGACACAGCATCATATTCCAAACAGCTCCTTTAATTATACTGACTCCAATTTTATCCGTGCTCCTTCACAATTGTCTACTCTTTTTGAAGTCCTACTCTCCTCCACTTCCCTGACACCTCTTTTTCTTCTCAGCCATTTTGTAATGGAAGATTATTTAGCCATGGAACTGCTGCTTAACATGGATAATTGGATGAACTGCCTGCAGAAGACACATTTCAGACTGCTTCTCCATGTCCATGAAGCCAGTAAGGCTTCAGACTGGAAACACACTTTTTTTCCTTCCCTCTCACTGAGGAGTGCATGGGTGGGAGAAAAAAAGGTGGGAGAGGGTTTGGTGTACTTGATCATAGACACTGGGGCAGAGCTGAAATCCTGGACCCTAATCACAGTTGTGCCAGAATCAAAATGTGGCTCAGATCCAGGATACAGGTCTGGGCTCAAATACCTTCAGTGTGTCAGTTTTTCTGAAACGTTTCATCACTACATCATTCCTCATCGTGTTCCAGGGCCACAGGAAGAAGGACAAGTTACACTCCACAAGTGTAAAGGCCTTTTTTTGATTCAGGGAAGTGTGAATGCACATAGGCTGCTAAAGCAGAAACATCAGCAGTTATTAAAAAATTAAGGGCCTTTCTTCCAGAAAGGGCTAAATAACAGATTTCCTTCATGCATGGTCTTTCCAGAATTATCCATTTGTGTAATAAAAACCAGCTACACTTCTGAGGAAGAGAGAGTCTTACACAATGGCAAATAAAAGCCACTTGCACTGTTTGTTGAACATGAATCAAGTAATTTTTTGTCTGAAATAAAAAGCAATGGATAACCTAGGTAAAAAAAAGCCATGCAAGAGTGTCTGTATTTGAGCTGTTTTGAAGGTAATCAACACTCAGTTTTTGCTCTCACTTGGTAAGAAAAGCTCCTTTAATACCTTCTGCCAACTCTCTTAAAAGTTTGGCTTTTCTTCTGAAGAGATGCAGGAGTGCAGGCAAAATCCTTCTTACTTTGCCACTTTGGGTCCTATTTGTTTTGGATATGATGGTTAGTGGGCTTGATTCACTAATCTGACTTTATTAAGAGGTTGTACAAGGTATCCCACAAAGAACAGCCTGCAAGGCAGAGAAAGACAGGGATATGCCAGAGACAGGGGACCTATACAAACTGAACATACCATAATGTAACAAAATCAGGGCTTTTTTAAAAAAACAAGTGGATCTAAGACAAGGGTAAATGGGTTCAATTTATTCCTCACAGTCTTATCAGGCAGAAGATGTGGGCAACTGACAGAAGAGACTTGCTACAGTCAGGAACCTAGGGATACCTTCAGTCCCTATTTTCTCTAGTCTTTCTTCATTGTAGGCAGTTTGAGGCCAGTACTTTTAGTCCTTTTTGCACAGAGCAACTAAGTAGTTCTGTCTGTGCCCCACAAATTGCTTTTGACAGTGCCTGCTAAAGGAAACCTGTTCTGCATCCATTTAAACTAAGAAAATATATCCACAACATATTTACACTGTGTAAGGTAACCCTTTTTTCTTGGTCCCCCTGCCTTCTAAGTAAACAGATCTAACCATTTGTTGTATAACCATAAACACACACAATTTACTCATAATTTAATTATTTCTGAAGGTTTAAATCAATTCCCCCCCCCCCCCCAATTTTACAGGTATATATGGATTTTGTGTGAACTGAAACCGTTCTACCTACTGCAGTCAAGTGGAGTTGACATCCATGTTAGCTCAGCTCAGCTCAGCTCTTTCATGCTTAGAAAATAAAAACAGGATTATGAAAAGAATTGATGTTTTTCCTCTTTTGTTTTAATTTAAAATGCTTTAAGTTAAACATATTACATTTGATTTTGTTTGACTTGGTGGGGGACGACAGAATGGCCCATTTAACTTCAAATAAATAAGTCTTTCCAAAATGAAAAGCTTAGTTTAACCACTTGCTTTGAATTCAAGAGTGCTTTCAAATTTTCCTGTGCGAATGACCTAAACTCTTTGATTTTTGCAGCTGGAGTTCTCTCAACCCCTGGTGGCAGAGGAAGGGGAAATTTCACATCAGATGTAATGCTTGAACCCCTGTGGGCTCTGCCCCACCCCGTGGTTGCAGTGGACTCTGTGAGCAAGGTGGCTCTGTGGCCATAGAGAAGAGCAGAGCAGAGTGCCAGACAGATGCACTTAGTGACCATCCAAGCCAAAACTCTCTCTCTGGCCATATTCAAACAAACCTTGGTGCCAAATCTTTCTGAGCACAAAGCCATTGGACTGAGCAGCAAAATGTGAAGTGTTCACTGTGACTGATGGAGACAATATGAAATACTTTGCTTCTCCACTTGTAGCATATTGATACTTAATCAAGCAGTTAAAAGGAAACCAAACTGTTACTTGGGGTAAACTGGTGAAGTGACCCATGGACTTGAGCTGAGATTACTATTCTTTTTCTGTTCTTGCCATCAACAAGCAGCAAGCAGGCACTAACCCTTTCTTCAAGCTTCCTGCTGCTTCCAGAAACAAGTAAGCCACAGTAACAGGAGTTCCCAGAGGCTGCTTTTTCGTGGTAACTCCTGATTTATCCTCTGGCTGGAAATGCATCTCCAGGAATTGGATAGCTCATTCATTAGTCTTTCATATTGTCCAGGGCCCCTTTCTGCTGGTGGAGCTGTAGCAGCAAGAAGACAGAAGTTGATCTGGGGTAGGCTGCAGTAAATTTAAAAAGCTACAAATCGAGGTATACAGCATCCACTGAATCAGGCATCCACTGAAATTTCTGTTCACAGAGAAATTCCCAAGAAAAGAGGACTTGAAACAGAGTTTGCAGAAAATTTGCAGAGACCAGTCTGAAACCAGACACATTAGCATAACCCAGAAAGTTTTTGGATAATCAGGTGTCTGTCTCTGTGGACTCAAAATTCCCCTCTGGCACGACCAGCAAATGTTTGCTTGGGAGGTAGAAGTGAAAAGCCAGTGGGTCTGAAATCTGAGCTTCCACAAGAATTTCTCTGGTCGGTGCTCCGCGTTGCCTTCAGGGGATGAGAAGGCCGGGAGGCAGGATGTCGGCTGCTGGGCTGACTCCCAGTGCCTGCGGTTATTGCTTGGGTAATCCCGCATGGTATAGCTGAGCTAAAACTAAATTGTATCCATTTCTCCTCAGCCCGTCTTTCCATATTTTATTCTTACTCTGAATAAACACCAAAATAATATTTTTTCCTTATAATTCTTTGTCTGGACACTGTAGCTGAAAGTATTTCCTTTTGCAGCAATGACTATCTACGCTGGCAATAACTGCACTGGCAGTGCTGCGGACTGGCTCTATTTTACTTGCCTGTGGCAATTTAATTTTTCAGTAGCTCTTTCCTTTAAAACATTTAGAAATCCCACAGAAACAAGTAAGCCTTGGATATGTGAAGAATTCCAGGCATAAAACTTAAATCATAATTAGAAAAGAAATGTAAACACATCTTTTCATGCCTGACATGGGGCTGAAGATTGCCTTTTACTTTTAGGAATAAGCTGTGCACCCAAAGCCATGATAAATCACACATAAATAAAATCATCCCATAATTCAGATGCCCTCCCAGAAAGGGCAGTTCTAAAATGTTCATTTAAAGAAGTGTTTTCTCATACATTTCAGGTTTTACTCAGAGAAGGGAGTACTAGAGGGTGTTCAGAGTCTGGTGGAAAGAAAGGAGAGGAAGACTTTTTTCTTGGCTTGGGATAAAAGCAGAGCTAGATGTTCTAGAATTTAAAATTCAACATTGAATTTGTATTCCCTAAGCACAACACAGCGAACCTGAATAAAACAAATTCAAGCAGATTAGCTAAAGCCATGTAGGACAAATGAGTCTAACCTCACTCTTCTTACAATATGACTTCATTCATAAGGAAACATAAAACTCTTTTCTTCATTCTCGCTTTCTTATTTCTATTGCTTTCTTCTTCCTGCTTGAATAATGCAACTGTCCTAACTCTTTGTATCAGAGCTCAGTATTGAGCCATCAATACCAGTGAGTCAGAATCCTTTCCCACAAGATTCAGTACTTGGGATTTTTCAGGGAAACAGTGCCAGCTTGTTATGTCTCAATGGGAATTTTTTGGAAAACACCTTACATTTGGAACATAAAAAACAACCGTTGAGCATTATGTAGATGAGGGCCAAGGACCCATTATCTTCCTAAAGGATACCTTACCAAGAAGGTAGTAAACTGCTCAGGAGGTGGGGAAATTACTCCAAGCTTTCCTCTATTGTTGGCAAGCAGTTCCCTTCAGGCATCTCAGGATTGAATATTAACTTATTCTAGAGAGAGTGAAAAATATCTCCAGGGCTGAATTTGAAACCCAGTGTTCTCCTACAGAAAAAGAACAGAGGTGGCTATTAAAAAGCTGTAGTTTTTTTATTCTTATTATTGTAATTATTTTTATTTCATGTATAAATAGCCAACTCTGGAAGTATACATTTATTTCTAGAGTTAAACTTTCTGTGGGAATGGTATCTCTGGGGCATGAGAGCAAACCCAGGAAACTGCTGATTAAATACTTACTATGCTGAATGGGCTTGTGGGTATTTTAGCTTCAAGCAAGGCTAACCAGGCAACAGGACTGATGCTTTTTTTGTGGGTGTCAGATTTATTGTTGCTCCAGCAAAACTGAAGCATGTGTCTTATAATACCTGAGCTGTGGGAGCAATGATGATTCTTCACAGAGCTGTATTTTCCTAGCTCAAGGGTTTTCCTAGTCATTACCCTACATATAATCCAGGCTTTTTGTTTGTCAGAGTCCTTTTATTCTGTATTCTGTGGGTGTTTGAGTTTGTCCTATACCCTTCAGGATTACAGTGTGGGATGTTGCAATAACCACCCTCTTATCATCATGTGAGAGGGAGCAGGGACATTTCTGTGGGAATAGGTGCAATTTATTCACTTCCAAAGCATCATGTAAATACAACGTAGCACAGAGCAATAGCACAGTGCTCTGCCATCCTGGTCACTGCTGATGAAGCCTTTGCAGTAACAAAGTATTTTTTGTAGAGTCAGTTATTTAGAATGCAGTGGCTCTGTGGTTAATTGCTGCTCATTGCAGCCTCAGGATGTACCTTGCAGGTTTTCTGCATGGTGACATGAGGATGGCAGCATGGCTGAATGGGAGAGTGGTAAAATGCAATGTAAGAACTGAGCCATCCTCTCTGCTAGAGCAGGAGAACGAATTGCATCAACAAACTGTGAGCAGCATGAAAGCAGAAAGAGCTGTAATAGGGCTATTGTGTGATGAGAATGGTTTTAAGGGAGCGAGGAAGATGAGACATGAACAGTCAGACCTGTGTTGTCTCACCCAATACTGTTCTTTTTGATATTTATTTCTTTGTGCATGTAGAAATACTCTACAATTAGTTTAATTGAAAAGAACACTAAATTAACAATAGTTAACTCAGAGTTTGAATTCACAGAGCTGTACAAAGCATTTTTGATACTCCCCTGGTTGTGGCTCCTGGCCATGACTTTTTGTCTGAGCAGGCATATTTTTTCTATGCCTGTTTAATGCAAATTAAGTTCCTGCCTGCCCATTTTTTTTTAACTGCTTAATACGCACTCAGCCACTGGTGTGGCCCCATTCCAGGATGGAGGCTGGTGACTCCTTCAGGCTGTCAGGGCCCCTTCCCAGCAGAGGTGGGTAGAATCCCCTGAGGCTGGGGAAGAAGAATTGCACTCCTGTTGCCACCTCCCTTCTGTGTGTGGTCTTGGATGAGGAGAGGTGGGCACCAGCAGCTCCAGGTGTGGCAGGAAGGTGAAGTAATTATCTGCACCTGAAGGAATCACTTGGCTGGATTGCACCACAAGGGAGAGCCGGGCTGTAAGACCATATGTCACTAAGACAGTGGTGGGGTGGGAACGGAGGGACACAATTTCAGCACACAGACCTTTGCAACAACTTCCTTAGTGGGACTGAACATCCTTGTGCTGAGTTTAAAGTGCCCAAGTCCATGGAGGGTACAGAGAGAGGCTGGGAACATCACTGGGTCACCACTTCTACAGCTGGGCATTGAACTGCTTTGATGCTGCCATTGCTTGCCTGTGAGCATCCTCTGACAACACGAAATCACTCACTTTGGGGTCTTTGTCAAGAACTGCCAAAGAAATCTTTTCTTTTCTGAGTACTTGGTTTTTGTGATTGTTTCAAGAGAGAAAGTCTGGTTTTGAGGCACCAAGAGCAAAATTTTTCTGCGTCATTCCTCTGTCTTCTTGAGGTTTCAGCATGTCAGTCTTCTCAGACTTTCAAAAACACTTCTCAACAGCAGTAACTACCCATTCCTTGTATCCCCGTGTTGGGTCCCAACCCACGCGGTGTCAAACCAAGCCGCTTCTCTAGCTCCAAGAGACAGGAATAGCCTAGTTTCCCAATGGCTTCACCAGCCTGCCAGCTACTCTCTGTTTTGTTGCAATCCAAAAAACACACCCTACTTCAAGCATTGACACATCTCCCAAGTGTGGACACCCTTTCCAAAAATGTGAGCCTGTGTTCATCTTCCCTAACTCCGGCCAGGAGAAAGAAGCTTCTGTGAAACTGCTGGTGTTTAAGCACCTTGGTCTTTGATGTCTCAGTCTCTCCCATTCAAAGAATGCAAAGACCTGACCTATCTCTTACCGACACTGAATTTCCATTGTATTAAATGGGATTAATCACCCTTTAGGATGTGCCATTTCAGTCATCTAAAGTGCCATAGGCAGAGCTGCAGCACAACACAAATACCACACCACTGATACTGTCAATAGACAGAAATCTTGTTTTGTCTGCTGACAAAATTCTGCATATCCAGAATGATATATATCCTACTTGCAGAAAGTTTATTTATTTATTTAAAAGAGAATGAAGACTTGCCTTCTTAGATAAAGAAATAAAGGAGAAAAATATTCTCCGGAAAGTTCTGTCTTCACCATTATTGAACCACACCCTGTCTTCTTCATATAAGAAATATTGCCAAAGCCACAGTCTTTCATCATGTGGTTTCTTTTAAATAACCTCCTAGGTACTAAAGGTCAGGATGATTTAAAAAAAATAGCCTGGTAGTATGAAAGAACTTTTTTTAAATGCGAAAAGACAAACAGAGGAATCCTACGCAAACTTGCCATAAATACAAGGGATGAAGATGATGATGAGTGGAATAAATTACATTTACATTGTGTTCATCTGCTTTACTTCATCTCAAGTTTTTTTCAGTTCAAAATTCTAACGTAAAAATAGAATTACTCAATTCATTGCAATTCTAAGTCCATTCTTTTAGTCCTTTTCCCATAGATTTGTCCTTGAACTCCACTGGGAAAAGTCACACAATGACCGCAGCCTTAGCTTTGTACATATTTTTTTCTCTCCTCATTACTGAGCTTATTGTCAATTTTGCTTCTTCATCTAAGGTAAAGGAAGAAAAATGCAAAACTCTTTTTTTTCAGTTCTTTATGTCCAATTTTTATTTCTCCACATTATTTCAACAAAGAAATATTTTGAAGGGTGGGCCTTTTTCATATTTGACATTTGTCCAAAACTGAACAGTTTCTGATAGTCTGCAGAAATTACTGGTACCTTTTTCTAGAAATATTTGTTTATTTCTGAGCCATGGTTTTGAATTACTTTAAGGCTGAAAATTTGGCCACTTTGAAGGTGATTCACGAGCAAACCAGACACCTGTGCCTTGGATGTGGCAATGTTGACCCATATCAGGACAGGCAGGGTGGATGTCTGAGGATGATGAAGGGCTTGGTTGAGCTGCAGTCCCCATCATGGCCTGTTGAAGCCCCAGGATAAGTTGTGTTCCTGGTGTATGGTGTGTGTGTGTGTGGTGCTCGGTTTCAGTTTTGTGCGCATTCCTAACCATCACTTTGAAACATCATTATTCAGTTCTCTAAACTTTTTAAAAGCTATCTAATACCTGGCTTTATTTTTAAAACATTCAGTCTATAGCAGGCTATACTATCAATTTTTACTATAAGAGCATTCATGGGCCACGGTCAGGGACCAGGCCAGGGTCTATTGCGCTTGGTGATGTGCACAGCATAAAAAAATATTATTACAGAGATTAGTATCTAGTTTCTTCACTAATTTCCCCCATAGTCCAAAGCATTTTCTGAAATTCAAGAGACTGCCTTGATGGAGTACATACAAAGTACATATAAAAAAAACATTTAAAGCAAGGTTGTAAAAAATTTTGGAATCATAAAGTTGTGCTTTAAACCCATGTTATTTTTCAATAGGTCAGGGTTGTTTCCATGCTTTGAGAGCAGAGCTGGACAGATGACAGCTGAAGAACCTGCCTTAAAACCCATCTCCCTGTCTCCTTCAAATATTCCCCAAACAGCTTTTCCTTTCTCTCAGTGAAGAGGAAGCTGACAGGACAGGACAAACCCTGCCCCTGGCTGGGGCAGCAGAGGCAGCATACTCCTCTTGCTTCCCTGTTCCTCTCCTCGTTTCCACCCCAAGGCAAGGCCGGCCTCACTTCTGGCCAGAGGATGACAAAACATTTGCTTCCCAAGTCTGGTCATCAGCCAGGCTGGGAGGAGAGCAGGCACTGTTACCCTGGTAGGTCAGGGCACCCTGAGCACAGAACCCCTCTTCAAGTCACCCCCAAGGCCCAGCTCTGGTTGGTTGTCCCCAGCCCTCACACCTCACATTTTCCTCCCCACAGCAGCATTTCCTCCAAGCCATGGACAGAGGGACCCCTCTCCCACCTGCTGCCCATTGCACATCTTCTTTCTCCTGCAGCCTTCCTTATAAAACAAGCTACCACCCCCAAACCCACATTTTTTTTCCAAGCATTCCTCCTACTTTCTGTTTGCCTCACCCTCTCCCTCATTATCCTGGGTCTTGCTTTTGTTTGTCTTGGCTATTTTCGGCTGGAGGCTCTTTGGGGAAGGGAATACAGTTTAAATGTCGTCTGCTCAGGATGTGTTCAAGTCATTCCAGCTTAGTGAAGCTGAATTGATAAATGAGGCACAAACTGACTGAGAAGTGTCTACCTGAGCATGGGCAACTGATTAACTGAATCAGCTTTAAGAGGTATAATTCATTAAGCATGTGTATCTTTAAGTTTAGGGGGAAAAAATCCTATTTTGAAAGGCAGAGGTAATAGTTTAATGCTAAATTTTCCCAGGAAATCCAGTCCAGGCCATACTCTACTGTAGTGAAGCACAGCATGTTCACATGGTAGTTATAGCAAAAACTGTAGGTTCTGGCTCCAAGCACCTTCTTCACTATTGTTATTCCTGAAGGACCACAAACACTGTATTGTTTACAATGAGAGTTACATATAACTGTTTGAAAAATGGAAGTATAAAGGTATAAATTAAAACCCATGTACTAAGAAGCAACTGTGCTTTTCTCTAGAGTGATCTATCTCTGTGAAACATTTTAAAATTATATTTCTACTTGATAATATAACTATACTATCAATTACAAAATTGTTTTATATGTAGACAGGATTCAGATGATATTGTTTACAATGTGTGTGTGATCTTCATTTTGTTGCCAGTAAGATCATTATTCTCACTTTAACACCTAGAACACCCCAAACCTCCACACCTGTCAGAGTCATGGAAACATCTGGTATCTATTTTGCAAATTTGAGACTCTGTTGTTATAATCTTTTAATTATATGTAAACCCACTTTCTGTTGTAGAACTATGTAAATTATCCCAAGTGAATCAACACAAAACTAGGAAATTTTTGTGTGTTCAGCACCATTTCTCAGCTACACCGATAAATGAGATGCTAATAGCATGTGAAATTTAAAAGGGAGTTTATTCCTTTGGATAAAAAGGTGATGTGAGAATTCAGTGAAAAATGAATCCCCAGTATTTTAAATTAGTATGTCCCATTTTTATCCTCTGTATGGAGAGCAATTCTAATGAGCACCTATTGTATTAACCAGAAATCTCTTTCTCATTCTTTGCTTAAGTTCCTCTAATCTGTAGTAGAAGAATATTTGTCATACAAGCCTAAATGCTTATGGATTTCCTTTCCTTACACAATGGAAAAGAATATGTTGAATATTCAAGCTCTGTTCACATGGTTTAAAGAAAAAACCCCAAGACGACAGTCTCTCTCTGAAGCCACCAAAGCCTTTGGTGTGCACTGTGAATGACCACTGGTCCATAAAATTGTGAGCTTTTGATAAGACACTCATCCACTCTCTGTTCTGTTTTTATGGGGCTCAGGGCTTTGTAGGTGCTTCATCCTGTAGCTGAGGGAAAGGGTAAATGACTATTTTTCTTATGTGACCTCTCTGTGTTCCCTTCCTTTAAACACAGTGGCAGTATGTGAGGCTTTCCAAGCCTGTCAGGCCCATGCATCATCTTTCCTCCATGAAATTACAAGCTGTGGTTAGGGCAAAGGTTGTGAGCTCTCCAAGAACATCACTGGGCCAAGAGTGGTGCTGGCCCAAATGTGTCTGTGGAGTTGTAATCAATTGTATCACAACCACCTGGGCCTTTTAGACTGGAACCATTAATACTTTTTTAGCTTCTTCTACATCTTTGCAATGACCGTGAAAATCCAGTGCTCATCAATATTTACATGGTTCACATATTAACTACTAGACCAGAGAGGGAGTAGCAGAGACCCAGGCCCAAGATAAGGTGCAAAATCCACATAGTCTGTCTTTGTAATTAGTTCCTACATCAGAGTCAAGAGTAAAACACCAGTCAAAAAGTAAACTGAAAAATTTAATTGTTTTATAAAATAAGATTATGAAATTCTATATAAAAATCCAGCTTCTTAAATATGGTACATTCACTTCCTCACAGAATATTTAAATATTCAGGTCACTTGAGCTATATTTTCACCGTATTTGAGTTAAAATCATTGGATAAATTAAAACATCCTTACCAAAAGATACCACAACTTATACAAATAATACTAAGCAATAATACATTTTTTTAAATACAAAATGTAAAGAAATTAATAACTCTTAGGGCATGCTACAAAATTTTGCCAGAAAAATATATGGAATCATTTTTGTTTAACTAGAAAATATACAGTGTGCTTTCCATTCCTCTTCCTAAAATTCAGTCTCATACAATTTCCATTTAACTTAATAAATATGTACAACAAAAATGTTTATTCTTTGAAGAATATAAATAGCAAATACTGGAGTAGAGAGCCTGGTCTGGCATTCCTTTCTCATCTAGTGACTGTAGTGGGACTTTTCAACTCTGAATGTGCAAAAATGCAGAATCAGGCTCTTAGTGTTATCACTGGGTTAACAGCTTACACAAAAGTGATTTTTATTAAAGAAAAAATAAACCTTCAAAACCACTGCAGGAGATTTAGAACTATTCCGGTCAGGCATTCCTATAAATAGTAAATAAAAATGTGGCGAAATAATGTTCCAGTTTAATTACTGCTGGCAGTAATTAGAGAAAAATAGTCAGTGGAGAGAGAAACATATCTTGAGCTAGACACATCTTACTTTCACAGATTTAAGTTGGTTCCCTACCATTTCTAAAAAGAGTTTCTGGTATAATCTATACATTGTAAATCTGTGAAGAAACTTAATCACCTTTTTCAGACTTTGGATGGTTCGTTTTGGAAAGTGGTACATTTTCAAGTGCTTCAGTCCATACATTAAACCTGTAATGGTGTCCTGGTCACCATTCTTTATTCTCCACAGATTGAGAAGCTTCAGAACTTGCTCTGTGGGTTGACATAGTTTCATTGTGCGCTCAACATCTTCTTTTCCCACCTTCTTGCCTGGTAAGCTTGCCATCAGCATGCTGAGATGTTCAAAGGTGAGGTTCAGGTGGCCAACATGCTTGAAGACACTGTTTTCACAAAGATTGATATCTATAGAAAGTAAAAAGAGAAGAGAGGTAAGTACAGAACATTACAACTTTACTGTAGCCTGCAGAAAAGCTTCCACAATTCCAAGGTGAGTTTGCTTTCCAAATACCTTTGCTTCAAATAATTCTCTCATCTTTGTTTATTTAGACTTATCTATTTTGTAAAATGTTGTGTGTATGTGACAGGACTCCTAGTATTTGGTTCCAGTGAATGAAAATTTAGCTCATTCTGTTCAGAAATGCCTAGGCAAGCTTTGTTAAAATAATAATTTTGAATTTTGAAGTACTCTATACACTCACAGTCTGACATAAGCATACATACTAAATAGCAGAAGGTTAAAAAACCATTTCTGCAGCATTTTTCAAATCTATTCTGAGTGGACTATATGCCATTCGAACGTGGTGGTTGTTGATGGTGGCTTACATGAAAAGAGTTGGCCTGACTGTTGTAAGAAACCTTGCTATTAACACTGCAGCACTATTTCATCTTTGAAACCTGTCTTGGTAGATTCAGCACAAACAAAGCAGTGAATCAGCATGACAAATAGATACCAGAAGGGAAAAAGAAGGGAAAGCCTGTCTGTGTATTCCTCACTCCCATGTGCCTGCACCCTGTGGATAGATGTCCCAGTCCAAAATATCGACCTCCACTTTATAGAAGACAAATTGCACTCTCAGCTGCAGGCAACCAGCTCCCTCTAACCTCAACTGCTCAAACATTACAGTGGGAAACACTTTCCTCACTTGATCAAAATTCTTCTATGTTGTGCAGTCTCAAAAGGGGACCTTGGTCATGGCACAACACACGCTCCAAAGCGGGCCACAAGTCTGGGAAGAATTCAGTCCTTGACTGATGTGGAGAAGTGGAATTCTGTTCCTGCTTTCCCCCATCTTCTCTATGCTCACTGCATCGATGTATCTCAGTCAGCCCCTGCAGATCCTTCTCCAAGCACAACACATCCCCAGGGGGTATTTGATCCCAAACAGTTTTTAAAATGCTATTCAGAAGGTTGTTTATAATGAACATGCTGTCACAATAAGATACCTTGGATAATCTTCTTGACCATATCCTGTTCTTTGTTTTGCTGCTTCCATATTTTCAAAAGCTGAAAGGTCTGCTCTTGAGGACTGTGCCTTTGTTTAATCCTTTCGATATCTTCTGTGCTAACCTTTGTCCCAGGCAAGCTGTCTGCTAGTATGTTCAGCCACTTAGGTGTGAGATGAGTAGGAACAGCAAACCTGAACATAGCCTCCTCACACAGGGTTACATCTGAAATGAGAAAGAGATGTCAGTTGTTCTGATCTCTTACCTTGACTCAGAAAAAAAAACCAACAAAAAAACCCCAAGAATGATAAGAAAACGTGTTAGTAAAACAGACTAAGAAGTTATCTTTATAGTGCTGTTTCTCTTTCTGCTCGAGTTCTTTTTAGTCTGAACTACAATAGTTAAAATTCTACTATGGCCATCACCATAGCAGGCAAAGAGCTAACAAGCTAGGTATTTTTATTCCAGATTTTGATAAATTAATTTCAATGATAACTAAAGGTATGTTTTCAGAGCATTCTTCTTTAATGTGATACACACCTATTCCACATTTTTGAGGTGTCATATCTGTATTTTCCTGACAGATGTTGTCACGAACCTCATTTCCTTTCAAAGCTATTTTGAAACCCAGGGCACTACAGTTGGTGTGCTTAAGACAGGTTGCTTTGGATGAGGTTTCATTTGAGAAAAATCCTTCTGGACATCTCTCACATACAGTGTCACTCTCAGCGGTTCCTGTGGAAACAGGAAAACAATGCATTCAATTATGTATAACCTCAACTGTGGAAAAAAAATTTAAAAGAATACAGAAAGCAAGGAAAGCATTCCTCTAAACCGTCATGCTTCTGTTTTTTATGTTTGCGATCTACTAAGGAATCACTTAAAAAAAAAAAGACAGAAGATGCCTAAAGAGAATTATGTTCCTGCTGGTGTAATACAGTAAATAGTACTCTTAAATATGCTTGTTACCAAGTTTAAAATCAGTGATCACTGATTAAATCAGTAATTTAGTAAAGTAATATCTTTAAAACCTCAATTACTTGAATCTGTTCAGACATTACACTATGTCTGATCTTCATCCTTCAACTGTACAAATATTCTGTAAAGCAATTAAATGGCAAAAAAAATTGTTCTGAATTTCACTCTGCAATAACTGCCCAGAACCTTACTTGAATTACTTCAGTTCTAGATAAAAATACAACCCAACTAAATATCAACTAAAGACAACAATTTTGAAATTCTTTTGAGGTTTGAATTAAGTACTATTAAAAGCAAAGAAAGCAGAGTAACCAATGTAACAAAAGTATTTAATAGACATACATGTTTTGCTTGGTGATTTATAATGCATATTTTTACTTCAGAACTAAATATATGATACAACAACAGAATGACAACATATGGTTCTAGCACATTTACAAAGAGGAAGAAAACTAATCCATGAAATCTGAAACTATGCAGTCTAACCACTAGTGTCAGGAAAGTAACAGCACCAATAACTGCTGTATATTCACTCCTAATTCATCCTTATTCATCCAACATTTAACAAGTGCCTGACGTTTGGTATCTAATAGTGCATTAATGAACATGAACTTAAGCACGTGCTTAAAATTTATTCAAAATAATTGGAAACTATACTTGAATTAAGAAAATACCTCCATCTAGTGTATTTTTAAAGTATTTACATGTGGATGATTATTTTAATGTTAGCTTTTAAGTAATATTCTATTTATTTTGGGAAATCCTTAGAGAAAAAGAGTATGAATCTCAGGTTTTGAATCAGCTGTGAAATAAAGAATAGTGCTTGCATACAACCTGACTTAGCACTTCATCAGACAACGAGTGAAAACAAAGGAGTTTATAGTTGCCAGAGACCCTGTATGTTGCCAACCAGCTCCCAAATCCTGTGCTTTCTGCAGCCACAGCGTTGCCCTTGCGCAATGTGCACTGCCTGCAGTTATGGGCTGGACAAAGCTCCAGCCAGCACCTGCACCGCGCGGGCAGCCATCGGCTGTCCTGAATCAGCTGGATTTTAGCAACTTTCCCTGCTACAGACAGGATGCTGTTGTGTTCTGGCAGCAAGGAAGTGGAAGAAATGAGTGTTCCTGCAAATGGTGCATCGTTCTGCTCAGAGCTTCCTGCCTAATCTTTGCAGCACAAGAGAGGAATAAACCGGGTAATCCATCAGGGTTCTCATCGCTGAGCATAAAGTCACCCTCCAGCTCTGCCAGGTTCTTCGGTGTTTACCTCGCCGCTCTTGTTCAGGGCACAAACTGCCGCTGTCTGCCTGCCCCTCTGCCACTCCCTCCAACTCGCTTGGAATCCCCCATTCTTCCCAGGGAAACGGCAGCCGCCACCGGGGAGACAGAGCTGCCTCGCAGCAGTGCTGCTTCCCCGGTACAGTGATACCCTGCCTCGCACAGGGCCGGCCGTGGCAGAAAGGAACAAAGCCTTAATCTGCACTCACAAAAGGGGATTACAAAAGCAAGGTGATATCCCAGTGTAATCGTGGACAACTGGCACCGGGGAAACAGATTTCTAATGCTTTAAGCCTTAAATGAGGCACTGGATCACACCACCTCCCTGTGTGGGAGTGAAATCATATTTTTCTACTCTTAGGTTTTATTCATCTGAATTTGCATCATTACAAAGTTCAGGGCTATCATATGGCAGAAGGCAGTAACACAGTGCAGTACATGCTTATTAAATTCTTAATTGCTGCCTCACCTCAAAAACTGACTATTGACATAGGGGGAAGCAATTATTTTTACAATGTTTTCATTCCTTGTTTAAGGTCTGCTTGGGTTCAGCTGGTTCAATCTGATGGTCTTTTGGAAACCAATTTTTCAAGATATTACAAAATTCAACATTTTATCTTTAAAAGTTTGCTTCATTCTGAGCTGAAGGATTGAAATTTGTCTGCCACATTTCCTTGTGCTCACAGGGATGCAGCAGGCTGGTTGCTCAGACAATTTATACTTTGTTCACCTCCCAAACAGTCTTTCTGAGAACTTTGTTTCTGGCCCCTTTTGACTTGTTGCTGAGATACAGTGGAACCTCATTAACCCAAGTCCCTGGGTATAATAGTTTAGGTTAATGAAGGTTTACAATATGGAAATGGGGTAGCTGCCAGTGGAAATGCTTAACAGTGGAAGGGCATCAGGATAATGCTTCATCAACCAATTACTCAAGGACTAGTGAGCAGCTACAGCAGTGACATTTCTCCTTACATCAAAGTTGCTCTCCAATCAGAGGTTCATAACACAGAAAAGGGCTTCCAGCCTGTCATTCAGCTCAGCTCTAAAATGTAGAGGCGAGCCCTAGTGTTTCTCACTGCAGGTACATCATTCCTAGGGAAATCATTCAGTAGGCCGGAGACGGGTTGCCTGTGGGTGTCTGAGACGCTTTGATTTTCTGCATTTCCTTCCTCAGTGCTCCTCTCCAGACAGTGATCAAGCTCTGATACAATGACAGTTTACAATTCTTTCAGGCTGTGTTAAATACTGGAGCTAAACTGGGCCATGACATTTACCAAACAATAAATGATGTATTTTGTTTTGAGGGAAGAACATATTATTGGTTTAACAATTTATGTTGTCTTAAATGAAGAATACACTCCACTGAAAAGTGCTGCTTTGCTCTATATCCCCATCAGACATTCAGCGCTGTGCCAGCCTGCTTGACAAAGAAATGGTTGTTTGCTTGATAATAGTAACAGTTTCCCTAAGAATTCCACTTAGGATGGTGATAATTAATTATTACCACATATTGCAGTGATGCTAGAGCTATATTAATGTTGTTATAATTATACACTTGGTGTCAAATGTAGTGCTCCTGGTGTTTGTCAAGATACACAGTTGCTTGAAACAGCAGATTTCAAAACGAAAAACATTATTTATCACACACAAACACTACATGCCAGATAATGTTCCTTTAAAAGACGCAATCCATCATGTTTCTCATTAGAGTGCAATTTGCTACATTTGCTACTGCCATTAAGTTATATATTACAGCAGGAGCAGGGTATTCCACTGAGAAACCTTCATTTGGCTACAGCCCAAATGATGCAGACTAGAACAGGTTCAATTGGCTTTACAATTTACTGTCCTGCAATTTCATCTGGACAAGCCTCTTTTCTAATCTTGTAACCGCCATGAATCGCGGACGTGCGGCAGGGCTCTAATTCAGTCCGTGCCTATGGAGGAGCAGCACCCACCTGCCTGTGCAACACCGAACCCGGGCGGACACTCCGTGTGCCTCAAGCAGAACTCCAGCTCCAGGTACCTGCCCTTGACGCACTCGCAGACGCGGTTCTGCGTGCTGGAGCACTCCTGCCTGACGAACTGCAGCTCCTTGCACACGGTGCTGCAGTACTGGCACTCCTCGTGGCTGTTCCACTCGTCGGCGTAGTACTGAGCCGGGCACGGGGCGCACTGCGTCGGGCTGCTGGCGCTGCAGTGCTGCTTCACGTAGCTCCCAGGAGGACACTGGTCACACAGCAGCTGGCGAGATGTTCCTGGGTCGTAATGGAGATACTTAGGGGGAGAGTCATCCTGGATGGTCCACTTAACAGAAATGTCCAAGAGCTAGTGACAGGAAAATAAAACATCACTTCCTTTTAGTTCCGGGGAGCACCACGATCAAAAAGAAACCTGCACTTTAATGAGTTTATGAGTCTACTCATGTCACTATCCTCAAACAAATATTTGCGTTAGAAATTGCCAAGATACTGGCCAGATTCCAGACTCTCCCATGTCTATCTTAGAATGGGAAAGTTTTAGGATTTTATCTAGCAAATCTTCCCAACCTAAGTGATTCCTTGTTCTTCCAGAGATGTAGATCCTATTCTTCTCCCATTTACACCCTTTTAATATCACTGGGCAATGGCCTTTTACTGCCTGGCACCAGAGAATTTATCTGATGCACAGTCAGTGTGGGGATTATGCACCCCTGTGTTCTTGAGTACCTCAGATGCAAAAGAAATTGTGCCCGAGCATATGAATCTGACCAGTGTACTACACCATCACCACACCTTTAAAGGTGATTCCTCACACTATTTTGCTTACACTATTTTTTTACCAGGAATTAATGGCTAGAACAATAGAGGTTACTTTTTAATGCTTTCCACTTAATTTTTCACTGATAGGCAGCAGGTCTTGGGATGCAATGTGGCAGCTACATCAAAGGGGAAGACACAGCTGGAGACAGAGGCAGAGAATGACGCAGGTTATGAAGGGCACATTAAGTACTTAATTGCATGAGCTGGAAGAGACCAGGCCAATGCTTTCATTTCCTACCTAAAACCACAGGCTCACAGCTGTTGTGAGAATCTGGTTCTGTACCGGTATATGCAATGACAGCGACAGTCCTCCTGCTTCCTACAACAGCCTGCTTTGCTGGTGTGATTTGGGACCTAGTGATCGGAGACACCCTGCCCTGCTGCAGAGACAACCTCCATATCCCTTTGTTCTGGTCTTATAATTGAAAATTTGGTTCTGTGATTCCACCGGTCTACCACAAAAATAACTCTCGAGAACCACCCTGATCCCCACAGGCTCTGCCAACAGCAGACCCCTCCTCACTGATAACCCAGCTCTGTCCCAGCACTGTATGCATCTGCCACTTCTCTTCCAAAACTTGTACATTTTATAAAGATGAAGTAAACTGGCTCTGACTTAAGATGTTTTTCTTAAGTGTATCAAATCAAATTATAGATCTAATGGACTTATCTGTGTTGCTATTTTAATCCCCCTCAGCTAATACAGAGTTGCCAATTCAATTTCAAAAATGTATTTCTTCTTTTCCAAATGTCCCCAAAGTATAAGTGGAATTAACTTTTTTTTTTTTTAAACTCTGTATTTCCTTGAGATGCTTCATTTAAGGGCCTCACTTCTGCCACATCATGGCACTTCTAAAGCCATAGTCTTATTAAGTTTGGAAAGGACAATTCAAAATTTCATCTGCATTAACACAAGTCACAATAAACAACTTAGGTGCTTAACTTGGGAACTCTTATTGCTTAAGCAAATACTCTTAAATGCATTCTCCTGTTGCCTGTCTATGAATCCACTTTTCATACAGCTATAGTTAGGCTGAGGAATGAAATGCAGATAGTATGGATATTCCCTACAGCCTCTTGTAGCTACCTTTGACTAAGTCTGATAACTTATCCAATCTGTGATTTCTAGAGGTGGAGATCTCACTTTTCTTGTGGTCTCAATGCACAATACCTTTCATTGTGAGAAATTCCTTATTAGTCTTTGAAGTTTGATGAGCAACTCCATTTTCCTTAAATGACTGGATCTGGTTCATGTGGTCTATTTAACAAAGAGGGCGCAGCACATTTTTTAATAGTGAGTGGCTTTACATTGAGGAAAAATGCCCCCACCCTTGGTAAATCTACAGCTATGACTCTAGTAATAAGGAAGTCCTGGTAATCTCATTAATTGTTGATGTGAACAGTAAAGTTTTCTTCTATAGTTTTAATTCAGTAATAGATAATACAATTACTAGCATCCTAGAGTCCAAGACTTGCATGGACACATGTGCTCCCCTCACAAAACATATCTGACTACAATCTGTGGCACAGGCACTACAAGGACAAGAATCAACCCACACTTCATGCAGGTTTCTGTGGAAACCCAAGACAATTCCCAACAGAGTTAGAAGTGTGACACTGTGAAAATTATTAGGGACAGCAACCAGTCATATGGGCAGTACATCCTCATGCAGAAACACCAGTATTCCTGCTCTGCAGTGCACAGCTCCTAACAAACCCAAAGCTGTCACTGCACTATAATCTGCTCGTCTGGGTTGTGCCTCTGCCCTTGGTGACACATTTTCATGTGACAAACAGGTAGGTGAATCATTTCATGACTTTTAACTGTACTCTGCAACACGTAGGAGCAAGAACAACAAGATTTTATCTGTGTTCCTTACTCAACTATTTACAATGGAAACCATGTATGAGGCAAGTAAAGAGCTTTGCTGCAGGGGATGATTCAGCATTAAAATTAATTAGAATTCAACAATCAGAGTATGAAAGCATAGGGGTTTGTAGGGGAAAATGGAGATGCTTCCTAAAGAACCTACAGCTGTGGAAACAAGCCAATAAAAATTGAAAACATTTCAACACAATTTTAAAAATTGAGCAAAACAATACTTGAACACTATGTGTGTGAGATATGCAGAGTTTTGTCTTTGGAAGAACCAATAACTCTGAACTAATAATGACAACCAGAATGTTATTAATCTAAATGAGCATAACCAAACCCCATATTAATAGGATTAATACATCAGCATCACTAAAATCAGTCTTCCCATTTGATTTTTTTCTTTGTGCTTTTAAAACAAAAGCACATCACACTTGTTTTCCCTTTTTTTCCCAGAAACACAAATTACATAGCTGCAGTAATCTGTTGATCAGTGGCTGAGCCACACGTATGCAGGATCCAACTATTTTATTTAGTGAAAAATTATGACATAAAGATTCTTCAGTCAAACTAAAGATATAAATGCAATCAGTATCTCAGGATTTTACCAGAACATTTTATATATCATTTTCAACATAGAGCTAGATTATCATTACTGCTACTGTTTGACTACTATGAGCTTATTAGCACAGTGAGCTGTACAACTTACTGCCACAGGACATTGTAAACTGTCAAGTTCATGATGTTACCTGACATAGTAATAGATGAAAATCATAAAGGACTATTAAACATAAACGTCACCTTCTAATCAAGAAATCCCAAGCTAAAAATTGCTTGAGTCTGAGGACTGTTTTGGAAAAATAGTGATATTTTTCTGTCTTTTTCTTCCATGTCTTCTATGCATCAGGTGTTGACCACTGCCATAGACAGCCCATTTTAGGGCTTTTTGTTTCAGGATTTTTTTTTAGACCAAATACAGCCATTAGTACGTTGCTAAGTACATTTCTAGACCTCAATCCCCAATACCACACTTCATAAGACTACTGTAAGTTACTTGATAATACTTAAAAAAAAAATCTGCAAAATTGTCTTCTATGCAGTCTGAAAACACGTAGCACACCGGAGTACTCTGAATATTGATATGCAACCTGCAAATCAGAAGTTAGCTTTAAACCTACATCAAGTGCCAAAGTAAAAGCAATCTATTTCTCAGATGTTTTGCAAAAATTCAGTAGTAATGGTGGAAGATAATGAAATAAAATTTTCACTAGTTTTACTGCAGCAACTTGGCACAAACAGAATGAAGAGACTCTTTTTGTCCCCCAGTTCACAGAATAAGCTGGAGGGGAACATCACTAAATTGTCCTTTCTCCTGGCCTAACACACCCTGAGTTTGTGCTTACATTAGGAATTTGCATCACCTGTTACAGCAGATTTGCTGAGCAAAACAGATGGTGCTGCACACCTGACATCCACATTATGTAATATTCTGAGGGGATATTTTAGACTAACTTCAATCTGCTCTCATGGACAAGCATGCATTAGTGGTTACAGTGCATCTGGTGTGTCTCTGGGGTCCATCTCTGGATTTACTTTCATCAGGCCAGTTTACTTTGGTAAATCCACTTTGTGCACTCCAGGGCTGCTCTGATGTGGAAACTTAAATACGGTAAATAAGGATGATCAGGAGAGGCCCTTCAAAAGGATGTTCCTAAGACAAATTAAAATGGTATTTAAATGAATTTTATGTCATTCCTGACATTTCCTCTCCTAAACTATGCTATGACCAACTTGATAGCAGATTCTTAGCTACATAAAACCTCTGATTTATCTGAATGCCCATATTTAAAGGTGGTCTACATACGAAGCACCTGAATCTCTTCTGTAAGAAACAGCACTATTTGAGCATAGGAAAATGCCATAATCAGAACTTACTAGTTTTCAACAATGGTCTCCCCAAAAGCTTCATAGAAAGCAAGATTTCTTCCATAATCATGCTGGCACTGGCCTGTTTTGCTCTTGCTGGAAAAGGTGTCATGTGCTAGTTTGGAAGAAGGAAGAAACTACAAGTCTGGCTTCAGTTGACGGGAATCAGAAGTAGGGACAATGAAAATGTTCATCCTATAACCCTTAAGAAACCAGAGCTGGCATCCACCAGTGCCGCACATGGCCAAATTAATGGATTTGTCATTCAGAAGATTGTGTAAAGTTCTGTTCATCTGTGTTTAGGAAAGGTTAATTCACTGGGAAGCGATACAGAGAAAGTTTAGAAGGAAATTGGGAGCTTCTTCTTGGAGAGGATCTGGACTTGTTCAATAGCTTGGCAAGTCATAACAGAAGCTATGGATTCAGTACAGGTAGACAGTGACCTCAGAGAGAAGAACTTTCTCTGTTAAAGGGTAATGCTGGCAAATGAAAAGGGGATTCTCTCATCAGAAGAAGATTGGGAACAGCCTTTCACTGAGAAGCAGGTGCAAGAAATGTACCTTAAATATAGCTCTCAATGCCTCTCTGAAGGTAGATATGACATTTGGTTTCCTGGAAGAGATGGAGAAGGGACTAAAAAAAGATCCAGGCAGCTTCTTTCATTTTTAAACCCTCAGCCAATCCTTTATATCCCAACACTGAGGGAAGCCAATAATGCTCAGTATGTTTTTCATCTCAACAAATTAATTTTTAGTCAGATACATTTTTTTCTAGGGGTAATGAAATGCAAGGCTCAATTTAAAAAAAACCTCCTAAACGTTAGAGGGTTTTTTTGTTCTATGAATATGAAATGCTATCAGTAATAAAATAGTTACAGCAAAAGAAAACCTAGTATCACTAACTACATCTAACAACCTATTGTGTGAAATTGAGTTCTAGTGTCATGGGCTCAGTTCTGAAAGGACTGAAGAACTCAATCTTCATCCATCTCCCTGGGGAAAATCCTGGGCACCTCTCAGGATGCCTGTCTCAGTGTGAGAAATTGGGATGAACTGTAAATATTGGAAAGTAAGTCTAGTGTAAGTCAGTGTGATGCAAGTAAATACTGAGAACTTATTCAAGATGAAGTACCCAAGGTTAGAAAGCAGTTCTTTCATTGTGTCACTCAGCACATTAGGCCTGAAGCTATATTTCTCCATACCATCCTTATGTCAGCATACACAATGCTAACATAAAAGGCCTGTGCAGTCCATTTATTTGAGTCTTAGAAGATGCTTTTGAAAGAGAAATAATGTGATTGTAAAATTTCATTTCAGATACTGGGCATAAAAAAATACACGCCCTTTTCTTTCATCTTTAAATGTAAGGCAAAGAGCTGCTTGCTTTCTCTTGTTGAATTAAAATGAACTAGAAGACAAAGCACATGAAGTAAAAATCCTTCAAGCATCATCCCTTTAAATCACTGCTTTGTGGCAGAAAAGAAAGTGGCTTTTCAGCATATGAAAATATTATTATATAGCTTGGCTTTGTGGTTTTGGGTTGTAGACCAAAGGAGAATGTTTAATTTGCTGAGAAAGATAAATCTGTTTCTGTTTTGCATTCTGCAAGTATTCCAAAGCATATTTTCTTGTGTGATAAATAATCTTTCAAGACATCTGTCAGATTGCTCCCAGTGTTTGCATTGGGTTCAAAGTAAAACCTCATAACTCTCCTACTTTGTCTTCTACACAAAGTATTTGGACAAAGCTAAGGCAGGAGGCCTTCACACATCCTCAGCCCTCAGGTAGAATTCCTCACTGAAATCATGCTCAGGCCCAGAGAAATCCCACTGGCAAAATATTACTGGATGATATTATAGCACTGGATGAAATTATCAAGGTCCTCCTCATCAACAGCTTGTGTCTCAGATCCAGTATGTGACAATGCTGTGCTGGATCAGGTCCACGTCCACCTACTGAAAATAACCATTGTAAAATATTTGTCATCCTGGGAGAAATTACTCCCATCCAGCTCTCATCCTTCTTATCTTGCTGTTCTGGAGGCCCATGCAGTCACCAGATTTAACCTCTTTGGGCCAGCAGCTCTGCAGCACTGATGAACCATGGATTGCTGCAGGCTCACAAGAGTGCTGCCCAGACAAAGGACCTTTCTGCAGACCACAGTCGAGTGCCAGGTACACAGTGAAAGCTAACATGGAGTCATTTTCACTGGTTTGAGTTCAGCTTATAAAGCTCTTCCACCATTCTGCTTCACTGTAATCCACTCACTTTGGATATAACAGAACCTACTTTTGTTTGGAAGACACTTCATAAAGTGAAGGCTGCTCTTCTACATAAGGAATGCAACTGGTGACTCTCCTGAGTGACCCGTATTGAAAACTGAGGCTATGAAACACTGTCTTCATTTCTCTACCAGTAAAGCAATGTGTCAAAAAGTCAAGTCTTGTAGAGACTTTTTGAGGCACCATTAGTTGTCATTCACAAAGCAATTTAGGGGTCGAAACTACTGTTTCATTTTCAGTGGTAGGAAAATGAAATTCAGCTGAAAAGCAGTTTTACATCTTATCAAACAAGTGCTAAATTGAAAGTCTTCATTTATATGAGTTACATTTGCCTTGAAGCTTGTAGAGGGTGAAAGCAGGAAAAACTAACCGGATACTCTCCAAAATACAAGTCTTACATTTTGGAACATTATTCACCAGAGTGACAGCAAGATTTAGAGCTAACCCAAAGCTGGGGTGCTCCCACAGTGACTACAGTCTCCCTTTGCACTAACATAATTTCTAACAGCTGACTGCTAGCTAGAGAATGTATGTCCAGTACTATGTGCAAACAGGTGTTTTTACAGAAGGAAAAAAACTAAGTTTTCCATGAGATTGAACAGTGGGTGTTGCTTCAATTTCGACAATATTTTTTAAAATTCTTCTGGTAACCTTAGTGTTTTATTTTTAACCAAGACACATGCAGACAGAAAGAAAGTCAGACAGAAAGATAACTCCTACCCTCGCGGGCTGCAAAGCCACTGCTGCCTACACACAGCAAACCCAACAGGCAAGCCAGAAAAAGAATGTCACATGTGCCCAGAGATCCAAAATAGAGAAAGGTCAAGTATAAGGGTCAAGATAGTTACATGACAAGTAATGAGATTCAGCTCTGGGGAACTTCTTTCCATTCAGACCAATTTCATAATTTTTGTAAGCAGCTTTAGTGTTCCAAGCAAACAACACAAACATGAGTGCACCAGGTAATCCTTCTGAAACCTTAGCAAAGAGGCCAAGGTTCTCATCATGCTCCAAAAGTCTTTTTAGATACAATGTCTCCAAACTAGGTTTGGAGGTGTGTGAGCCAAACAAACACAACTTTGAACAACAGTTGTGCCTCCTAAAAGGGTTCTTATAAAACAGGTACTAAAGCTACTCTTCTGAGCTCTAGCACATCTGATAGTACTTGAACTTCACTAATTTTACTTAAATGTCACAATAATTTAAAATAAATTGCATAATAATAATAGTAACAATGCAGTTGAATGATTAAGCTCTTTGTTATCTACTGCCACTGATGTGTTTCAGCTCCAAGACTCATCTGTCAGAGGATTAAGCTGAACTTCACCAAATGCTATTACTTTATGGGAGAACATGAATAGGCACATTGCATTTAATCAAGATCAAAATCCTGATGTGATTATTTTATGACAGCCACAGATAAGAAGGCAAGTTGATAACTAGATATTGCTGAAATTCCCAGATTAACTTCCTGTGATTTCATACTGAAAAAGCAGGCACAACATCGGACATGAAATGAAAAAGTTGTCCTGCATTTCAATCTGCCGACCACAAGCCTGACAGATTTTTCTTCCCTTGCACCATTAATTGCTTCGGGTTTGTTTCTCAAAAAGCTCTTTCAGAAAGTTGTACAGAGAATAATAAACATGCATTACTCATCAGATCCTGGAAATCTCGTTGCATTTATAAAAAGCTTTCAGAATAAATGGATCTCAGTTCTAATGCTCTGCCACAACATTAATGCCAATGTACTCACCAAAACAACCCAGAAGCAAGTTATTCAGCCTGCTCTGAATATTATTTTTAATGTTTTTCTTTGAAAGTTTCCTTATGCAAAAGATGAATAGCCTCCAAATAGATGTTACACAGGATCTGTCTGTAAGCAGGTTTTAATTAAACTGAACTCATATACAATTCCATATGACTAAATGGATTAAATAACATTTTGAAAGATTTACTGCACTGCTAACATCTCTAAATTTGCACCTGGAAGCATCTTACTAAATCACCAAGTAAACAAAAACTTTTTAAAGCAGGGGCTTATACCAGATTTAATAACACAACTTTTTCTCTAATAGCTACTGGCACAGCTACTAATTCATCACTTTCTTGCATATGAGGCTGAATTTTCTAAGCCAAGACAAGAACCACACACTTGTGGGGTTTTTTTTTGTGGAGTTCACAGTGGTTTTCCTGGGTAAAAAAGCCAGCCCAGTATCTGAGATACCAAGAGTACCACTGCAGCAGAGATTAGAGGCAGGCAGGGATGGAGCTTTTGTAAATCAGAAACAAACATTCCAGCCTACAGTTTCTAAATTCATTACTCGATACAGGGTTTTGCTTCAGACCAATAGGATGAGGCCTTACAAAAGGAGGGAGGAAGACAGAATAAAAGCAAAAGGAAAGCAAATCATGCCACTACCTTGAAAATGGGATGAAAATCC
Source organism: Coloeus monedula (assembly GCF_965178545.1). NCBI lineage: Eukaryota > Metazoa > Chordata > Aves > Passeriformes > Corvidae > Coloeus > Coloeus monedula. The sequence continues at coordinate 146,073,717 of NC_138781.1, forward strand.
CTGCTGTCTCCCTGCAGCTGGAAATGTCCATCACATTCCAAACTCACCAGGAAAGTTGGGAGAGATGAAACAAAAAGGGTTTACCAAGAAAATGGAGAGAAGGCAAAGCAACCCACAAACAAAAAAAACAAACAATGCCCCCCCAAAACCCAAAACAAAAACCCCAGAAGAAAAGCCGTGTCTCTCCAGCCTGATGTCTGAAGCTGCAATGCATCCTAGAGCCTATCTACCTCTCCGAAGGGACTCACCACAAGCGTGCAGCACAGGAACTTGTTCATTGTGGTCGGTGGAAGAAACCTCAGCGCGCTGGGAATCAGGCAGAGAGTCAGCGCCAGGCTCCAGCAGCTGCTTACATCCCCAACATTAAAGACACGATATATATATAGTCCCGGTGTAACAGGAAGCTTGGGCTCAGCTTTGATCACACATTCCCTGCCATGACCAAACTTTTCTTTCGAGCACTCCCCCTCACCTCCCCCAACCCACCCTCCCCCCCCCCCCCCTTTTTTTTTTTTTTTAAGGAACCTGTAAAACTGGGTGACTTAATGGAACCCTTTGAGCGCCGTAACCACAGACTGGAAAATGCAGGAGGGAGTGTCAGGGGCTGGCCAGGGGAGGGTTTAATTGCTCTCTGTCTGGCTGTCTGGCTGAGCCGCCCTGCGCTCCCCTCAGCGGCGGGGCCGGAGGGGAGACTCCGGTTCCTTGGCTCGGCTCCCTGGGGGCTCCCAGCAGCGGGGCTGGCTGGAAGCAAAGGCCAGGGCGGGGAAGCTGAGGAGAAGGAGCGTCCCCGCTCGCTCCCCTTCCCTGCTGAGGCAGGAATGCGAGGGACGGCGCCCGCCTCTCGCCGAGGCTGCCCGAGCGCCGCCGGCCTGCTCCGGCCCCGGGGAGAGGCTCGGGGGAGCGGCGACACGGGGCCTCTGCTGTGATTTGCCAGCGACAGTCGTGCCTTCAGCATGCTCCTGCCCACAGGAGAAGCCCCACTCAGGGGGCTGTTCTTCCTTCCCCCCAGTTTAAGTTAGAAAAGGGCATTTTTCTAAAGCTGAAAGGACCAAACCCTGCTGTTCGTGCCTCCCGGGAGTGCTCCGAGGGCTCCATGGAAGCCCCGGGGAACCTGTGTGTGTGTCAGGTGTGGAGCAGAGGAAAAGTGCAGAGAAAGGATTTCTTCTCCCAACCTGCAGATAGCCATAAAGGATTATGGGAGCCTGTGGGATCCTGGGGTAGAAGCCAAACCTAGATGTGCCTCCAGATTTCACAGATGGTTTTCTCTCCCTTTTCACAGGCCAGACCAAAACCTCAGGTCTGGATACACCAGCTCTTGAGCATTTGAAACTGGGGCCCCTGTTGGCACTGGGCTGTGCAGTTTTGCCCCTTTGAGTCACAAGGCTGAGCAGGATTGGCAAAAGAGTGAGGTGGAAAAAGCCTGCATATTTTTTCATAAAAATTCAGCTACACTGTCTGGAAGCCATAATCTTCAAGGACAGCCTCACACATGCTTCCTTACAAATCCGTAACCATTTGAACATGCATCAAGCATAACCTAAGATTAAAACAGATGCTGGTTACACTTGTCACGATAATAAAAGTTCAAGACACTTGAATTAGTAGTAAGTTCTCCATAAGAAGTGATGTGCAAACTGTCACAGAAACCCTGCCACCCGAGGGAACATAGCTGACATCTGTTGGGAAGCAGTCACCCCTTGATTGTATCTGGAATGGATGATGCAAGTGTTCCTGTAACCTTTTCAGAAATTTTAAGTATTTTAGCATACATTTGAACATACTGCCAGATAAAAGCACAGTAGTGCCAATAAACAAATTCTACCTGTATGTTCCCGCATTTTCATTGCGGGGCAAGGGGAAGGACTGTTCCTGACATGGATGTCTTTGTGCATCTCAGGGTAGCTATGTGTGAGTATGGTATTCTCCACAGAGGGAACAACTTCCAGTGTCAACCATAATGCTACAGCAATTCCATCAGCAGAAGTTCTTAAGTTCTTAAGCAGAAGTTTAAACTAAACTACTTTTATCCTGTCAAAGGCCAGGAGCTGGACCTGGCAATGTGTCTCTTCTGATTGGAAGTGACTCCAGTGTCAAGTCAGGAGTTCCTGGGAGGTAGGTGAGGCTGATTGCTTCCATCTCAGATACAGCAGAAAGAAAAGCACCAAACCCATAGCAAGCTCCCCATGGTTAATTAGTACTGTTAACTGAATTTCAATGGGCTTTGGATGGAGCTTATATCTTCTCATGGCTGGTACCAGCCATAAATGCCCAACAGCTGGCTCTGTAGAGAAATAAAAGTACAGATAATAAGCCTATTTCAACAGGTTAATGTGTATGGACAATAGTGTTCATATCAGAATTTTCTAGAGAGGGAAATATTTTATGCAATTAGCCAGACCAGAAAACAAATCAAAAGCCATTAAAATTCTTCAGCTGAAAATGGTGCTATTGTTAAGAAGTGGCATCTTCTTCAACACAACTATTTTGTGTATATTTTTGTTCAGAGTTAGATATGCTGATTTCTCTGAAAAGATGTTCTTCATCCCTAAGCAGTGAAAAAAACAGACAGAGGTTAATGAGAAGAAAACAGATCCTCCTCAAGCTCATTCAACTAAATGGAAAGGGGTCAAGGTGTATCTGTTTCAATGACAATTGCAGGTTTGGAGAGCTGCTAAGGAGACCATCATCTTAACCATACATGAACATGAAAGTTTCAACTATCTAATCTCATTGGAGTCTACAGAGCTAGCTGTGGATGTTAGGAGAGAACTTGTACTTAGCATGTTTGATCCTGAAATCACATACACAATAAATACAGGATCCCACACTGCCATTTTCCGTGTCACTTTCCAAAGAAGAACTGTGCTTTAACAAGGTTAAACTATAGTTTGAGTGTTTTCACAAGTGTTTTACAATGTTGCCACTTTGCCTTTGGGAATTAGTTAAGATGTGCTTTTGCAGAGCATAGAATCATAGGACAAGGCAGTAAACCCTGTAATAAACACTGTAATAAACACTTGTCCATGCTACAACCAAGTTGTCCTCAGCAGTGTTTAAAAGAACTACATTTGTGACTACATGACATAACAGAGAAGGGACACAGCCTGAAAATATTTTTTAAAAGTTAAGTGCCTTAAAGTATTCATTATTCATAGTATAGTTTACAAAATGTCATAGGAAAAGAAACTAAAAAATCAGGTTTTCGTCTTTCACTAACAAACCTAAGTGTTGAGTGTTACAGGCATTAACTACTCCATTCCATTCCATGTTACAGGAATACAACTAGCTTATTTTAATTGTCATTAGTTAAAAGTGATGTAGAAACAGCCCTCTAGTTAACAGAAATGGTTCACTGCAACTTGCAACAGTACATAAGACTGGAGAAAAAGCACAACTTGCATTGGGCAGACTGAAGGTTACCAACAGTATGTTGCTTTCAATCTGTAGTGAAGTGCTTTTGGTAGGACATCAGCTTATTGATTCCCTAGTAGTCATATTTTCAGACAGGTATTTATCTTTCCCTGGTTTTTATCCTCACTATTTGTATTGCTGTCCTGGATGTTATTGTTGTTGTAAATCTATTTTTGTTCCCATGCATCATTATAATCACCAGGTCTATAAATGGCTTTGCTCTTCCAGCCTGTCTGATATCTGGAAAAATTCACAAGTCCCGACCAGTGAGTTGGTGCTGGCAGGTGAACTCTGCCTGGCTGAGTCATCTCAATATATCAGTGTGATGTTTATTGAGCCCAAGCAACAAACAGTGGGAAAACTGTGGCTTCGGGCTTGGGATGTAGAGTTCACCACATGTTGCATTTAGAGAACACTCAGAGACTCGTCATTAAGAGATTTCTGTCAAACCAAGGGGAAGAGGAAAAGGGAATCTCAAAAAGATCAATTGGCTCTGAAAGCAAACATATTAGTAGCTGCAAGAAGGAAACAATCTGGCATTCTACCATGCTATTATAGCTGTCCCTTAGAAATTAATCTCTCTCTTTAAATTACAAGAGCTGATGATCTGAACTATCCTGAGAACACTTTGAAAATGGAGACTTAAAGGAAGCTGTTAATCTGCAGTCAGTGTGGTGGTGCAGGTAGCAGGAAAGCATGTCTCAGATTTGTCCAAAATAGGAGAAAACCTTCTGCAGCTATTTCCCTGTCCTTTTTCTCTCATATAACTCAGAAAGCTTGGGAAAAAGATTTCATGCCAGTATATACTGAAGGAAGAGAAAAGGTATTTAGCTAATAATGTTGTCAAAAGAAAGCTTATACCTATGTGATTAACTGTGTGGCTTGTTTTATCTTGTAAGTGGATTTGCCTCATTTTTTTAATTGAAACTTTGTCTTGTTTTGTAAATCTGAGGCAGATACATGGGGCTAATAGACAAAATGGAAAATCCCACTTGTCAAACTGTGTCCAGAGAAGGAAATACGGAGCTTGTCCTATCAAAACAGAACTTGATTTGGATTATAGGATTCGAAGGTTGCAATGAAGGAACTGGAAAATTAAGTCACAAAAGATATATAGCATTATCATCCCCCCCCAAAAAAAAAATTAAATAGAAACATCTTCTCCAACTTCAAAGTGAAGAAGGACATATATTCTTGCTGTTTGGGCTTGTCTACTGTCATGGGTTAGCAAGCATAGTCCCGGAAGGGATGTCCTTGCTAAGGGGTGCTTACAGTTTCCTCTGGGACCTGACAGAACCTATCAGGTGGCCAGTTTGAATATGGACAATTCTTTAATCCACTCAAAGTTGTGACCGACTCTGTGATCCACATTTAAGAATAGACAACCCCCCCCCCCCCCCCCAAGCTCTCTCTCGTTTCTGGTGCTGGGACAGGTGGCTGCAGGCCCCGTGTGGGGGCCAGCGGGCCTGGCCCAGGCCCTGCTCGGGCCAGGCCGGGCCGGGCCACGGCTCCAGGATGACCCCCCCAGCAGGGCTGTGGGCAGCCAGAGCGGCTCGGAACCACCCCCCACCCCCCACTGCGCCCAAGATTTCAGCAAAAGCGGCACCGCTGTCCAGCAGAGGTCAGGTGACCAACAGCGATAAGGCACACAGCTGCAAGGCCGAGGTGAGATTAACCCTTTTATTGCTGTGAAGAGCTGAAAACCTGAGGGAAGAGAGAGAGGAGATGCTTAAAGCTGAAATTCTGTTGTGAAGCTATGATATAGCAGAGTAGCCTGTTGTAATTTCATGAAGATATGGGGGGTGGAGTGTTCAACTCGTGCTTGTGAGCAAAAGCACCTGCGCTGAGATAGGCAGATGCTAAAGCAGCTGTAATTTAATGAGAAGTTTGAACAGGGAGAGATGGAAGCGATGAGGACTTTTGCTCCAAACGGGAAAGGAGAAAACCTCAGTTCCTAGAGATGCTCCCAGAGATAGTCCTAGAGATGAAGATGAGGAAGACCCTTTGCTCCCAGGGAAGGAGAAGGGCCTCTCTTTTTGTTTCTGAACGGCTCAACCTTAAAATTGTACCCCAAAAAACTTCAAGAGTGGACCCTCGAAAGCAGTTGCGGGAAAAGCTGCAAGTTGGGGGAAGGGACTCACACGCAGGCAGAGAGACTCCTCTTCCTAAATGGACTGAACAATATTTGGAAGTGGGCGACTGTCTCGTTGTGATAATGTTTTCATAGCACAAGTAAGAAGAGACTTCTCTTTCTAAATGGACTGAACAAGGTTACAATGGAAGTGGTAAACAGACTGAAGGGTTGTCTTTTTACATTGTCAGTGGGAGAAGGGAGGAAGGTGGGGGGGGGGAGGAGAGTTCTGAAGGTATGGTATAATTTTTTTTCCCTCTTTTAGGTCTGTTAATAAACTTCTTTATATTCTTTCAAGTTTGGTGCCTGGTTTGCATTTCTCCTAATTCTTATCTCACAGAAGATAAACAGTAATGAGTATTTTGGACCAAACCACTACATCTACCTAGGGAATTAAGTCAGCTTGTGAATCTGAAGAGTGCTGTTCCCTGTGTAGACACCCTTTGCTGGCAGATAATGTTATCTTCTCTAGCTCCCTTTCAAAGTGGATTGACACCATGTAATTTATCTGGATTTGTGAATGTTTCGGGTTGTATAAACAATTTGAACTGGGTAAGATCAGATTTCTACCCTTCAGATGACTGTAGTTCAGACTCCCCTCTTTGTATAGGGGCCACCAAATTGCTGCACTGTAAATTTACATCCCAGCCTGCTTCACAGTCACTCCAACCTACAGGCAAACCAGCATGAGCGTAAGGAATGCTGAAGAGCTGTGGACTGAGAAATGACAGTTTTATTTAGCCATTCCTGCCTTGCCATTTTTGGCCTTGAATTTCTTTCTTACTTGATCTCTGTGACATCAGGAAGCTTGGGGCAATGATTCAGATCCTTCAAATACTCAGAAACCTTTGAAGTTTTCTGAAAAACTCAGTAGTAAACCCCATTTGATAAGAAGGAATTCATTGTTCCCAGAATCAACATTTCCAGTTAACACCAGTACTCCAAAAGAGAAAGAGACAGCACATGTTTTACCGAAAGCTATGGAAACTGGAACTGAAACAAGACAAGCTTTAGCCAGTAAGATTTTCTGGCTAACAGGTTTTTCTTTTTTGTCTCTACTAATTTGCTTGTTACTCTGTAATTGAAGGTCACTGGTTAAGGAAAATGATCCTCTTAGCTCATGAGGGCCATCTGCAATTTTATTGCTTTCAGTCTGACTTCATTGTGTATATTTGGGCAGTATTAACATGGCACCAATTTTCCCTCCTTCTGCTTTTCCATGTACACAGGATTGTCAGGCCAGAAATGATGCCACTTTCGGCCTTCAATGAATTTTGCATGGAGATCTGAGATTTTTTTGCTACGTGTTCTGAATTCAAATCTCAGACACTGGGTTCATTCAACTGTGAACCAGCTACTGGCTTATGCAGCTTGATGGACAGCCTGTATAGTTTACATCCAAATGGTGTCACCACCTGTGGATTGCTAGGCTCTCCCCTTTCAACCAGGAAGGTAGTTAAAGGCAGTTGCCATCCATGAGAAGAAGCTGGCTGCTCTTGGACACAGGACCTTGGCTGCTTCTTGTGACAGTAAACATCTACAGTACAGCAGGGGCTTTCATTGCTGAAGAATCTGAAATGCAGGTGAGGTAAGAGACTGGAACCTCAAGTGCAGACTTGACTGAGGTTGGACAGAAAAACCACTGTGAGAGAGTACAGTCTTTTAAAGAAATCAACAAAATAATATTTGGTATAAAAGCAATATCTTTCAGCTGCAAATATCAAGCAATCTTCATGACAATTCTATGAGTTACAGAGATATGTAGATAACATTACAAATACAGTGATTTCAGACACAGATCAATGTTTTTCTCCTTATTTATAGAAAGTTCCTGGCTTTGCCATCTGTCATATCAATGCCATGCTACTTTGAATTTCTCCAATAGCCTTTCCTTTTCCCACTGAACTGAGTTAAACCATTTTGTCCACACCTTTGAAAGTGACATGGTCCTTTCCCTTACTAGTTATCTTCATGTCTCTTTTCATGTGGCTTCTGTTTCCTTTTCCATGCCACTGAGGCCAGCCTCAGCTTGCCCATTTTCCCCCAACCACCTCTATGTCTTCATCATTCATAGATCACCCTTCTTAACTGAAGTTTGAAGATTCTTTACTTACTACTCTACCCACCCTCTCTGGGAGCAATGAGTGTTTGATGGGCAGGCGGTAAGTGTATGCAATATATGTGTAATATATATCTGTATACATATAAAAAATGAATGTACTTTTCTGCCTTGTACTTGCTGTACTTTTTAAAACATTCTAAAATTTCTTAAGTATGCTGCCTTCCTCAGACAGGTTGTTCAGCACACCCACAAAAAACCCCCCCATTTACAGCTATACTCAAAACCAATCACAATAAAGTAATGAAATCAATAATGAATACCCAATATTTCTTCCCCAAAATGGCTTTCAGAATTTATTTGAAATTCCTTGTACAATGTCAGGTCTGCAGCTTCTGGCTTCAAAGGAAGTGAGTGCAGTCGTGCAAGCCAAAAAAAAAAGGAGGGACCTTCGTGAAGTAACACAGAAGGAATATGTAATTTGTGGACGATGGCAAAAGTCACTGGGAAAGCTTGCCATGTCCCTGCAGAAATAGCACATGCTCATGTACTAAATGCTCTGAAGCACCTTTTAGGTAATGTTGTTTGTGGCCAGACTTCAGGCATAATAAAGCTTTTGTCCTTTTCTTGGCAGAGAAGGTTGAAAACCAAAAACAGGAGGGGGGGGAGATGGAAGGAATTTCAAACTCCTCAGAAGAGGCATTCCAGCTGGTGTGGACTGTGCTACATCCTTCCTGGATGCTGCAGTGCATTCCTTTGTTTCCTCTGGCCAGACATTTTCTTTTGTTTAGTCCATCAGTGCCCTGCAAAGTATGTTGTACCTCCTCGGCAATGTGGAAGGCATTGCACAATCTTTATCTTCTAGCTCTGAAGTTTCCCCAGATTTAGCATTTTTATCACATGCTGCTTTTTATTCACTGTGTTAAAAGAACTATTAATTATTGTTTTTAATTTCTCTTACTCAGCACTGAGACGTGAGCTAAATTAAGCTTTGGTGGAAGCCAAACTAACTGTCAACTTCATGCATATTTATTCTTCATCGCCATATACGCAGCAGGGTGGCACCCTGAGGGCAACAGCACAGATTCCAGTGCTTCACCCAGCAGGGGCCAGGACGTTTTAAAGAGATTCCCCAGAGTCACTGATTATTGTCCACAAGGGAATGTGCTGATTTAAAGATTTTGCATCTACCATGCTGTGCCTCAGTTAGCACTGGGAGTTTGCTGTATTTCATGCAATGTGAATTTTAAACGTTGAACATTAGACTTCTCTGGGTGTGTATATGTGTGTAAGATGCACCTCTTCCCTGAATCCACCTTTATTAATCCCTCCAAAAACATATAAACTTCTCTCTCAGCTTTCTTCGAAGCTTGTCCTCTCCCAGTGGGATTTTGCTTTTGAAGCTTACCCTTAACTTTCTAGATTCTGCCTTTTTTTTTTTTTTTTTTTTTTTTTTTTAATGGAGATCTTCATACACTTCCTTATTTCTAGAGGTACAGGGATTCTTCTGGCCTGCTGTCAGAGTAGGCAATACAACTTTGTACTGTAAGACAAGTTTGCACATTTCCATGCTCCTTTTCAATCAGTATTCAAGAAAATAGCTACTAGGACAAATATTAAAGGAGCCAAGGGTCAGTGGTGATGGGCCATGAACCAGGATCCTTTCAGTGAACAAGAAATTAAAGGTTCCTCTCAAGCTTTTAGCAAGAAGCCTATTTTTTAGCAGGTGTAAAGCAGAACTTGCTTGATAAATCCATGTATTGCAGGTTATGGTGTCTGCTTGATCTTCAGTGAAATTTTCCAGTAAGTATTCTGGCAGCTGCAAGTTCAACTGCAGGAGATGGAAGCATGGCTCCTTGGCTAGGTCTGCTCTTGGACTGGGTTAGGACTCAGGAGGCTTGAGAAGTGGAAAATAAAATGAGAGGAAGTGAGTGTTCACCCTATTAAAAAGTATTAACACACAAAATATCAATATACTTTTTCCTATGTAAAAACAGGTATTACAAACAAGAAAGAATAGTAATAATAATAACAACTTTGAAGTGACCTTTCAGTTAAAGAATTCAGTGCTGCTGCTTTAAATTGTTGATGCTGACTGCACAAGGAAAGCTAACATCATTCTGATTTGTTGTGAGAACTTCTCCCTAAAATGTAAAAGCCTTCCTTATCAGACAAAGACTCTCCCTTCTCTGCTTCTGCCATCTTTTTTCATATTGCTATAAAAAGGCTAACAGTAAATATCAATGAAAATGAAGGCAATGTGGAAATACATAGAAACTGCTGCTCTGGTCTTTTTTTTCCCCTGTGAATTCTTTTAAATAATTTTGATCTGCATCCAGAGCAGTTTATGGAGGCACAAAACAGTGCATTGTGAAACAGCAGGCATGAACGTGGAATGAATACTAATGCACTCAAACACCCTTCCTCAAGCTCTCTAAGCCTGAAAAATCCTTCTGCAGCATAACTGCTAGTTCCTGTGGAGGTTGCTTATATCCTCATGGAAGAAAGTCCTTCAGTATTTAATAGAAAATTATTATCTTTTCATACACTTTTTGAGCTTTTAGAATTTAATTCAAAATTTCATCCTTTCCATGTAGTAGCTTGGGAAAAAAACCTGTACAGACTATCATGAATAAATTCTAAAATGTTTTTAGGGAAGACTTTTCAGGCCAATAATACTTTTTATAGGACCTGAATACCCCTTGATAAATAAAATGTGGTTTTTTTCACAACAGCAGAATCTTGAACTAAACTGATTTTACAGGTAGATTTACCAGGACAAATTTTGACTCTTCAGTGTAAGAGGAGAACAGAAAAGGGCCACCTGTGAAAAACAGAAGAAAATTTTTAAAAAAAGTACCCTTTTTCCTGAAAAATATATTATAATTTCTGGAAGGCTAAATACTTAAATTATTTAAATCTTTTTGGCAGAAAATGCCACAAAAGGCCTTTCTTTATCTTGTAATTTCAGAGGTCTAATTACAATCTGACATATCACTCAGAGATGTCAGCGAGGTGCACAGCACAGAGTTTGGGGCCAGACTGGTATCAGAACATTTTTTTTCACTAAACCATTAATTCTGTGAATGGGGTTATGTGATGTCTGGCCCACAATAGCAGAAAACTGCAGTCAGTGGCATTCTCTTTTCTGCTCCCTCTGCCTCCCATTTCTCATAAACTGGGGGTCCATTTTTCCTCCCATTCTGCCTATATAATGACTTTAGATGTTCAGAGTGTAAATATACTTAGGCAACCATCCGGGAGGACAAATGTAAAATTTCAGCCTAAGTGTGCTTTGGATACCTCTCTTTCCTTAGACTCAAGGAACTCCAAGGACAAAGTGGCTGCTGTTCCTGCTTATATGCAGAGTTGGAAGTTGCAAAGAGACAAAAAGCGTCACAATTCCATAACTAAAGACAGCAGATTTACTATTTATAAGCTTTATGTGGCATGGGCTGTTTGCAGACGTTTACTTCCCCCATGCCATTTCTCTACAAAACAGCGGGGTGGCCCAGTGCAAGGCTTTTGAATGAATTGACTTCACTTCTCTGCTGGGGCATCACCTCACCCATGCAATCCCAGCAAAACATCCACACCGGTTTCCAAGTTTTTTTGGCTCTGCAAGAAGAAATGGGATTCTGACAATCTTGCAAAGTGGAGCCTGTCCTTTATATTTTGCCTTTTAAAAAATTCTTTTTGGGTAAAACCCCATATACTGGTATTGCTAACAGCTGGATTCTGCAATGAGAGGAGCTATATGATTACCTTGGGTAGGTAACTAAGAAGTGTTGCTGACAGGCCTTGGCATTTAGCATGCTGACTGTGACAATGGAAAGATTTATTCAAAACTACTGCATCAATTAGAGACCGTATTTTATTTCACTGCAGTATGCTTCTTGGTGTTTTGCTTTTTAGCTTATTTAGCAAAATAAGCTCCCTGTTGAATCTATCAGCTGACTGTTAAAATGAGTGAAAATCCATGGTTTTCCACAGCAGCACTGTGCAGAAAAGAGAAAACCAAATTAAATCCAGATATGCTGATGAGAAGGGTGAAGGAGATTCATCAGCCACTCTGGCAACAGTAAAAGCCAGACAGTGATGGTTATCTCTCAATCTCCCTTCTCCCTGCCTCCTGGTGGTTGGAGTTGATTCAACAATGGGAGAGGTCAGAATCCAAATTAACGATCTCTTTAATGGAATCTCATAGTCCTACAGTAAAGACCTGTTTCTTCTCTCCCCTTATCTGCATTTATGTTCAGGCAGCCTCACCATCTTTTCCTTATTTCACCCCTCTCTCCCTCACTCCATCTTCTCTCAAAAATGGAGGAGGCATAAAGCTATGATGTTGTTTGCTGCTACTACCATATTCACTTTCCTTGCAAGTTGTGACATCTCTTTTGAGGCCTGTCTTCACTGTTTTCATTTCATACTTCTCTGTTTTACATTCATCACAATGGGACTATGACCTCTTGAATGTTTTCCAAATAAATAAATCTAGGTAACGTCAAGCATGAGGCAGTGGCACCCCACCCATGAAGAGCAGGCACTACTTTAAACATCAAATCAGAACTCCAGTGTATGGTGCTGTGCTACTCCCTCACCATTTTTCTGCTTAAGCAATAGCCATCAGTAGTGGTCAGAATGGCTGTGTCTGTATTAAGTTGGACTCTGGAGAGACAGATAACAACACAACAACTAAGGGCTATAAATCTTGCTCAGCAGCTGAGGGCTAGTTGAGCATATGCCAGCCAAAATACAGCTGGTATGCAGATACTACTATAAGTCAATCAAGTTATCCCTCAACTAGTGGACAGCCCAAAACTTGTTGAACTCTCCTGCACAGCAGTAGAGTTGCATGCCAGGATCACCCCTTGAGTGGGGATGCCTCCCAGGGTTACTCCTTAAGGCCGAGAGAATCCTTATTGTTGCTGTTCAGGAGAACTGAGGGCAGACAACCCTGTGTGCCACGACCTTCCTAGAAAGAGTGTCCTGCAAGAAACAACTCTTCCAGGGGCCGTGGCCAGATTCCCTGGGCAGCAAGCACTTTCAGCAAGTGTAGGGATTTCTTAGCTACAAGTGATTCCAGCTCTTGTGATTCAGCCCTTTGTGAAATCACCCAAGATGAACTCGGGGATAGAGAGACAGGAGCCTCGTATAGCAGTTCCTTTATTGTCCAGCAGCCTCTGTGAAGGGAAGGCCAGGGACGAGAACTCCCTACTGAGGGGCAGAAACAGGGATCTTCTATGGGAAAGGCAGGGGGTGGGGGAGAAACCAACTAGCCAACTGGGTACAGGCTATTACCATATAGAAACAAGGCATGCTGGGGTTGTTCACTTTGTCACCATGACCCAGAGGAAGGCTGCTTATCTCTGGGGAAGGTCGTCTTGCCCTCAGGCCTCTCTCCTCCAAGGGAGTGCAGAGGGCTCTTGTGCCAAAGGCTCCCAGCCCTTCACACCTTATCACATCAGATACCCAGTAGGTGAATTGGGAATAGGAGCACTGAAACTTTGAAATCTTAGCTAAGTGATGTAAAGGCTTATTGTGTATCTGTTATCATTTAGACATAAACCATTGACCAACTCTGGGACTGAGCCTGAATCCAACCACACCTGAAAATCCTTGCTGGGAAAGAATTTAGAATGCAAGGGGATCCTTTCTGAACCTCATGACTCAAGGGAGGGTCTCCCGACAGTTTTGCCTGACGCTGTCCTCCATGCAGCACATACCTTGCCATTGAACCTTGTTAAGCCACTGTCACATTTACCTTTGAACTTTGGTAACTCACTGTCCTATACCAACAAAATGTATCGTTGCTTCCCTCTTGCGAGGGAAGTGCACGACTCCATCTGAGACAAGGTGAGACTCTAATCATGGGAGCATCTCCCATATTCCAGCTGGTTTCATTGTATGCCATGGCGTTATTCCTGGGACATGTAAGTACATGGGCAACTCTAAGTGTGTCAGTGGCCCACTGCTTTGAATAGGATTACTCACACTATGAAGCACCTTCCTGAACTGGAGCTTCAGTATTGACTTGAATAGCAGAGAAAAATGCTTTTGAGATCCATTGAAAAAGTGCTAATTCAAAACCCATGTAAAATGTAAGCTAGTCTGAACAGCTACGTTATTTCTCTAAAAAAATATACAACAATCTTGGCAGAGCTCGCTTGTTATTGAATTCATTTTTATATGTCAAGTTACGGGAAATGTAATAATACCTCATATTTTTATTTTTTACGGAAACTATGCAAAAATACTTGAAGTTAACAAATGCTAACAACCTTTAGTAGTCTTCAAAGCACAACTAGAAAATTAACTTTTTTCTTTAAGGTGGTCTGTAGTGGTTTGGTCCAAAATACTCATTACTGTTTATCTGCTGTGAGATAAGAATTAGGAGAAATGCAAAGCAGGCATCAAACTTGAAAGAATATAAAGAAGTTTATTAACAGACCTAAAAGATGGAGAAAAGGAAAAAAAAATTATACCACCTTCAGAACTCTCCTCCCCCCCCCCACCTTCCTCCCTTCTCCCACTGACAATGTAAAAAGACAACCCTTGAGATGTTCAGTCTGTTTACCACTTCCATAGTAACCTTGTTCAGTCCATTTAGAAAGAGAAGTCTCTTCTTGCTCATGCTATGAATGAAAACAGTATCACAATGAGACAGCCGCCCACTTCCAAATATTGTTCAGTCCATTTAGGAAGAGGAGTCTCTCTGCCTGCGTGTGAGTCCTTTCCCCTGACTTGCGGCTTTTCCCGCAACTGCTTTCGAGGGTCCACTCTTGAAGTTTTTTGGGGTACAATTTTAAGGTTGAGCCGTTCAGAAACAAGAACAGAGGCCCTTCTCCTTCCCTGGGAGCAAAGGGTCTTCATCATCTTCATCGTTAGGACTATCTCTGGGAGCATCTCTAGGGACTGAGGTTTTCTCCTTTCCCGTTTGGAGCAAAAGTCCTCATCTGGTTCATCTCTCCCTGTCCAAACTTCTCATGAAATTACAGCTGCGTCAGCATCTGCCTATCTCGGTGCAGGTGCTTTTACTCACGAGCTGAACACTCCACCCCCCATATCTTCATGAAATTACAACAGGCTACTCTGATATATCATAGCTTCACAACAGAATTTCAGCTTTAAGCATCTCCTCTCTCTCTTCCCTCAGGTTTTCAGCTCTTCACAGCAATAAAAGGATTAATCTCACCTCGGCCTTGCAGCTTTGCAGCTGGAATGTTGAATTTTTCTTATCGCAGTGGAGAGGGGGGAGAGCCGAGCCGCTCCGGCTGCCCACGGCAAGGCAGTGGGGGGGGTTCCACGGCTGGAACAGGTCCATTGGCTCCAGGATGGCCGTGGCCCGGCCCGGCCTGGCCCAAGCAGGGCCTGGCCGGGCCCACTGGCCCCCACACGGGGCCCGCAGCCACCTGTGCCAGCACTGGAAACGAGAGAGAGCTTGGAGGGGGAGTTTGTCTATTCTTAAATGTGGATCACAGAGGTGGTCACAACTTTAAGTGTCTTAGAGAATTGTCCATATTCAAACTGGCCAGCTGATAGGTTCTATCAGTTCCCAGAGGAAACTGTAAGCACCCCTTAGCAAGGACATCCCTTTCGGGACTATGCTTGCTAACCCATGACATGGTCCTATTTAAAAATCACAGATAGACACAGTTCTTTTCCCTCTGAAAAAATGGGAAATCTTTTTAAGTAGTGCATATCAATGAAAGAAAATGCAAGTAGATATGGATCAAATAGCACCAATATGAAAGTAGTTGTAGATTAAATAACATTTTTGTTTTACTGCCAACCCTTGTGGAGGTCCTTTGCTTTCTCAGACGTTGAATAGTTGCTTGGGGCAAACTTTGGGAATTGTGTGCATTTGTCCACCATTGCATTTGTCCCAATGACTTTTCTGTGAAACCACAGTTTGTGGTACCTCCTAAGGGTATTCACAGTGAAAACTTTGTGCATCATTTTAGGGGTGTTGAAATTACTGAAATGCTGTGAGTAAGAGACATACAGGAATTTCCCTCACCAGCAGGAGATGAAGTAAACAAGTAAGAAAATTCAATTTCATCATAAACCCATTGGGGGTTGGGGTTGGGTCACCATGTCAAGCAGTATAGAAAGAATGGCTTGGTTTCCTTGTTCATTAAATAGTAATTCTCTCTGCTGAAACTGCAAGCAAGAATGCTAATTAGTGCTTGCCACTCTCCATTGGACTGACACTGTGAGACGTCTAAATATTCATCTGACTAAAAAGCTGTAGATTCTCGTGACCTAACTTATTTCTGAAGCAATTATTCAGAAGTAAAATTCTCTGCTTTACTTTTTCAAAACCGCCCTCTCTGTCTTAACCTGTTCTAATTTTGCAAAAAATGCACGATTAATTCTTCCAAAATCCCCAATCACTTATTCCTACAATATTGTATTGATGTTACTCAAAGGTTCACGTGACAGCTGTAACATTTTGCATTGAAACTATCGGCTGGTTTAATGGTCTTGGTCACATTAATGAACTCCAGAGCTGGAGAGATCATTTTGCTTAGCAAACTTGGTTGCTTGTACAGTATAGATGATGCAAATGCTTTGTGCTCGCTTACAGAAGATCACAGAATCATAAAGAAGTTTGGGTTGGAAGGGACCTTTAAAGGTCATCTAGTTCTACCCCCACATGTGGAAATCACAGAATACTTAAGGTTGGAAGGGAACACTGGAGATAATCCAGTCCAACCTGCCAAGGCAGGGTCACTTAGAGTGGGTGACATAGGAAATCTTCCAGGTGTGTTTTGAATGTCTTCAGAGAGAAAACTCCATGACCTCCCTGGACAGCCAGTTCCAGTGCTCTGCCACCCTCAGTGTAAACAAGTTCTTCCTCCTATTGAGGTGGAACTTCTTGTGTTTTAGTTTATGGCCATAGGTCCTTGTCCATTTTGAATACATCCCATTTTGATTGTAAGATCACTCCCTGAAACCCTTAGTTGCTGTTCCACTCATTAATTAGAAACAGCACCAAAAAAAAGTGTGGTTTATCTTGTCTGTATACACAGAAATTCAACTAATCTTTTATGTGATACAGTTCACAGAACACCACTCTGCTACCTCAGTATTGAGTCCAGCAGCTTTTGTCCACTTTTTCCAAAGAGATATCTTTGTCTGCATTCAAAGGCACAAAGAAGTGGGGAATACACCAATATCGCTATTTTGTTCTCATGGTTAACCATCACCTAAGTAATTTCCCTACTGCTTTTTTTCTTTGGTATCTTCTGATTTAAATGATGTAAACAGTTCTTCCTGATGCCATTTTGAACAACTGAAGCCTCAGTCCAACACCTATTTAAATCAAGGGAAACATTCCTATTGATTACAAAGAATATTGAATCAAGCTCTGAATTATATATAACATTTTCTGTGGTTTATGAGATGAATGCTAAAGAAAGTCTCTCTTAATTTTCTAGCAGAAAGAGAATATGGATGATAGAGAGAATGCTGCCCTCTCATGGTTTCATGGATAAATATGATCTTATAATATATAAAAAATATAAAAATAATATTTTAGGTCACTACATGCTGATCTCCTCTCTTTTATGTATTGCACTGAAAGGCATACTTGCAACAGGTATCACTCCTGCCACAAAAAATGCTATGAAAGCACGGAAGACACAGCCCATTAATTGCAGACATGGAAGTAATGAAGCTCAAGGAGAAAGGGTGATGCAAGATGCAAGTTTAATATCACTTTCTTTCAATCAATTTTTTAAGCTCATCCATTCCCCAGATGAACTGTTCCACACACCATGCTTTCCCTGCTGGAGAAGCCCTGGGTGCCACTGGGCAAGAGGTACAGAAAGTATTTTTCTAGTTTAAGAGCAAGTCAGTTCCAAATTACTGGGATCTTTTTCTCTCCAAATGAGTAATTGACTGAGCATGCCTAAAGGAATAAAAACAGGTACAAAATGACTGAGAGTGAGTCAGGCTTCCTACACATCCTTGGTAGCTGTTGAACAGTATGGAACATATCCAGCACACCCAACATACCCTGTGCATGCAGGACCCAGGGCAGCTGCTGAACCAACTGCAAGATCAGGTGTTGGTCTTCAGTGCCCTCTGTGCACAATCTCTGCCTTTGATAATGACCTTTATTGTCTTTATGACCAGTTGCAAGTTCATAATGAAAAACATGGCATTAAATAAGAAGACCCTGTGTGGTGTTTTCCCTGGGAAAGGGCTCCTGCAGGCTGTTCAAAGCACGTTTGTATTTTTTTGTGAGAACTGTATATCATACTGTATAACCTCAGACTGTGAGCTCAATCACATCTCACATTCTGTGGAATCCTTCATATGCAAAACCATGAAAGAAACCACATCAAGATGTGCAGACCACTGAAATCTTCAAATAAACATTACCCGCATTTATCTATTGCTTCCATACTAGGAACAACAAAATTCCATTTTGACTAACTGCTAAACTATGTTGAATTGGAAAAAAATTGCATAAAGTAAGTAGTTGTACTAAAACAAACAATGGGCCAGAATAGACCATTAGGTCGTGTAGCCTTGTCTCCCACATAACAAGAATTTCCCCTAATTACTGCCAATACGTTTTGTTCGACTCTAACAAAATACTCCAGGAAAGCACTGGTGTGAAAATGTCAAAAAAGATAATTCATTTCTTCCTTTGTCAGTTTGTGAAGGTTAAATCTCTGTCATTCTTAAGAGTTTGAGTAATTCTCCTTCACTTCTCACTGAAAGATATGTCTCAGTCACCATTTTATAGCCTCATTGACAAAGTATATCTTAATTTAATAGATGGGTCTTCCAAACAGTTGTTACTTAAAGGATTTTTTTTTAATGGAGATTTTCTAAAAAAAAGGCTTTGTCTCCACAATGATATTTTTAATAGTTTTGGGTGTAGCCATGACAATATAATGTAAAATAAACTTTTCCCACATGGGGTGGTAAAGCCCGGAAGTTATTGCACTGAAAGGGGAAATTTACTCTGGGAATAATATGGCTTATCCATTTTTTCAAAATTGGACTGGGATGTTTTGGTCTGGCCATACTAAGGCTAAAAAATTACTTGGGTACCAAATATGAATACTCAACACATTTCAAACTGTGTTTCAAATTTGGTTTGGGTCAGGTTATAGTACTGTAATAGGGTGAATGGCAGCAGAATAATTCTGGTTTCCAGTTGGTCTCACGGAAGAAAACCTGTCATATCTATCACAGTCAATCAGATATATCCCTCTGAGCACAGACTGGATTTCAATTCTCGTGAGTGTCCTAGAGAAAGTCCAAGTCCAGGCTTCCCCAGTTACTCATCTCTGTTTCTCCATGGTACCAGTGTTGCATATCATGGTAATCAATTTTAAAATGTCAGAATAACGTTAGGATAAAAAATATACTGTAAATATTTTTTACTCCTCCATTTCTCTGTAGCAGATTTCTGAGTGTCAAGAGTCAGCTCACACATAGAAACATTTAAAAATCGCTTTAACATATCCCTTTGTCTCTTCCCAAAGTAATTGCATCAGAAAAAACACAGGAGAAGAAAAGCTTATGACAACTAATATTGCCATATGGACCAAACAAAAGGGTAAATATCTGGTTGACATATGCCTACACAAGAGAGCAATTCAGACAGCTAAGCAAGCATAGCATTTCAATTCTTCTCAAAATACTCAAGTGGAATAAGTGGCTGGCAAAATTATCTGATAAGGTCTACTTTGTGGACTATCAGAAACCTCAAATTTCCATTCCACTAAGAGATCTAATGCTGGCAAACAGAAAGAGATGCACCTGTAGCAAATCCACAGATCCAAAGTGAAATACTCAGAGATTTGCATCCTCTCTGATTCATATGATGTTGTAAGAGGCTTGTCTCTTATTCAGATACACATCTTGCTAACAAGGCTATCCTGTTACCCATATACTCTGGGCTGAAGTTACAAATGTTTCCCTAATGGAGGGCGACATTGAAATACGACCACTTTGCATTTATCATACTACATTGAAAATGCATATTAGCAATGGTGAAAGTTAAATAATGTTTGTCAAAATCCACCCTGGCATTTTGATTCACCCAGTCTACTGGTAGATGTTCTTTCTTCCTCTCCGCAGCTATGCTAAATACAGCATGGCATATTTTATATATTCAGGATTGGAAGACATTTAATTCATTACATCACACATCTTCAGAACCTTAACCAGAAATATACTTTGCCAAATATGTATATTTAAGCCAGTGGCTAAACCTAATGTTACAGAAAACAACTTCAGAAGGCTGTGCAATCCTAGAAAATTATATGCAAGCTCTGTAGCCTGAAGCTTTAGAGAAGTGGCTTATGGACAACACTACAGACTCTCCAGCTTCCAGGATTAGGTGTAGCCAGGCATGACAGCCATTACCATAACCCAAGCTGATAAGGAGAATAAATGATCTTGCTCAGAAGGTATTTTCAGTCTGTATTGTCACAGGCCAATAAATTTTTGGGTCTGTTGCTCCAGAGGAAACAGAGCTCTGCCTGAAGGGGCTGAAGGGTACATGCCATAGAGCCATCCACCAGTGCATATGAATGAAAGATCCGAGATAAAAGGATTGAAGAATGGGAAATGGCATTTACTCATAGTTGTCTTTGAGTCCACTGAGCCCAAATTTTCCGTCACTGTTGAGCATAGCCAAATGCCAGAGAGAATTAGAGAATCACAGAATTATTTAGATTGGAAGTGACCTCCAAGATTATTGAGTTTAACCTTTGACTGATGACCACTTTGCTAACTAAGTGTCCGTGGAACTGACTGCCACATCCAATCATTTCTTGAACACCTCCAGGGACAGTAACTCCACCACCTCCCTAGACAGTCCATTCTCAATGTTTAAGAACCCTTTCTGCAAAAAAAAAAAAAAATTCTTCCTCATTTGTGGTGGCTAGTTAGCCTGTGGTACAAGGCACAAACAGAGTTCTCTGGTAAGACAGTCCCTAGTACCAGAGACTTCTGCCTCACTCACGGTGAGAAGAGAAGCCTCTCCCAGAATGCTGCTCCCTTGGTTGGCTCTTGAGCCTCTGCGCCCCCTCTATACCTTATATGTCCCTGCCCTTGAAGGTTTTCCACTCCAGGTTCCCCCCATTGGCCCTTGCCCCATCGCCACTCCCCCAGAGCTCCCCCATGGGTCCCCATTCCCTAGTCCCGCCTTTGTACCGTCCCTGTGCCCTCAGATCATTGGTCCCTGGTGCTTGCCCCGCTCCCGTACTTAAACCTGGACCCTGCATTGTTTCTTGTCTTTGCCCCTGGGGTCGTTCACAATGTGTCTGCACTAAACCTCCATCCATGGAACTCCAAACGGAGACCCTTCCTGCCTCTTTGCCATCGACCCATATTGCTGAAGCTGTCCGTGCGTTTGTGCGTGCACGCGTGTGAGTGTGGCTGCCCTGCCGAGCGGCTTACGAGACTCTTTTGGAAGATCACAGCACCTCGCGCTCCGGCACAGAAGCTGCAGAGCACAAGTTAGAGATTCCGATTGAGGTGCTCTCACTGTATTTCAGAATTGCTGCTTCTCTCTATGGAAATCTTCTTACTGAAATAGCTGTAGAGTGAAAACAGCTCCAGACCTACAAAACAGAGACTCACCTTCTGCTTTATATGTGTTTTGCATTAGCTGTGCCTTGGGGTTGTTTTTTTACCCAGGCCTCATCCTGCCTTATTAGTATGGATAAAGGAGCTGATGACTACAGAGATTACAAGGTTTTTATTCAGTATCCCCCAAGGGCCATTTTGAGCATTTTTGTAGCTATTTATCTACCCAAAACAGAAAGCAAATGGACAAATGAAAGAGAGAGGAATGAAGCATTATGCAAAGAAAGAATTGAAAGAACTGGGATGGCTTAGTCTGAAGAAAGGGACCTTCTAAAAAAGTAACAGCAAAATTAGCTATTCTCTACCCATACTGAGCACAGAAGAGAAAGGAATTAAGTTAAAAGACAGTAAGAGAACTGAAGGCTGCACCTGGAAATACTTTCTGGTTGGAAGACTGTTGAATACTGGGAGAGGTTGTATGAAAAAGCTATGGCTTCAGTGTCACTAGGACTGTATAAGTAGAGGTTATAAAAACCTTTGTCAGCTATGCTGATTTTATCTGGAGACAGCAGAAGGTCTTCACTGGCTTCTCAGGGTCCTTTCTAGGGAGCAGCCACAGTCCTGAATAAACTCTGCAACTTCTGCTCCCCTTTTACTGACACTGAAATCAGAAGAGCTACAAGTTAGGAAAGCCTCGGGAAAGAACCAGGCAACATTTCCAAAAGGTTTAGGGAGAGGCTTTCCAACTACCCTTGAAGACTTTAGGCCCACTACACCCATTGTCACCACAGAGAGAGCATTAGTAGAGGGGAAGGGATGTGATTAGAGGACATTTTCTGTTGGGTGTTTACAGAAGTAGACAGGGAACTAAATTAACAAACTCTTGGCTGAGTAATGAGGCAAGAGCTTTGTATTTATCATTCATAAGGAGGTATTGCTGTTTTCTACCACTATGACTGTATGCCTTTTCCTCTGAATGCAGTTCCAGCAGTCTCCTGTAAATTATTGGACCTCACTGCAAGTGTTGTGTATTTGGGGCACATCAGGAGGCAACACAGTCTGCAAGAGGTTGAGCTGGGGATGTTGGTCTCAAAAGAAGATCTGCCCAGGACCTATCCAAACCTGTCCATTGTTTTTGCCAGAACACCAAGAAGGAGGCTTACAGACAGAAAATTACTTTTTCCTAATACTGGCCAGAGATCTTTTTGCAGAAATCTGTGAAAAAAGAGTACCTCCTAGTAGAGCCACCTTTCCTACCTCCCTGATGGTCCTTACCTACCAGGTCTAAGAAGAAGCAAGTAGTTGCAAAATGGGTCTGAAATGTTTGATTAGGTTTAGAGGAAGTAGCAAAACTCAGATTTTCAAGGAGCTTAAAGTGCAGGGCTGAGTTTGGGATCTATTCTGTACAAGAAAGCGGGGGAGGTATTCACACCAACCAGCTGAGAAAACACAGGGAAATACACCTGTGGACTCTTATCACCGTAAAATGAATGTGCTTAAATTCTCTGAGCAGCTTTGCAATGGCAGGGGAGAATCTTCTAATAAGACCCTTTGATCAGGGGAGGCCTTGAGAGAAACCCAGATGTACATCTGGAACAACAATCTTTCCCCTGGCTGCACCATTCCCTTCCAGGGAATCAGAAAGCAAGTTCAAGGATGGCTGAAGCTTTTAAATAAACCAGAGTACTTTTATCTAAGCAAAGCACATCGTCTGCCCGTCCCACAGGCACTATCAGGTACTACGTTTCCCGGAAATCATGTAGTGTCAGTCATTCTTAGTACCCAGTCATTTTTTCTAGTGAGCCTTTCCCAAGGACTTTAAAGCAAGACTCAGCCTTTTGTTGCAGTCTGATGTCTTTTCCAACCATTTCTAGGATTTATCTGGTGTGCTTCAGATGTGCTGTAGGCTCTGCTCCAAATCATGTTTCAAGGACCATTTCTTTTAGTCATTTCTGGGTTAGTCTGTACCTCCCAGCACAGCCTAGTCCAGGCACTTGCTCTCCCAGCACAAAAGTGACTCTGCTAAGACAGTGTCTTCTCCACCCCTTTTCTCTTGGGTGAACTCACTGTCCCCAAATAATTTAATCTTCCCACTTGGCTGTAGCTGCCTCTTCCAATGAAATTATAAGCCACTGACAATCAAACCTTAATTCCTGAGAGAAACACCAAGAACAGTCCATTGGTCTGTTTCTTGATCTTTTGAGGCTGTTTCTTCCAATCAGAGGCAGAAGATAGAGGGAAATATGTTCTTCAGTCCCAGGAAGTTCAGGGGGCAGGCTTGAGCAAAGGGGGAGTAGGTCCAGGAGAGAAACAATAAAATATAAAATAATGAAATGAAATGAAATGAAATGAAATGAAATGAAATGAAATGAATGTTCAGTGTCAGAATCTGAGTGGTATTTATGGGTGTACAGAAAAATATGAGCATCTATGTGGTTTCAATGTTTTTTGAGAGCAATAAAACTAACATGGATCTAGTCCAATCTCTAAAATTCTGCCACAGTATGTTATTTCTAATTCTTGAAGATTAAAGCAGCCTCTGGCTCTCCCTCAGTGGCCCAATAAGTATTGCAGGCTGCCAGAAAATAAACAAGCTCTATTAATTGCCCTCTGTGGTGGTGTTTCTTCCAAGAATGGTTGGCACTGTCTCTGTAGCCATTGCAAGTTCTTGCCGATGGCCATGACTAAGAAGTGGATGGGTAATTGTGACCCCTTTTTTCTGGTTTCCTATATTCACCACAGGTATATCACACCACAGTGAATTTGGTATTAAAGATATTGACAATGCATAATATCAAAAGTTTCTCTTCAGGCATTCATTACTTACAAGAAAAGTATTGAAAAAAATAACCCAAGGTTAAACTTTGTTAGTAACTGGTGTGGATTTAAATTTATTTAACAGTGGAATTCACACTTGAATCACAGCAGCATTTTCCTTTCCTGAGCAAAGTTTTGACTGCTGACAGGGTTTTCCAGTAAAGAAACTCAAGGGACCTTCAATCATTCCAGTTGAAGACTCTCTTAATTGTGAATCAACTACTTAGAGCTGCATTCCAAGGAACTATGGAACTGGAGAGAAAAAATAAATACAAACAATGCATTCCACTCTATTTTAAGAGGTTTGCTGCTTTCCTTTTTTAAAATTTTTTAATCAGTGCAGATATTAGCTCAGATGCACATTCTCAGCTTTCTCAGTGCTCTCCATAATACATCCTTTACAGGAAAACCCTAATGAGGTCTTAGATTCAGACTGTGTTATGCTTGTGCTCTTTCCAGTACTCAGGGGAAACAACACACTGCCAAAGTTCCTTCAATGTTTATATCTTGGAGGCAATACCTGGTGTGTGAGATCACTGCACACACCCAGGCTTTTCACTTTGAGACAATTCTTGTAAGTTATAATAAAGACAATATGTTTTGCAAAATGCATTGTTTCCAGGACCAACAGTTATAACTGTCTGCACTTTGGTTCATACTTTATCTATGTTTTCTCTAATCTTTGGATAAAGTATCAAGAGGATGCATCAGGTGGTGTGGAATATTGATGTAATTTTCTGGTGACAGAAGAAGGGAAGCTTGCGAATGAGATCTGACAGCTCTGGGAAATTATACGGGTGAGAGGAAGAATACAAATCAGAGTATTAAATTTCCACTGGATTTTATTTAAAATTTAAGGAAAAGAAAAGAAACTGCTGAGACACGTAAGCTGCTAATCATTATTGACTACAGCACATGCTAACATACAAACCCACTGCTTTGCATGAGATTAAAAAAAAGGTGCTGCATTTTTCCAGTGTAATTGATAAAGCTGAGTAAATAACTCAGTGTACAGTACACTCAGGAAGCTGGTGCTTAGTAGATTCTGTGAGAACAAGCAGCATTATGCTATTATATTCCACTTATGAGATACCAGTATACTCTGGGAAAAAGTGAATCCGGCCCTGTCCCTGGGAATTTCCGCCTGACAATATTTAATAGCTGCCTGAGGGGGTCAACAGGGGACAAGAGATCTGGTCAGCTCATTTCCTGGTCCTTAGGTGCTAGTTTAGGCTCTCCTAGTTTCTTGTCATTACCAGTGGACCTAGGATTTGAACGGAGGGAAATCTGGTGCTCATGAGTTACATACACACTCTCCTTGCTTTTTGGTAGTACGTCTATTCCCTGATTCATGGCTTGAGACCAGTGCTCTAAGTAGAGACAAGAAGAAAAGGAGGATGTCATTCCAGTCTCTTTTTCCTAATACTGTACAAACACAGCAAATGCATACACAGTGTCTAGCAGGAAAATTTTATGGTTTAAAAGCAAAGCCTTTGAACTAAACACAAATCCCTTGCAGCAAAAGTGAGAAGAATTTTAGTGTTCAGCACAGGAAATACTTTATGCTTTTTTCCTTAGTGGAAGCAGCAGAAAGAATAATTCATACTGAATTGAAGTTTTGTGGTGTCTCAACTTTGTTTAAAACAATTTTGAGGGTCCAAGTCTACAGAGTCTGGTAAAAAAATCTATTTTTCAATCATTTAGCTGACACAGTGTGGTCTCCTTTGAAGGATGCAGAGCAGCCAGAGCAGTCAAAGAGCAATTTCCTTTAAGACAAGAACAGGTTTGAGTTTTTCTTGAAAGGCCTCATCCCTTTTTTATTGAAATACAGAACATTCTTACTCACTCAGATGAATTCTGGGCCTCAGAAGTCCTGTAAATAATTTTGTGTTTTAATAGCTAAACAAGGTGAATGGATGGGAAGTGGAGGGGCAGGTACAGATCTCTTCACTCTCGTGACCAGTGACAGGACCTGAGGGAATGTCCTGAAGCTGGGTCAGGGGAGGTTTACATTGAGTATCAGAAAAAGGTTTTTCACCCAGAGGGTGGTTGGGCACTGGAACAGGCTCCCCAGGTAAGTGGTCACAGCACCAAGCCTGCCAGAGTTCAAGAAGAGTTTGGACAATGCTCTCAGGCACATGGTGTCACTCTTGGGGTCTCCTGTGCAGGGCCAGGAGTTGGACTCGATGAACCTGAAAGGTCCCTTCAAACTGAGCATATTCTATGATTCTATGATACAACAACTCACACATTCACTGACAAACCTCCTTTTCAATTAAAAAAGACTCCTAAAATGCAATTAAATTGATGATTTTGACTCCAAATGATGCAGGAAAACTGTGTATAATCCAAATATGCACATCGATCAGCACATTCAGTTACTACTTCTGCTCACAGGAGCCACATTTTTGTCTGAGCTCAGCTTTCAGAAGCCATTCTCCTTCCTAGGGCTTCCTGAGATTCATACAAAATGAAAATGCAGCTTGATAAACTGGGTGTGCTCACAACACATGTAGAGTGCACTGAGACCTGAGCCACAGCCACCTACATTTAAAGATGGTGGGAAGAGGTGAGCAACAGAGTAACTCCAAGGTTATGGTACTTGCTCAAGTAGGAGAGCTGGCATATGGACCAGGATGACAGAGCCCAAGTCCATGGTTTTTGCTTCACACAACAGAGCCTAACCATCAAGCTGGGAGCAAGGAGTACACTATTCCTTCTCACTGAAATAGGGACACTCTGTAACTTGAATTTGAGGTCCATGAGTTCAGAGAGGCAGCAGTGACCTGGAGCTGGTAGTTCAGCAGTATGGGAGCTCTGCTTCTAAGGCAGGGCTCAGATTTCAGGTATTCAGTATCAACACACTCAAACTTTTGTTATCTTTTGACCTTTTACCTCATGAAAGAGAGGGAATCTTCAGTAGTGCTGCTTCTTTGTAACAGAGACCAAAGTACGCACTGAGTGAAACTGGATTGAAGTGAAGAGACATTGCAAAGCTTTAAATGAAACATAGTTAGGCTCATAAAATTACTCTTTACCCTCAAAAAGTTTCCTTTCCATCTCCTCTCCACAAAAGTACTTAAACATTTCCTTTTACTTTTGTTGGGGGTACTTAAAAAAGTCTTAGTGATGGCTGCAGACCACCTATGTGATTTTCCTGCACTGGGTAATTTCAAAAAAGCCACAGAACTAAGTCACCATGAAGTGTCTACAAATATAAACACATAAAATTCATGGAAGCATTGTTCACTTACCATATAACAGCCAAGCATTCCTTCCTGTTATTGCCATCTTATTATTGGGAAAATGCCCAGTCCTGCTCATTCTTACAACTCAGCAGGTTCTTTTAAGCCAAAAGTGTGTTTCAATGAGAGATGAGCTGGCAAATTCACTTTTAAAGTTTTTCTTAAATGATTTCATGTGACTTTGGCAAAAAAATGCCTTTTAAATAATTTCATATGACTATGATGATCAATGCAGAACCAAGATTTGCAGACAGTGAGTTGGTAGGAGTTGCTGAACCTAAGGTTGAAACAAAGACACTCATTCTTCCACGGGGGAAAAAAAGGATACTCCTTTGCCATCCCTCTGTTTTTGGTATAAACTTTTCCATTTGCGCTGTGCTGTTTGTGTTTTCAGCACCAGCGATGAGTTAAATTCAATAGACAACAACAACAACATCCTGAAATTTAAAGCAATATTTTATTTTGGTTTAAGTCTACTGAAGTAGATAGTGTTAAATGTGAATGGATGGAAACGGGTGTAATATGCTGAAGAATCAACTCCTTTGAAAGCAGTGAAAAAACAGAAGTTGCCATTAGAAGCACTTTTAGCAGCAGGCTGAAAGGAGCGTTAGAGAGACACACAGAACAAAAGGAGAGCTCATTAGAGACTGACTGCAGCAAGCCAAGCAGATAGACGGGTTGGGTATTTCCACATCGAGCTCTAGAAGTTCAGTCATTCAAGTTACCAAAAGAGTGACTTTTTTGAAGTTGTATCTATTTTGCTAAAGTATCAGCAAGCCAAGCTAAATTAGCAGATCTTAGTAGGAAGAAAGTAAATTAAGTCCCCGTTATATCAGCTCAGCTAACAAACCACTTGATACAAACTGCCTTCACACTAGCTTTAACTAGAACAACTCTAACTGCTTCATTTGACTTTCCATCAATAGTTACTCATTGTGCCTGTGTTCACAGTACCACATTGCTATTTGCAACAAGACTGCAGCGACAGGGTTCTTTCTAGTTCTTGGGGATGTTTCAAAGTGGGGAGTAGAGAGGAATTGTTTTGCACTGCCAAGACAGAATGTGACTTTGGATCTTGGCAATGAGAAATTTCATACAGGTTTGGGTGACCTACAAGTAAAAATTTGCTTTTTGGCATCAAGTTTATTCACTTTACTGGTCATTCAGGAAAGGGTAAAGATTAGAATCACTTAACTCTTTCCTCAGTTAGTTCCTCTTAACAGAGTCTGTTTTTTCTCAGTTTACATATAAAGCAAGCTTTCATGCTAGAACTAATATGGCTGATTTCAGTTTCATGCTATTACATTTCCCAGGGCTAAGCTAGGGACTCCAGAGAGTCCAGCAATAGCTCTCCTTCAGCAGTGAGAATAAGAGAAGGCTTGGCACTGAAATATCCATCAAAACAGAATCCAGTGATGACAAACATAAAGGGATCCATTATCTGCTTTCCTGTATATATTACAGACCTTGGACCTCCCTGGTTGTCAAGATCAGGGAGAATAAAATGTGTGGCAGGATATGAGGCCGTAAGTACTATTCAAATTCTCCGTGTAGCAAGAAGTAGGGCTGAGACAGTACTGAATTTTATGCTGGCTTCCTGGTCAGGTGTGCTTTTCACCCTGGCTAAGGGACATAACATTTTCTTAACTCCCAACAATTGTGGAATGCATTGCTAACCTCACCACAGCCTGCCACAAGTGCAAACAGCAACCTACGGCAGCATGACAAACCTACCTCCGTGTCCAGCTTCGAGCTGCCTTCTCCTTCCAGCCACATGCATTCTGGCAATCATTCAGTCCCTTACTGTCCCTCACCTGCTTTTTGTGAAAACAATGTAATTTCCATTACTGGCATCCAAACCCCAATGTTACAAATATAAAAATCAGACGGCTATTCCCTCTTTCTTTATGGGATTTTCCAAGATTGTCTTGGATATATTTAGTATTCATGTGTAATGAGTCAGAGTGTCCACCTGTGGTCTCCATAAATGGATTTTGTAAATAGCATTGACTGATGTGACTCAAAAAAAAAAAAAAAGAAAAAAAAGGCCAGTTTCTGTTTTCCAGTTTTAGTCTGAATTCAAACACTGTTTGCAGTTCCAAGAACTCTGTGGGTTTCATGCTCTGGGTCAGTGGGTGGGGAATACTGGAAAAGGCACAATCCATCCTGTCCCCTTGTTCCGGTGGGCTGTAGATCTGCAGAAAGATGACTTTATTTTATAGCACAGCAAACAACCTTTTCATTTAGCAGCTGTTTAATATGGAACCTGTAGAAGAGGCTCTGGCATACGTATCTTCCTGTGTCCCTTCCTCACTTGGATGTTGCTTTTGAAAAACATTAAATTCAGCACAAATGAATGCAGAAAATGAGCTGAGGTCTGTTTTTTGTAGGTGCTGAAAAGCATGGAAGGATGTCTGACTGACATTCTGTAACGCTTTGAAGAATATGGGAGAACAACTTCAGTGTTCTGTTATCTAAGATCAATTTCACCTCATGCTGATAGAGGTGGCCACATTGTGAAGTGCACCTAAACTTCTTATTTTGGACTGAAGTCACTTGTGTGTGGTGTGAAGTCCTTTGGGGCTGCAACAGAATCATAGGATTTTTAAGGTTGGAAATGACCTCTAAAACCATGGAGCCCAACTGTTAACCCATCCCCACTGTGTCCATCGCTAAACCCTGTACCCAAGTGCCACATCCACACACCTTTTGAAAACTTCCAGGAATGGTGATTTCACCACTTCCCTGAGTAGTCCATTCAAATGCCTGAACACCCTTTCAGTGAAGAAATTTTCCCTAATATCCAATCTGAACCTCCCTGAGTGCCACTTGAGGCCATTTTCTCTTGTCCCATCAGTTATTATCTGGGAGAGGAGACCAATCCCCACCTGGCTATAGCCTCCTTTTAGAGAGTTGTGGAGAACAATAAGGTCTCCCCTGAGCCTCCTTTTCTCCAGGCTAAACCCCCCCAGCTCCCTCAGCTGCTTCTTCTCAGATTTCTGCTCCAGACTCTTCACCAGCTCCATTGCCCTTCTCTGGACACGTTACTCTTCTTTGGACAGCACCTACTCTTGGTTTTTGAGTAGCTGAGCTGTGGGTCTGAAATGTTCCTGTATTAATTGAGAGGCCTTTTTGGTGCAAAAGAGAAGTTTTAGACAGACAGTGAAAGACTAACAGCAAAGAAGAGGAGGCAGCTTGTATCCTGTTAATAACTGAAGAGCTGTGTTAGTTAAGTTTAGATTAACCTCTCTGACAGATCAATATCTCAAGTTAAAAGCATCATCATGCATCATGTAGACATATATAGATTTGGGTTAATGTCAACTATAAAAGGGTAACTGAAATCAGGTCTGCAATGATGGCAAGCCCCATCTCCGGAAAAGATATACCTGAAATATACCTGAAACTCAGGTTTCATTTTAAAATTTGGCCTTTCTTATGCGACATTCTTAAGACTTTTCTAAGTTCTTGTATTAAAATCTTTCATCTGCTTCCTTTGAAATTGCACAAAATGAGCAACTCGACAGGTGTTCTATAGTTGCTAAAGGACATTATAAAACTAGTTCAAATTAAGGTGTTAGAAGGACACATATAAGTGCACAGGTACATGCACTAGAAGGCTGTATATATTCAAAAATAATGAAGGAAAGTAAGCAAAAGGATATGCTTGCTGAGTGTTTAAACAGTCAGTTGACTTCAGTGGAAGTTTTGGCAAAAGCTAAAGGCAGGCTGGCCCCTTCCCAAACAACTGAATGAAATAATTGATGATTATGGCAGTATCCACTGTGTTTCTTTTAGTTTCTGCATTAAATGCATTGTGTGCATTAGGGCTTAGAAATAGACCCCTACCTAACAACAGTTGTATTAAAAGGTCCATTAAGACTCATAGAGCTTTTGAACCTGCTCTGAGTTGCAATCTTAATAACACTGCTTATCTTCCTTCACCACAATTTAATGAAATTTACAGTTAGCATGTTTTCATTATGAAAGTCAAGAAATATGGTACCTTGAAGGGCTTTTACATTAATGCTTCAGAAACACTTGAACCTGGAGCTCAAAGCAAACTTCAAGGCTTTCAAAACCACTTAGGTGGGAATGTATAATACAATAAAAGGCAATATCTGCATGACTCTTTGCCAACTGAAACCACCAAGGACCACACAGATATATTAGGACATGATTTTGCCAGGTGCTGACGTGTCTTGTGAGTCATTGTGTACTCTCAGCTCTTTGAAATCAACAGAATCAAGTCAAAAGACACCCAGGACTTACTGAGATCAGGTTTCTTACAGATCAGTAAAACAGTGTTTGCTGCTATATTCTTTGAATAGAAGAACAAATGCCAAAGCACCCACTTGCAGACATCAGAATTACTAAAATGACCAGGGAACCAGCATTTCTCATCTCGTAATGAATGCAAAGCAAGCAGATGAGCGGGCAGATAACATGAAGCATGTTAATTTGGAACTACAGAAGCACTTGATAGCAAGGCAATGGCTAAAGTTCTATCAGCATTTCTATTATAAGCCACCATAAAAACCTACTGAAACTAAATATTTGGTGTGTGCTTTCTGAGCCTCAGACTCATTCTAATGTTTGCATTTGATTAAGTAGTTTCCACCAAAAAGAAACCAAATCAGTTATAATAACTGGCATTCTAGATAACAATTCAACTGAAGTTTAGGTGAATTAAATTTACTTGTACTTCTATTACATAGCAAAATTTGCTCTTTAACACTAATTGCATTGCTTATTATTCCGTAACTGTAAGAAAGAGCTTTCTTATTTTAAAAATAACCTGCAGGAGTAGAGCAACTGCTCACTCTTTATGACTTAGTGCTAAGTGTTCCTGATGTAGATACGTGTGACTGACAATTTCATGTTAGTGTTAAAATATGCACTAGAAATGAAATATAAGAAATTACTTAAGTCCATTATGTCCTCTGTGTGGGAATGGCATTTTCTGCCTATTGTACTCTGTGCTTTTTGGTGTCTGTGATGCTACGTCAAGATTATTTACTGCCTAGCACAAATTTCCAGGATTCCTCAGGCGAGCAGTATTCTTTCTTGTGTATGAACTCCAGTAGGCTGGGCACTTTCCAAATAGGAAAGGCAGCTCAGCTTTTGTTTCAATGGTGTCACAATCTAAAAAGGCAAAACTGATGCAGCAACTTAGCATTTAATGAAATCCAGCCAGGCCCCTTGAGCATTAAGCAAAGCCAGACACCCCTAGAAACACAACTGTTATGGCAGTGCCAGCAACTTGGCACAGACCAAAGAGAAAGAAGTACAGAAGAAAGAACCACAGGCAATTAAAGTAACCAGAACTTTAAGGTAATTACCCAGTCTGTAATACAGCCCAAAGCAGGATGGAGGCTGCTATTCTTGTGACAAGTGTCATCCACTATTTTACAGTCTGAAGTGGTCAGGACTCAGAGCCTCAGTGCTGGGATTCACCTGCAGGACAGCACCCCAGCAGGGCACGAGTGACTCAGGGTGAAGAATGTCATCTTCTGAATCACGTTGCCACTTCCTGTGGCACTTCTCTGTTTTATTTCCAGGATTCCCCTGGCTGTCTGATACTAGGTAGACTGTAAGATCTTTGGAAGACTGAAGATATCTAAGGACTTGGACCAAGTTTGTGCCCACTGCAATACAGTCAGTGTGGCTGACTTTGCCTCCAGATTGAAGATTTCATTTAATTTCCTCTAGTCCTTATAAAGGTAGCAATGGTATGTCTGATTTTAAAATATGCCCTTGTTTTTTTAAGTGTTGTCCAGACTTCTGGTTCTGTAGTCATTTAAAAATTAGTCAGTGTTTCCATTACAAACTCCTCTTTCGGGGATTTATCATTGCAATAAAAACATATTCTCATGGCACATATATACTCACACAAATTCTCTGGTGAAGGAAACTGAGTTCAAGTGTCAAAAACTGCTGTATTAGAGCAAGATATAAGGAAAAGGACAAAGAACTTGATTATGAAATGAATGCAGAATACTTGGATTTAAGCATCTGAGGAATTCTGTTGAGTTCCAGAGCTTTGTTTACATTGTTAATAAGGAAACACAGGGATCAGAGTAATTAATAG
Organism: Coloeus monedula; assembly: GCF_965178545.1. Lineage (NCBI taxonomy): Eukaryota > Metazoa > Chordata > Aves > Passeriformes > Corvidae > Coloeus > Coloeus monedula. Next base: position 146,107,034 of record NC_138781.1, read on the forward strand.
TTGTTAAAAACAATTAATAAACAAATTAAATAAGTAGACACCATAAATATGCCTTGCATTCATTCAAGGAAAAGCCACATTTGCCTAGGAGAAAGGACATAGAAGGAAGCACATAGAAGAAAGGAGAAAGGTCACAATCTTAATACAGAAAATACTGATATCTCAAACGTAATGAATCCTCTGCTCTTGTTCAATTTAACTGTAAGAAGAAACTCAAGCTGTTAAAAGAGGTTTGTTTCCTACCTTCTGAAGGTTTGATAATGCAGAGAGTCTTATGCATCTTCTTTCTACCTGCTGATAATATCTATCTTGCATATATACAATAGGAAAAATTAGTATATATTACAGTTATTGAAGGTAGATAACTGTGTGATGGAGAGAAACTGAATGATGCTTCTAGATAACTGATTCTTCTTCTGAGGCTGGAACTCCAGTCCAGCATTCAGCAGCAGAAACTGTTCCTTCTCTGTTCTTTCATCTTGTACCACACATGCCTGCTGAAGGGATTAAAGACACAATTTTAAGAGTTGCTCTGAAGGATAAGGTAAGAATCTGGGTAAAGTCACGTCTTTTTCACACATTCTGCACCAAGTCCCAGGAGTAGATGTACTCCCAAAACAACACAGTGGTGCACTCATTTTCCTGAAACAAGTAAAGCAGGTGAGGATAATCTGGTGAACAAAAACAAACAAACAAAAAAAAGCCAACATCCAAAAAAAACCAAACCACACCAACCCAACCCTCCTAACAGTTTTCCCCATGGAGGTCCTAAGCTGTTTCTTTAATATTCAAATATATCAAAATGGTGCTTTGGCCTGAAAACTTTCTCAAGTGCCATGCTGCTTCAGACATAAAAATATTTTACAGTCAAGTCTTTTGAAACTCAAGTCACTTTTGACCATTAGTTTATAGTTACAAACAACTGGAACTCACATGCGTTAGGGCACTTCCATCAAAAAGCTTTTACTGAGAAAGGGGTCAACACACTCAGACCCAGCAAAGCACTGCTGATGCAGAAAATATAGTCATATTTAGTCAGCATGTTACAATGAAGAAAAGCCATCTTGAAAGGGCTCTCTCTTAACAGTTCAACCAAATTTTGTGGAAGGACTCTGTCTTAACAGTTCAACTGCATGTGTTCACCTCCACTGGCACTGATGCCTTTTCCTGGTAAGAGCCAGACACGGTTAAGGGGAGAAAGGGGTTTATAACTCTGTATTTATTTAATGATCCTTAAAAGTGCATCGCTTCGCCAAGGTGGAATGCACCAAAACGCACACACACAACAGATCGCGTATACAATTTATAGACCTTGCAAGTTGGTATATCTATCAAAGATTCTCCAATGAGAGGCTTAAATGAATAGTGTGATATCCCTCCATCCTGAGGAATTCCCTCCTGGATGGGCTTATCTTAGTTCACAGGATGTGTTCTAGAGAGGACCTTGGCTTCTCAGGATAGCATAGGGCTTTCCGGCCTCCAACTGCGAGGCCTCCAGGATGTTTGGTCTCCTGGCTTAACAGAATATTAGGACTATGCTAAGTTATTTGGCTTAAGGAATTACAAGTATGCATGCTAATAGCACAGGATACATAAAAGTTGTATAAAAGGGTATATAAAAGGTATATAAAAGAAAAGGCAAAAAAATCTTCATGGCATCAGCACCACTATATGCAAAACATCAGAAAAAGATTATTTGTGAAAAAGGAAAATTAATTAGGGCTGAAAATTGTAATATATTGTTATTACTAAATTAGTCCTAGGGGTAGATATCCACATGAAGAAAAGGTCATAGGAAAGGGACAATTTGACACAAATGCCTACTTGGTAACTAAGCAAAACACTACATGTCTGGGTCTGCTTGTGTTATGCAGCAAGCCAGTGACAAATGACACCCTAGAGGTGTTTAAGAGGTGTCTGGATCTGGCACTGGGTGATGTGATTTAGGGTTTAGGGCTTACAGTGGCAGTGCTGGGTCCACAGTTGGACTGGATGATTTTCAAGGTCTCTTCCAACCTAGACTTTCTATGAAATCCAAAATCAAGGGGTAGGTTTGCTAAGCCTCAGCTCCGAAGCCTAGTGCAAGACTCAAAATAAAGAAATGTCTATAATACTTAGTCTTCCTTATGGCTGAAGCTGTTTTTTAAAGCTTCTTCATAACTTGATTTGGGGGCTAGCTGGGTTATCTTCCTATTGATATTAAAGTATCTGTCAGTTTTCTTACAATTCTGCTCTACTGTTAAGTGCAAAGGCTCAATTTCTGCTTATGGCCTACACATTATTTGCTTTTCTCTTTGCCATGCCTTGAGCTTACACTTGCCTTTGGTTTAGGTTCTCGAAAAGTGACAGGTACATATGAATGGATGACTGATCTGTTAAGTGCAGTAACACAGTATTGGGACCTACAGTCCATGCACATCATTGATCCTTTCAGGTTATTGGATTCAATGGGAGTTTTTATACACTGTGACATTTTGTGTTCAGTTTGGGCATGACTAAATGGGGAATGGCAGGCATGCAACATTGCAGAATGAAGGATTCTTGGGAAACCCCAGGTTTGGTACTTCCTTATTTCAAAGTGTTGATTTTGTAACCAGATCTAACTTCGTATGAATCAGGACCCAAGGGAAGAAAGAGTCCATGAAAAGGCAACCGAAGATTATAGCAGGGCACAAAACTACCAGGCTGAATTTAGATTGGCCAGATAGGCAAATATCTGGAAATTCTCCACTTCAGAGGACTTGATTTTCCACCTAAAAAAAGTGTGAGTTTCAGGTGTATGTTGATAATTTATTTTTTTTAAGAAAGTCTACTCTGTTCACATGCAACCACATCTTCATCACCAGTGGGACATTGATGCTGACTGCTTGTGGTAGGTACACATAAGCCAGCTCTCTGAGCAATTATTTATACACTCAGCTGCCAGCCACACACACCTTATTGCCAGTGGAGAGAAGTGATGGAAAACAGGATGGAGAGGGCTCCTAAAGTGGGGCAAAGGAGGGAGCGTTTCCGATTCCTCAGAGAGCAGCTTCAGCATCCCTGTAACCTCTTCTGCTGTGCTGTCTCCAGTGGAGCTATACCAGCATCAGCCTGTGGTAATGGCAAGCAGCCACAGCTTCCCTGAGCTCTGATCGGGAGAGGCAGAAACATCTCTGGAAAAACAATTTTGTGAGACAAAAGTTATGTATTTCTTTTTACAGTAAGAGCTCCTCCTTTTTGTCCTGCCACATACACGTGTACACACTCCTCAAGCACATTTCAAAGCCCTGCTGGATGCACCAAAGATGTTAAAACTTCTCAGGAAGCAGTAACAAGAACATTTTATGCTGAAATGGGTCAGGACTCCCAGAGTGCAGGTAGAACAACTGCCACCCCTGATGATTAAAGCACTATAAGCTACAGCCTACCACAGGCTGGAGAAGAATTTCCTCCTTTCCTCCCTACCCACATATGAGTTCAAGTTGCTGGTCCATATTATCCCAATAAAAGTGCTATCACTGACAACAGGGTAAGAGGAATCCTCAGCAGGTTTCTTGTCTGGTGTTCCTGAATTAATCCGAATTTTAAATGTGCAAAATAAATGCCGAGTGTCTGCCACAGCTATTACAGGAAGAAAAAAAGAATAATGTCACATGTTTCTCTCAAGAAGCTTTGATGTCAGGAAACAAAATATGTAAGTACAACTATTTTTCTAACTTATTCATCTTTGGGGGTTGCCAGAGGAAGGTCTTTTTGCCTCCCAGACCACCACAAAGTTGAGAATGAGGAACAAGTGATTGTCCACATGACTCTTCTGTGAAAGTTCTGGATTTTCCGAAGGGCCATTTACAGTTATGTGTTTATTCATTTTTCCAGTCAGTGATCATTACAAAAATAAAGGACAGAAAAACAGAAGTTATACTAATAATTCCTGAGTGACTTCAAGAGCATGCAGTTTCAGTCTCTGATGCAGATGATAGCAGAGTTTCTCAGAAAGCTAAGGGATGACACAGCCCAGCCTTGTAAAATTGCTTAGAAGCTAATAATTTGTAAAGTTTGTATCTATTAGGTCATTCAACAATTGATTTTTAGGTGATTCTTTGAATTATTGGTAGCATTTGTCACATTCTCTGACAGACACCAACTGTAATAGTTGTAGTGAGGTAGTCAGGAATTTTCCATCAAAGCTAAAAAGCCCTGATGGTCAGCAAATATCTATGACTTAAAAAAAAAAATCTTTCAGTTGAAGAAACAGTACCAAATTTCTGGTCTTCTGATATTCAGAAATATTCTGTAGTTGAGTATTAGACTGTTTTATCAGATTTTCTGTCTTACCAAAAAAAAAATCAAGTCAAATTAGAAAAATTCTGTGAACTTGACTAAATATTGAAAATGTTGGCCCATTTTACTGCCCTCCAGCATGATTCACTGAATAATCCAATATGTTGCCTTGTTCCAGTAGAGGTGAAATAAACTATACCTTGCTTCCTCATGGGGATGTTGGTAATGGACAATCTGTTCATCTGCATTAAATGTTAACAACTCTTCTTTGTGATTTCTCCTTTTTGGAAACATCTGAAACTTCTGAAGAAAACAATACAGACTGCTAAGCCATGCCAAAACAAAAGCTGTCATGGACAAAATGTTGTATTCATGGGCAAAAGCACAAAATTTACTTCAGAGACACCTTTCTGCATAAGTCTCAGTATCTTTTTGATATTATTTGTCGTGTGATTTCGCCCTGTATTTTTTCTACTTTCTAAAGTAAGTGAAAAACAGTCACTTGGAATGGAAGGACCTTTAATATGTCCATTCTTATGTTCTTCTACCTACACCTGTTCCCATTGTGAATTTACATAATTCTATTGAAGTGAACCTAGTGAAGAGGTGAACTGGGCTCTTCATATTAAAACACTCCTTTTTCCATGCTATATTCACAAAGAATTTAGTACAAAACTCAGGGAAGTTAAGGGGAGTTTTTCATTCATTTGCATTCAAAGACATGCTGGACAATCCCATTCCAGTTAATGCCAGATTCCTGGCAAGTTGCTGAGTACAGGGCTGGTGGCAGCTGACATGACATCAAACTTATTGGTGCAGAGCAGCCTTGGGGTTTCCCAGTTTCAGGATCCCACCTCTGTGCAGGAAAAGCTGGGTTCCAGTTCACTGCATGCATTGGTTTGAGTAAGGATGGGTGAGAAGCGAGGGTGGGATGACTGTAACACAGGTATAAGTTCAGAGCAAAGCTTGTGAGGAATTGAACACTGGGAGGACTGGAAGTGAAGTTCTGTAGCTTCCCTTTATTTTTTCTCTTTACCCTATTTCTTCTTTCCACAAAAAAAAAAAAAAAAAGGGATATTCTCTGTTGCTCCCATGTCTTTTCCATTTGCATCATGCATCCTTCCCAACCCTTGTCACATGCCTATCCAGTATATCAAGGTGTTCTGAAACAGCTACATGGCTTTTTTATTCTCATTCATGGTGGAATTTGTTTCTCCCACATACAGGACAAAGTCAAATGTTTTGTGGAAATCTAATAGAATCAACTCTCCACTGTGGAGTTTTGAGATACAGCCAAAGGAAAAATACAGGCACAACCTCCGGACCTGAACTGTTCTTGGGAACAACTGCGTAAGCAATACTGTGGCACTGTGCCTAAGCTCCTTAGCTTTGCTGGATGTAGACTGACTCACAGGATCATCTTAGCTCTCTCTGTAACCACTGCACTGGTTGATCTGCAAACCAAATTGTCTTCCCCTGCATAATAGGGGGATGACTCTTCCCTTTATTAAGCAAATTGGCTGTCTCATCTAAAAGGTTATTTAGGCAAAATGTTGAGGTTTTAACCTCAGATAAAGATATTTGCAAATATCTTAACTCCATTTTTTTTCAAGAGAGACACAAGGGTTCATCATGTGAGAACAATCAAGGTCACTAGGAAAGAGAGGCAACATCTCAGCCACCTCTCTAAATGAAAGACAGAGGTAAGACTAAAGGCTCTAACTTAAATAGCTGTGAAGTTTGTCAAGAACAATATATGCTGCAACAAGTTAAATCAGTGGGCTTAGGGACTGTTATCTAATGGAAGCAGACCAAGAAACATGCATTGCTGTGGGCTGAAAAACTTCACTGGTAAGAAATGTAGCACTTCAGGAAGACAGCTGCTCTCTAACTGTAATACATCATGAGATAAATCAGCTTTTAGGATAAAGGATGTAGAACTAGTTGGCATTTGGGCCTAAAATTGATAGTTATAAATACTTCAAATGCAACTGTTTATTTAAACAGGTAAACGTATTAAATATACTCTACTAAATATGCATTGCAGAAGATCCAGCAGGTTACAAAACAATGGTAACTAGTCACTAGAACAGGGTAGTTGTATTTTCAGTCACTTGACGTTGTAATATAGAGATGACACATCTTCCAATCACCACCAGCATCTCTGAGCAGGAATCATTCCATGACATTCCCAGGCTTATGTTACATACATGTGCTGGTTTGGGCTGGGGTAGAGATAATTTTCTTAACAATGGCTGGTGTGGGGCTGTTTTGGATTTGTGCTGAACACAGGGTTGATAGTATTTAAGTGTTTTTGTTATTGCTGAGCAGGGATTGCACAGAGCCAAGGCCTTTTCTGCTTTTCATACCACCACACTGGCAGGGAAATTGGGCGTGTCTGGAAGGCTGGGGAGGAGACACAGCCAGGACAGGTGACCCAAACTGACCTAAGGGAAATTCCAGACCATATGACATCATGCTCAAGATACAGAGCTGCACGGAAGCAGGAAGAAGGGGACGTTTGAGTGATGGTGTTTGTCATCCCAAGTCACCATTGCTCATGATGGGGCCCTGCTCTCCTGGAGATGGCTGAACACCTGCCTGCCCCTAGGAAACAATGAATTGATTCCTTGTTTTGCTTCACTTTAGTACAAAGCTTTTGCTTTCCCTATTAAACTGTCTTTATCTCAACCCATGAGTTTTCTGGCTTTTACCCTTCCAGTTCTCTCTCCACTCCTGCTGGCAGGAGAGTGAGTTAGGAGCTGCCTGAGGCTTGGTTGCTGGCTGGGGTTAAACCACAATAATAGGTGTGCTGGTTTTGATTGATACAGAGGTAATTTTCTTCACAGTAGCTGGTATGAGGCTGTATTTTGGATTTGTGCTGGAAAAAATTTTGATAACACAGGGATGTTTTAGTTGCTGCTAGGAGTGCTTACACAGTGTCAAGGTGCTCTCTCCCTCTCACATCACCCCCACCACAACAGTAGGAAGCCAGCCTGTATCACCATAATGATCCCTTCTGTTTTAAAAGCTCTGAATGCTATACATAATCCCTGTAATTAATCTAGCTCCATAGGCTTCTGTTTACGAGTCACTTATTTTGGCTGTGTGTATCAGAAAAAATAACTAGTTGCAGCCAGTCAGGCTTATTGAAAGTAGGGAATTACTATTTGGAGCTAAGTCTGTTTCTAAAAAGCCTGCTGTATAAGCCTATGCTCATTGGAAACACCGAAGTTGATCTTGATGACACATCCTATTTGTTGAAAGTTTACGGTAGATTGACTCATGCAGTTTTATGTCGTGCTCAGTTCAAAACACTTTTTTTTTGTTGAATGGTAGCTGTTTCAGTGGTTACCTTTTGGTTTGATGGTTTGTTTTTATAGGGCAGAGAAAGTTTACCCAAATTACAAGCAGTTGCCAGTATTGCCTGAAGAAAAATGTCATCCTGACATTGATTTCTTCGGGGAATGAATCATGCAGCCATATAACTTTTAGCAGTGCTGTCTGTCTAGATTTGTGATCTTTTTCTTTCTTTTAGTACAAAGTTTGTCACTTGAAACAATGTGTGATGTCTCGTCTTAAGAATATTTATAGTTTTCCCTCTGTTTACCAACAGTTCTGTTCTGTGTGTCATTTGTGTCTGGCATATGCATCATCACTAGTTCCATTTCAGTATAGAAACCCATAATTTCACTTTATATTTTGTCTATATGCATCATTTTTGTGGCTATGTTTTATCCATGATGGGGCATTACTTGGAGGCCTTCTTAATGATAGAAACCATAATGTGTCCCAAATATAGCACAGTATGGATAATTGCAGACAGGAGTTTAGGGGTATTTTTGGCTTTGACAATTAATGACTGCCTGCATGGAAGTTTATTGAATTGCATCACATAAAAAACTGCAAACAGAAAACCAATGGCACATTCCTTTGGAGATCTCCCTTGGGCTCATCTAATCCAAAGAAAGTCAAAATGGCCAAATCTTTAAATCAGCACAAACAGAAAACCTAAGTAATGAATACAGCTTGATGGATTTTCTCAGGCCAGATCCTGTTCACTTGAAATCTCCCACCTAGGAGGAAAGGATTGAGGAATCCCAGGAGCAGCAAAATCAAAGCAGCAGATGTTTCTAGTCTGGATCCAATCTCATGTAATTAGAAAAACAGATAAACCATAACTTCTCATTTTCTCATCCCTGCTTTCTTTTTAAGATTGCTCAATTCCCTTCTTTTCTTGTTGTATTACTGTGGGTCCCTGTTACTTACTATTTATTAAGTGCTTATTGATGCAAATCTTCAGAGAAATAAGCCATAATATTAGTCCTGATGTTTAGGGGCTCTTGTCAATAAATCTCATCTCTTGCCCTCTGCTTCCTTGAAAAAGGGCAGCTCAGCATTCAGTTACTGACTCCACTGCCCACCCCCCCATGGAGCAGCACTCATTGGACATGTGCCTGTCTGTATGGCACAGCATGACAGCAGGTACAGTGATCACATCTGAGGAAGTTGTCACTAAGCATTCAGTTACTAGCTCATTCCTCATCACAAATCCTTCTTAAAGAAAACAATGTGAATATCTTCCTAGTGCTAATTGGCAGTAATTCACTTTCAGACTGATTAAGCCTAGAAATTTTTTTTTTTTAAAGTTACCATTGAAAATAAGCCACTTCCAGCTGGGGAACTGGCATAGGCAGCATTGAGCAGGATGCAGGTCAAAATCTATTTCCAGTGCTCATCTGTACCCTTGTGAAATTGGCTTCCCACCTCTGTGAGCAGGCACTGTGCCATCCTGCTGCATGGGTACAAGGGTGGGCAGCCAAGCCAGCATGTGCACACACTGACTGTGGGCAGAAAGGGCACAAATCCAAGCCCAGGAATGTGGATGCAACAGCATGGCTGGAGTGTAAGCACAGATTCAACAGTAAATGGACTGTGTCAACAGCATGAAGCTAGAATTGCCTCTGATATCAGCGAAACAGCCTCCTTCACTGTGTGAAGTCATTTTCATTGCCAAGGGATCAAGACATATACTGCACCCGAAAAGAAAAGAGGTGAAGAAGGAGAAGAGCAGTCAGATCTTTATGATGGGTTGTACATTCATGCTCTGCCTGACTTTGCATAGTCTTTTTTCTTTTGATTAGGTTGTTAGTCTTTGGAAAGGGAACAACTGATCTGTGATGCAGCACTATGGATGCTTTGAATGGCAAACCTCTTCTGTGCTATAAAGCCAAGGAGCAGTTAAAATGAGAGGTAATCTCTTACCATTAACCCAGCTGCTGACAAGTTCAGGTTTATTCTTAGCTGCTTCTGCTAAGAACTTAAGAATGTGCTTTTAACTGCCCAAAGGGTAAGACCTCTTTGCCACAGAACAGTACAAGAACGTGCCAGGATCTACTCTTTGCTCCCAACTCATGCTACTGACCAAATTGCAAGCACCTAGCAGATATTTCCTGTCCCTTAGAGTGAAAGTGACCCTGACACCCATAAGAATAAAGCTGGAATCTCCAAAACACTTGGAGTAATGACAGTGCTACATGTTTTACTGATACTGTTGGACACAGTCTGACACTGTCTTTGGAACTGATTTAATCTTACTTATAAACTCATAAATTCTTTTGAATGCTGTCATTAAATTCTATACATTAAACAAAACCATGCCCCAGTTTTTGGTGATGAGAATTACTGTGCTGATTTATGAACCTTTCTTCTATATCTAATATTGCTACAGCCAGAGAGCAGGTAGATTAAAAAGTAAAGCATCCAAGTAGGCGTCACTTCCTATGTGGCAATGAGGCAAATAAAAACTTGAAGTCTAGGAGAATCCTGCCTCAGGGAAAAATGCAGAAAGCTCTATGGTTCTTAAGAGTTTCCATCAATGATAAAGTCATTACTATTCAGAAATCTTTTTATAAGCCCTGTAGCTCATTTTTTTCCTTGCCAGAATTGGCTCAGCAGTTATTCCAAGTGATGTGAATTACTCCAAATTGGTAGAAGTCACAGCAGTCCTTTTATCCCATCTATGCTAGTACTCTACTTTATATGTTAAACCACTATTAAACTAAAAACCAGCCCTAATGACATCACACTGTACACCTAAGCAAGTATCCACAATTAAGAGGTATGCATATGAACTGGGGAGTGGAATCCAGACTTCTAGTTTCCAAATCACGTGTTAAAAGCTCTATACCAGCAATAATCAGCACTGAGTAGGAAAACCCCATAATTTTAAAATCTTTCTTCATTACACAAAACTTGAACTTGTAAAAAGACTTAATTCATTAGCAGGTTAAAAAAAAAAGCAAACACAACAAAACAAAACAAAGAGCTTTCTGAGTATGAACTGAGTGAAGGAGTTTTTTTCCTTTAGTTTTGTTATGCTATCAAGTGCAAAATAAGCCACCACCATCACCCTGACTCCCTTACACTAGCAAACAGTCTGGCAGACAGTAACTAGGAAGATGGGAGAATGAGGTTCAAAACTTTCTTTTTCTTGCCAGAAAGACACCCACACAGACATGAAACCAATGTTACAACACATTACACAACACTGTGCATCTCCAAACAGCAGGGAAACAACTTAGGACGTAAGATAGAGTTCACTGGGCAGGACAGATGTCTTGAAACACATTTGGTAGCAGGGTTCAGGCAGTGACAAAGGCCAGGAGCCTCTGGGCTTGCAGGGAGGTTTTCAAGCTTTCTCTGGTTTCCTGCTCTCTCATTTTCCTCACATCCTTGCCCTCCCTTTTAGCTGGGGATCTTGCAGGGCAGGTAGCTGCCTCCTGGTTTGTTGATGTTTCTTTTGCAAACTGCTGAAGAAAAGTGCTAAAAGCTGTTTGGCTCTAGCTCTCTTTGGAAACTATGCAGCATAGTTTGAACTGAAAAGGAAGAAAAAAAGAGAAACTAAATAATTATAAATCTAGATGATCTGTATAATAATAACCTATAAGGTTAACCTATAACATGGATAAGGCAAGACACATCAGCTGAATTCTAGGACCAGGAGACTAAGAACCTAGTAGGACTGGTAGAGCTTGAAGTTTGAAGTTTTGTCATTGCTCTGCCTGATAAACAGGTTTCATATAAAATCCACAGGTCAGCACATCACCTATGTACGACTTTGTCATTTTAGGTTTTCTCCTGGACACAAGCCTGACATCTGCCATCTCTTGTGCCTGTGTCTGCCATCATCACACGGCTTTTTCCAGAGCACCCCACACAGCTCATGGAAGGGTTTGAGAGCATGCTGAAAAGCAAAGCTCAGCTTTGCCCTAATCCAAGGCTTTGCACAAGGTTCTGTCAGTTTGTGCTTCAATGTCAGTGACTTTTCTGTTCTCTTACAAAATGTTAGAGAGCAGAATCAACCTTTTCGAGTTTGTCATGGTGGGGAGTATATCTATTCTCTTGGGGCAACTTGTGCACTGCTTTGCCACTAATCCATACTATAAACTCAGAAAGCAAACACAAAGGACTGCACACCAGTGCTATTTCAGTTCACAGTTGTGTGTCCAGGTCTGTTTCTAAATAGAAATACTTTCATTAGCCATGCAATCCTCTGTTTAATTGCTTACATGATTTTTTTTTTTTTTTAAAGAAAGTAGCCTCAAACCAGAATGGGAAGGCAGGACAGAAGTGTGATTCCAGGCAGAACATTATATTTGGTTCCTATTTCTGCAGCCCAAAATAACTACTCTCCAAAGGGCATCAGGAATGTTCAAATTCCAGAGCCAGAAATGAGCTCCATAGCTCAAGATATGATGTGATCTCTAGGAGGAGAGTGAAGAACTCTAAAAGACAGAAATGCCTGAGATAAGAATGTAAAAATCTGAGGCTGGGTACATGCCCATAATCTCTCATGTGTAAACAAACAGTTAAATTTATGTCAGGGAGCAGCATGTTTAGTTTTCTGAAGAAGACATGTTTCCCAGAAGGAATTACATAAATATTTATGAAAATGAAGCAGGAAATATTTTCCCAGGGTAGGACACTGTTCAGCGCTGCATCAGGTCAGTAGAAGCTGGGGTTTATTTTGTCAGTCTTCCCCTGGAACTGAATCATTGCCCTCTTGTTTGCAAAAATCTGTTCCAACACAGGAAGAGGCTGCACTTAGATAAACACAATTACAAGCCACATTGAGTATTTAATTTCTATCACATCTCTGAATGCATATGTGAATGCCTTACATTTTTGGATAGCTTCTCTGAGTGATTGCATGGAAAATAATAGCAGTAAGTATCCATCTTAGGCCTCTCTGAAAGGCTGGTGCCGTTATGTCAAAGGTGTCTTCCGTAGAACTGAAAGTCTGCAGGCTAACAGAGCATTCTCAATCCAGGTGTTCACTATAAAAGTGCTTAGAACACAGTCACTGTGAGCCAGGACAGTCTTGCTAAGTGCAAAAGTTAAAACCAAAAAGTCATAATGCAGTGCTACCTGAGTGAGCAGAAGTTACACACAACTGAGATCTGTTCACAAAATGGGGTACAGGGTTCAGTACTGTACCTCATAAAGCATCCAGCAGCTCCCTGAATCTGTGGTCTGCAACCCAAGCTCCTTAAGAGATTTTGGTGCTGACCAGCTGTTCTGTTCCCTGGGCACCAGCTGTCCAGCTGTCTCAAAATCCCTCCTGCCTCACAGGAGATACATACAGCTGGAACCTGTGTCAGCTTTTCTGTTTAAGGGCTAAAAGCTGAGGGGCATAGGAGTGGGAAAGGAGAGGAGCATCCCAAGAAGGGGTTGTAAGCTCTAGTGCAGACCTAAGGTTCTCCCAGAATGCCATCCCTGTGTCAGACCAGAAAAAGCTCACACCCATCCCTCAAGGTACCAAACTCAACAGAAAGCCAAACTCATCAGCAGGAAACCAGGGAGATCATAGTTGATAGCAGAGCATATATTTCTATATGGCCGAGGCTGATGAAGCCTCCCAAACATCCAACAAGAAATATCTATGATCATTAGATTCCTACAAGCTCTGTTTACTGAACATATAAGCCAGAAGATTTTGGACAATTTTGTCCTTAGGTTGTTTGTTTCTGTCAGTTATTTGCAGGCATATCAAAATCTAGTCATTGTTTGTATCTTAATCAGAGGAACAGCAACAGGTGGAGACTGTGTTTACAGGCTCAAGTAGCCATTGCACGGGGTCAAAACCAAGAATGGCATTTTACAAAATAGCTGTAGGATTACTTTTCTCCTTACACATTGCAAACCAAAATACTCTGCCCTTCTTCTTCCATTTTCTCTAAGCTTTGCTACCATGATTGATGCATGACAGCATGACAGAATGAAACACCTCAAATCATCATGACCCCTGATACCAGAAGAGAAGCCATCTAGGATCCCAAAGCAAGAAAATATTCTACCTTTTTTTTTCTTCAGGTGCTCCCAAGTTTATTCAGTACTGTAAAGTACAGAAGGGGAAAGTTCTCCTTAATACTGAATTTGGGTCAGAAAGGACACCAGCAGACTCTCAACTCTGACGGATGAATCAGCCCATGGTTACAAGCAGGATGTATTAAGGAGTCCAACCACAGGATCTGTGACTCTACAAATGATGAAAATTTGCTGTAGATCTGCCCCCTTTTGATGGACACTATTTCAGCATGTTGTCTGTGCTCCTTACAGTCTGTTGACATTTAACTACTAACATTGAAGAGTAAGCAAATGAAGGTTATGCAAATTTCCAAGGAAGTTACTTGGACTCCAAATAGACAATACACAGGTTACCTGACTAGTGCTCATCTCAAAGAACAGAATCTTTCTGGATATTTTCTGGTGTCTTTTCAGGGTTTCCTTGTAAAACATCCATGCCCTTGGAAGTGTTTGTTTTGTGACCTTTATGTCTGGACAATGTGGCCTAGTTTGTTTTTCTTTCTTGTCTACAGTCATTTCTTTAAGCCTGATTCAATGAGAATTAATATGCACAATAAGCACTCTGTTTCATTAAATCTCCATCAGCAATGAAGCTACTTGAAGATATTTCAGGGAAACTGGTTTGATAAATACTGATTTGCCAAAACCCAAGCTTTTCATGGTAGTATATCAGTTTTGATGGACTGCCTGTTAAGGCAGGTTTTCTAGCTTCAGGACAGCATTCCTGGTCCAACACACAGGAAGACATAACTGATTAACACACACCCTTGTAATAAACCACTATAACCTTAAGGCTCTACTGCAAGCACTGGTTTGAAATAGGCAGAGAAATAATTCAAATCTGGATCTCCTACATTTTAAGTAAGTATTTTCATTTACCAAGGTTTTAGATCCATTAAATCTAATTTCTCACAGTATTTTCAGGGGGCTTCTGACTGTCATGGATGTGGGGTGGGGGTGGGGGTGGGGGAAGAGTAGGGTCTTTATTTATTTTCTAAAGTGGAATGAAAACATTTGTAAATTATCACAGCACTGTCAGAAAAATGTTCCCTGCTTAGTCCCGGATAGTAACTGAAGTAGTTAAACAAATGGTTTCCTCTCTCACTTACACTTACCCCTCTTTATCCCTGATAAATAACAAACAAGTCACTGTAAGTCTCTCAGTACTGTGGAACAGATAGCATCATTCATGTCAGTTTGGCAACATTTCCCAAAATGCCTCCTCCAAACCTAAGTACACTAGCTTCCCACTCCTACGCTCTCTATTCTTGCTCTTACATTGACCTTCTGCTCACAAAATGGAAAGTGAAGAGAAGAAAAAGTTAAATAAAACAGATTTACAGTGTACAAGTCAGAGGCACTGTGCCCAATGCAAATCACAGAGGAACCAGTTTATTTCTGGTATGACTCTACTCAACTACAATCCTGGCTTTGTCCTTCCTCCCCCTTTAGCTGCATGTACCCCTTATCAAGGCCACATTTGAGGGGGTAAGTTAGATGACATTCTTTAAGACAGAGATGACTGTTTATTTCTGAAAAGCACTGTATACAGTTAAACAAAAAAAAAAGTGTTTTGAAAAGGGGGGCAGTCTACGAGCAGGCTAGAAAGAAAAAGGGAGAGGAGTATCTTGACCCTTCTTAGGACTTTGGCCAACATTTTATCCAAGATGAAAGCCTGAAGTCAGAGCTTTTCTTCAGGCTTTAAGAAAAGGTATTCACTCTTACATCAGTACTGCTACTTATTCTATATGCCCAAAGGCTGAAATGTAGGACTAGGGAACCAATATTCTCTTAAATAGTGAGGAAAGCCTCTCAAAAGCTATTAGCATAGGAAATACATTTTTTCCTAGAATGGAAAACAAACATGCTCTCACACACTACATAGTTCAAAAGCCTAGTGCAGCTTTTTGAGTAGCTGTCTCATTGTGTGAGAAACCAGAATTTAACAAAATTCCTGGAAATATTACAAATAGTCATCTCCCCTTTCTTTTCTGCCAGGCTACCATGAACATCCTCCTATCCCTGGTTACTGTGCTCTCCTTAAGAGAAAGCTAGAGTTTTTTCTAGGAAGGGATTGCACACAGATAGGTATACCTATCATAGCTCCTTCCAAGAGGGAGGATGCATGCAACCTGTTCCTCCATCCAAGAGGCCTCCTACACTAGTTTCAGGGTCTCAGCACCCCGCTGAATACCAGAAGGCTACCTCAGGATTTGAACCAGCTGCAGTTTCCTGGACAACCAAAGATAACGTTCTGTTGTGATTTGTGCTACACCATTATCTCAATATATGGCCTCTCCCAGTGCATGGGAAAAGTGATATAGGAGAAGGTGATGCAGTCATTCAAGCTCATCTTGTGCCATGTCTTCAGTCCTGAAGTGTGTTGTCAGAGACTGAAATAGTTCATGCCTCAAACATTGATACAAAGTTTTGCTCATTATAACAAAGACTGTATAAAGAAGGTACAACCAAAGAAGCCTCCCTGAAGGTACCTGACTGAAATTTTGGACTGTAAGTTAAACCACTAAGATTAGATAAAGGGAAAACCCATTCTTTAATCATCTCAGGCCTAGGAAAAAACAAACAAGGCTGAAGAAGGGGAATGCATCCACAGGAAAGCCAAACACAGCAGAGATTCTTCCCTGGCTGAGTTTCGGGTGGGGGAAACCACAGCATGCAGAAGCCAGGTTTACACAGGCTCGCCCCACCAAAATAAGGGGGGAAGAGGAGGTTTTGGGTGTGACCTCTGGTCAGAGGCAGTGAACACCCACCCTCCCTTACACAAACTGGCCCAGCTGTGGAACCCCCAATCCCACAGGCCATTCACGTGAGAGGCAGCTGAGGGGGAGTCATAATCCATCAAAGGCCCCCCAGAGTGCCCCCCCCCCCAGTCATTCCTGAAGCCTTGCACCACAGGACTGCACGTGATGCAACAAACCCAGAGTTTGTTATAAGAGACAATGGCAAACTCCCCCGCCAATGGAGGTGCCTGGGTTTTCCTACCTAGCCTGAGTGTCTATTAACCCATCAGATTCTGTGCTTTTCAGGAGGACCTTCACCACCAAGAAGACCAGCTGGAGAGGATCAACAGATCATCACTGGGATCCATGGAGTGGTGATATTTTCCTTATTCTGTCCCTGTCACTCTCTTTCTGTCCCCCCACCTGTTTTCTATTTCTTTCTTTCTTTCTCTCTCATATTTACTATCGAGTAAAACCCATGCTATTATCACTGGCATATGGTCTCATTTGCATCTTAATTTGGGCAGAAGCATTTCTAAGAACTTTAGTAACCAGAATCGTAACACGTGTCCTTTCTGTACTGTGTCTAGCAGCATGAGCTGGGCTGGGGGCTAGCATTGTGGAGCTATCTGTAAGCATAAACCCATCATTTGTGGTTTTCAGGCTAAAACACCCATGGATAATGTCAACTTTTCATTTGCTACTCTGGGGACTGTGGGTACCTGGCACCCAAAAGGTGAGATATAGCACCGGTGATTTCCAGCCACAGCGGACTGGCAGCTCATCTGTTGTCACTAACAGTCTCCTTGGAGGAAAGTCTTTATGGAAAAGTATCTCTACATGTTATATGCAGTCTGCATTACTCTTCCACCACAAAACTGGCCAAATGTATCCTATAACTAATTAGTACACACTTCGATACAATACTGAAGTCTTTTGTCCCTTGAGTAAGTGAAAAGCTGGGCATGAAGAATCAGAGGAGGAAAGAAATTACAAGAGAGATATTCCCATATGTTGGAGAAATTTTCCATGGCAAAAGCAGCTAAATATCTCACAGATAAGCGATAAATTGGAATAAACAGCTGTCAGTGTTAAATAAATATCCTGGATAATGTGCAGGACAGAAATAACTACAGCATCGTCAAACTCCTTTCTTCACTTTATTTAGCTGTTGTTGCATGTAGCTCCCAATCTTTCCACTGCTCCCGTTAGTGAAGCATTTATTTTTGAGTCAGCTGCATTTCTTAAGACTGTAACAACGAAAGGCATTTCCTGAGAAACTGCAAGGATGAGCAGCAAGAAAGAACAACAGCTAAGGAAATACAGGACCCTTATAGTGTTTTTTATCTTGCAAGTTCAGATCTTTGGTTTTGATGTTGATAATCGACCTACAACAGATGTCTGCTCAACACACACAATTTTACCTGGACCAAAAGGTGAGGAATTATCAGGTTGCTAATGCTGAGACAAGTGCTGATAAAGGCTGATTTTTTTTAAATAGAGACTTGGAGGGCTTGTGGCATAGGCTGGGCTTGAAAGATGTGAAATATTGTAGACTGTACAAACATCTAGTAAACTGTAACTGTAATGGGGGAAAATGAAGAAGCAAGGAGATTTAAATTTGCATTTCTTTAGTTTCAGGAATAGTGTCACATATTTTCATATAAGTTAGAGGTGTCTTTTTGCATCTTTCTCCAGCCACATAAATCTTCTCTTATTGCTTGTGCTCATCACACTGTGAATACAGCTAACAGATACAAACTGAGGGACTTGTCTAAAAGTAGGCACATATTACAAACTTAATGGTTAATGGTCTGCTTTGTGTCTACAGACAGGAAGAGATATGCAATATTTAAAATGATCAAACTGCCATTATTTCCAAATGTTTACTTGTACACACATCTCTGCTACATTCATCAGACCTCATCCAGTAGCTCTTGTTGAATTAAACAGGACCTTTCCTACAGATTTCAACAAGAACTAGATCAACTCTGACACATACAGGTCTTTTATCTTCAAAACACTTTGCAAATATCTGAAACCAAATTTTCTGCATGAACATACTTTTTCTGTAACACAACTAATGTCAATGAAATTGCCTGAAGAGTATCTTATTAGGTCCATGACATACAAATCTATCTTGCAGTGGCAGATCTAAAATATGTATTACACACCACGGCTATTGCAGTTTCAAACTATTGCTTTCTTTTTAGTAATTCATTGTATTTTTCTATAGGCTACAGACTGAGAGAAAAAAAAATGCAGCTGATTTAAATTTAAAGCAGGGAAAAGATTATCAAGTCAAGAGCTTGCTACAGACTCATTTGTTTTTATGATGGATTATTCAAATGCATGTTGCTTAAAGGACCATTTTTAATCAGGAAATTAATTTCTTTATGATTACAATCCAAGCTTAAACTTTTGCTGCCACAGCATAAATGCAGAGAAATGTAATGATCCCCAAGGGAGCTAGTGGGTGTTGATTTAGTTAGTATCTAAATAATGGCAGGCTGGAGAACACAGTTTGACAGAATTGTGTTTAACAAGTCATAGGCTAATGAGGGGGTCTTGTGACAACACAGGATAGCTGGGACTCCAGCTGGCTTCTGTGGTCTACCTTGTACAGGGAGCATTTGCAGGGTAGGTATTATGGTTCTTTCTAAATGTGGTACTGAGAAAGTCAGAATTTAGCCATTACCAGTCCTATTCCTCCCGCATGACATCAAGACACAAGATGAGACCAGCAGTTCATTGGCACAGCTCAAACTACTGCTTTAGGTCACCATTACCAAGATCTATGATTGGTAGAAGGGGTATTGAGTAAATCACCTCCAAATTACTGGCTCAAATCCACTGCAGGTCATCAAATACATTTTGGAGACTCTGTGATATGATCCTGTAGATTAATTTCAGTTCCTACCAGAGCTGAGCTCATCCATGACAGCTACGAGTAGCCCTTAATGGCACTGGTTGTTTTAACTGCTAGTCATCTGGGCAATTAAAGACTGAGCAGGCTGCGTGTATGAACTACCCTGTTACTTTTTAGGCAGGATGAAACATGCTTCCCTAGTATGCCAGAAGAAAGTCTGTCCTGCTGTCATTTTTCCCTTATCCATCTTTTGTCTATGGACTCAGAACACATGATCCCAAGCTTATAACCACATCCACAGGCAGCACTTTGCTGCTTAAGCTCTAACCTTAACAATGGACAAGCCTCTGACTTTTGCTGCTGTAGTTTTTATTCCCTGTGCTACATCTGTTGTGTCCCTTTGTCCACTGTTCTCATAAAAATGGGGTTTGACTCACCCTGAACAAGTTTCACCCCCTTACCTCCATCTGCTCAGCATCTCAGCTGTGGTAAAATATGGTGGTGCTCCCACAAGACAGAGGTGCTGATCTCACACATTACGTTGACCAGCTTTTTCTACCACCACAGGCTAGATTCCTGTTGTGGCAACTTTCTCCTTCCATGAGAACATGGAAGTGTCTAATGGGCCAAAGCAACCACAAGTGCAAGGAATTAAAATGTATTCAACAGCTGTAAGACTGCCTAGACTGTCCCACTTCACCTATCCCAGTGCAAGGCATAAATTGTCCTATAGGCTAGATCCAATCTGTGTGCTACACAGATGGACCCCGGTCCTGTGCAGCAGAGACACTGCTGTTTCCATCACACAGAACAGCAGACAGGAGAGCACAGAGGGAGAAGTGGGGGTGTTTGGAGAGTTCAGAATTTTTAACCCTTCATTGCCTGCACTATTGGAGGCTGCATGACTCAATCCCCTGGACATTCACAGTTGCTACAAGGAGCAAGCGCCCAACCTCTTCACATGCTCACCCCGAAAATCACCTGTTAAAGGGTTTTGAACATAGGCCACTTATACAAGCCACATGTAAGTTGTCCAAGTTACTTTGGCCAAGCCATATTCTTCCCCTTCAAAAACATCTCTTTGTTATGCTTATACCTGAGATGTCACAAGAGAAGTATGACATGAGCACTGAGATGAAAAAAAAAGGGTAATTCCAGGCTGATTATCAGAAGTCTTCAAACCGCCTGTGACAGTCCCACCAGCTCCCAGAAAGCATGAGGCAAAACCAGAGGCCATCATGTTTAACAGTAAGAGCTAGAAAATACTCTGGAAGACTGCAGTGTCCCAGGAAGAGGAGGAATGCAGTGAACATCCTGTCAGCCTTTGCAGGTTGTGCTGCAAGGACAGCAGCGGGTATGAGCTCCAGTGCTCAGTGTGATGAACCCGGCGGGTTCCAGCCCCACCTCTCGTGGCTCACGCAGTGCTTGGCAGGTGCTGCCATCCCCCCACAGCTGCTGGTTCCCCTCACTGGGGTGAGCAAATGAAACCTGAAGCTTGTTTGCAAAGAATTATGCAAAAAAATTTGCCAAACAGGCACTCCAGAAAAACGGAAAATTAAAAAAAAAATTTTAAGAAGAGAAAGGCAAAATCTGGCACCCTTCTCCATTTCCTTTTCTAGGCAACACTCAGGTCTCTTCTCAAAAAGAGGGGATTATTTTCAGTGAAAATAGCCCACTGCAATGGCTGTCTTGTATTGCCTTCCTGAAAAATGATTTGAGGTACACAGCCATTTGGCTTATATGGCAGTTAAAAACAGAAAGGTGTGAGGCATTTTCTAGGATTCTTATTGAAATACCCTAGGAACATGCCCCCACGTCCCCACCCCCCCCCCAAAAAAAAAAAAAAGAAAAGGTACAGATTTTCAGTGTTCATAACTAGCGATTTTTGATGTTTGACCCAAGATGTTAAGAACAACTTGGTCCTAGCTGGGCTGTTGTGGCACAGGAACTCTGAAAACTTACATCTTACATTAGGTAATGCTGATCCACGGCTGAGTAACTGGGGCAATAAAGACCATGTTCTGTACTTCATCGAATTCTTGGGTCCAAAGAGAATCAAGAGATCAAACATAAACAAAACAATGAATTTTCCAGAGCAGCCAGGTGCTTGGCCTAGCAAAAGTAGTCATGGCCCTATTGCTCACTTTTTACCCTTCCAAGCCTGGAAGCAAAGCAGGCTGGCTGTTGCTGCTGCTGGGAAAGGATGTGGGACTGTGGGCAGGCAGCAGGTAACACAGTGAGAGCAAAGGCACCAGCTGTTGGTTGTTGTCCTGGCAGCGTCAGGAGGATCAGGTTCTGCTCCCCTGGGCTCCGCCTTTGAGGGGTGTCCCAGCTCTGTTCTTTCTTCCAGCCTGCTCTCCCCTAGACTGCAAGCTCAGTTTTGTCTGATCTGCAAAGGAAATTTTAAGTGGGCTGCTGACATAGATGAGACAGGAGCTGACCTGCTCCGAGTAAATCAATAAGCAACAACATGAGGACTGAAATAAGCAGAGGAGGACCCAAAACTCTGACTCCTGAACTCCCATTAAATATGTGAGCAGGGGGAGGAGAAGACTAGAGCAGGGACTGGCAATGCAGAAGCTGATTTCACATGGATTCATGGGAGCTCAGCACTTCAGAAGACTGGCTCTAGATCTTGCTATCTGTCCCTGGTCCCTGATTCATTTCCTCTGAAATCCAGACACAAGAACTTAGAAGGTCTTGAATCAGATCCAGATTGAGAAACTGGAATGAGATGAAATCTGAAGAGCACCGGGAGTTTCCCATAGCAATTTAGATGTAAAATGTTTCCTTATCATTATTTCTGACAAACAATGCTTATAAACTCTGTGACATTGGCTGGTACCTCAAAATAGCATTTACTGTGGTCACCAGTATAGCTGTCCATCTCTCAGCTTTAATTGCACTTACACAGTTCCACTCCTGGAAAATCTCAAACTCTCTCAGAAACCAGATACGCTGCTATCCACATTGCCTTCCAAAAAAAGAAAATGCCTTACCACTCCTATAGCTGTTCAAATATGTAACTAAACTTCCCTCTTGTTTCATCTGAAGAGTCCTTTAATTTCAACACATAATTCTATTTATCATGGCTTTTAGAATTCCTCATTTTAGCACACAGTAAGTTTCTGGAGCTTATCAGCCTGAGCAACAAAGCATGTATGTGGGGACTTAAATACATAAATTCAAAAGATAGTGGGTCTGTGTTTCTTACCAATGGCAGTCTGATTCCTCACTGAAGCCACCATAATTCATGGGTCTCTGAGATCATGTCAGAATGGCAGGCAACAGGCTGGGAAAATCAAATCAGGCAGACCAAGTAAAAGGAGAATCAAGAATGATTGAAATTATTTCTGTGTTATTAAAGAAATAATGCATATTCCATTCATGCACAAAGGCTCAGGGTTTCAAATAATACAAGTCAGCAGAGGTTCACTGAACCTACTGAAGGCTTGGGTATGCCTCATGCAGTGCAGTAGGAGAGGATATTTCTAATCAAGTCAGTAGATATTTATAAGTAGAAAAGCAATCATAGAATTCTTTTTTCTTGACGATTCTTTCTATTTCACAAGGGAAGGGCTTGTACTGTCTAATTTCAACCTGGGTGAAGAACGATAACCTGTGTAAGAATGGTGCATATGTAGGAGCCCTGCACATTCCTGCAGGACACCTGGGAGAGTGTGGGTGCAGTTTCACTCTACAGCTGAACATACTACTCAACTCTCAGGTTTTCTAACAAAAAGGGAGACCAGACATCTTTTTCTTCCACTCTGACCATGTGGTCCCACCCTCACCTTGAGCTGGCTCACCTATTTCACAGAATCACAGAATATTCTGAGTTGGAAGGGACCCACAAAGATCACTGAATCCAACTCTTAGGTGAATGGCCCATCTGGGGCTGGAACCCACAAGCTCAGCGTGGTCAGCACCATGCTCTGACCCTGGGCTCTTCACTGAGCTGCTTCAGCTCACTTGCTAAAAATGTGTATCTACCTTATTGATATTCCTCTGTTTATGAAGCTGAATTTCTTCAAAACAGGGTCAAAAGAGTGCTCAACATCAGGCAGAGGGGAGGGAGGCATGCAGGGCAGTGCTGGGAACTGAAGGGAGAAGGAAGGACAGGGAAGGAAGCATCATGTCAGACAGGCAGCTGACGTCAAGAAATCCCATCCTCACTAGCCAAATACAGCATGAAAGCAAGAATGCACTCTGTTATGGGAAATTTGCAAAGGATCTAAAAGACACTGAAAGTGAAATTAGAGGAATTTTTGAGTCTTTCCATTGATGTAACTGTGACGCGCTCGTACATTGGAAATACAAACTGGGCTGTGTTTGCTTATTTCTTAAAGTCTGCAACTCCCTCTGGTGACAAGCCCTCTCTGTAGATACTGTGCATGCACAAGTGCTGCAAAGCTTCTCCATGCTCAGAGTCACTCTGTCTCCCAGGCTGCAGAGCCAATCCTGTGGCTATCTGTAAGGTTCTTCCAGGAGGGCAGGATTCAGTTGCTCCTGGAGGGTTCCCAAGGCTTTAGAATTATGCTCATCTCCTTATCCTCTTATAGTTTAATTCCCAGGACAGGCAGAAATCACCTGTGCTCTTCAAACTCAGCTTCTGGAGGTGGAGAGGGTTGCTCTAAGAACATGAAACATGGAGCTCAGCAGAACTGTGTCACACATGTAACAAATTCCATACGAAGCCTTTGTGGTAGGACATTGGCTATGCCTAGGAATGATAAATGCATCCAAGGCAAGCAGTGCAAAGCTGCTTGCCTTGCTTGACAATACCACCCATGTGGTATTCTCACCAAGATTAAACATCCTTCCCCCCTCACAGAAAATCAGTCATTAGGCCAAGGGCTTTTCAAGGACTTTTGA
The DNA here is from genome assembly GCF_965178545.1 of Coloeus monedula. Classification (NCBI taxonomy): domain Eukaryota; kingdom Metazoa; phylum Chordata; class Aves; order Passeriformes; family Corvidae; genus Coloeus; species Coloeus monedula. Next base: position 146,131,151 of record NC_138781.1, read on the forward strand.
GCTGGTAGTGGGATTTTTTTCAATTTAGAGTACCTGATGTAGGAGAACAGCTGTGCTGTAGCCCAGTGTAAGTGATGCTTCTATCATTTGAAAGGGTGGGCAGGCCCTGGATTCTGGAGGTAGATACACCTGCAAAAGAGAGGATGAGAAAGCATTAACATTTCTGCAGTATTTTTGCTCAGGAGACAGGAACTGGAGCTGACCTGAGGCCATGGCTTGCCAGCACACCTGACAAAGTGGTCCCCAGGAGTCTCTTAGCATAGCTCCAAGTGTGCTGAGAGGTACTCATGCATAAGCCCAGCTCGGAGTCTTCTCCCAGTTTTAGCCTTCAGGCAGCCTGCAGGCATGCTCTCAGCCTGATGCAGGGCTGTCTCTGTAGATAAATGTGGGCTCCATAACTTCCGGGAATTACACCCTGGTTCTCCAAGAACCATGCTCAGCCCTTGATTACAAGACATGGAGAGTCACTAAACATATGTGAGCAATATCAGTGAACCTGAAAACATCCTCAATTCATGAATACAAACCAGATAAATTGCCCACAAAAGATTCAGCAGGGAAATCTAAGTCATTTGAAAGTCAGTAAATTCTTACAAATTAAATTCTTACCAAAGGTAACCTCTCAACATTGTGTTATGTAGTCAAACTCCAAAAAAGACAGAGCCCCTTTCAACTGCCTAAAAATCCTGCTGGTGGTTAGACCTTCAGCATTTTCCTGAGCTTGTTTATAGAAGGTCTGTGGTTCCCTCTTAACTACAATTAAAATTTTCTAATGGCTGCAAAATTCACTTACTTGTTATGGCTTCTGCTCTTCTGCCTCACAGTCCCAAGCTGGAAGAGTCTAGTAATTTACTGCTTCAGGTGTCCCTTTTAGCAATCTGGTATTTTATATCTGTGACACAGAACAAACAAATCAACCTGACGAAGTACTAATGAGGCTGAGAAATGGTCTTACTTCAGTTAATGACTCCGACTGCTTCTTCACCCATGCTTCAAATGCCCGTGACACCCTCACAACTGCAGTTTTAAGGTGACAATCTGCTAATTAGGTTAAAATTTAACCTCAGGCTGCCCCAAGTGCAAAGCAGCACAAAGGAGAGGTTAACCCCTAGGTATAGATAACTAGCATACGAGGTTAGGAATCAGAAAATTCATTTAGCACAAAGCACAGTACTACAAAACTACAGCCCAGAGTACTAGCAGGACAGATTTTTTTTCTGGAAGATTGAAAAAAAGGTGGCTAATGCAGTGGATGGCTTGTCCACATGAAGCCCCAGAGGAAAGGGAGGGATATTTATTGTAAACTAAAAATAAAGCTAACTCAACCCCTGCCCGAAACAGTCAGCCAACCTCTCACAGGCTCTCCTACCTGGTTGCAAATCATAGCGAGACCACAAGAGGGGAGCACAACCCAAGAGTTCACATTTCATGCCAAAATTTGAGATCACAACACACAGCAGCTAAAGGAGGACACAGGATGTACCATATCAGCAGGCAATGGGCTTAACCTAGTCTTAAATTAACAATAAAATTGTATCACTAACTAATACTGTTTGTTTCTACCCTTGTTTTGTAATGGCCTACTTATTCTCAGATGACATATGGGGAGAAAAGCAGGATAACCCTGTCTTACAGATAGACAAATTACTGTTCTTCCCATTTTCCTGGATATGAAAATTTAGACAAGAGTGTGACAGGCTCCTGATTTGATTTTCCCAGCCTGTTGCCCTGCCGTTCTGACATGATCTCAGAGATCTCTCAGAAACCAGATATGCTGCTATCCACATTGCCTTCCAAAAAACAAAATGCCTTACCACTTCCTATAGCTGTTCAAATCTGTAACTAAACTTCCCTCTTGTTTCATCTGAAGAGTCCTTTAATTTCAACACATAATTCTATTTATCATGGCTTTTAGAATTCCTCATTTTAGCACACAGTAAGTTTCTGGAGCTTATCAGCCTGAGCAACAAAGCATGTATGTGGGGACTTAAATACATAAATTCAAAAGATAGTGGGTCTGTATTTCTTACCAATGGCAGTCTGATTCCTCACTGAAGCCACCATAATTCATGGGTCTCTGAGACCAATGTAATGATCAGTCTTAAAGCAACCATGGGAAGGAAGGTACTTGCTCCCAAGTACATTAAAAAAATCATTGAGCTCTTTGCCACTTGATATTTATTATAAGGGCCAAAAATATAAATAGGTTTAAAAAGCACAAGGCTAATTAGTGGAGGGAAGAATCACTAGCAGCTGTTCATGAGGGGAGGGGATGCAGTGCTTGGCTCAGGTAAGCCCTTTAACCATTCCTGTGAGAGGTTGGAAGTGACAGCCTGGGTCATAGTCACCCTCAGTACAGCCAGTTCCCTGAACGCCTTCTGCCAGGGCTGGAGGCACCATCCTTGGTGAGACAGGTTCTTGGTCTTGTCACATACTGCTGTTCTGTCCTTAACTCTCTGGCTGACATCCAGACAGACTTCCCTCCCTTGGCTGTCCATATACCGAACCACAGCCTCTTCTCCCCTTCTGGGCAGCAGGCACAGACACAACTGGCTGCCACTACCAGGTGAGATCCTGGCTGAGCCAAGAGACTGTGGCACTGCTTCCCACTGCACGGCAAGGCTCACTGCCGACATGGGAAGGGAGCAACGAGAGAGAGAGGCTCTGGAAGGCTGCCTATGTTCAATGATGGTCATTTGGTGCAGGCAAGTTGTCTCCTCCCCATCTCTGCCCACCTCTGCCAGGGGGAAAAAAAATTATTCTTAGGATTTGACTCCAAACTAAGAAGATGAGAAAAATCAGCTTTAGTTGTGCCTCCTATTTCCTGCATAATGCAAAGACACATTGTATGCTATTTATGGCAGGAAGTAAGATTTCTTTCTGAATAATTGCTGCCTTGCACCTTTAGAATGTAAGCTGCCCAGGGAGAGAGTAAAAGTGTTTATACAGAACTATACAGAAACGTGTGTAATAGGGTCTTGATCTCATTTAGAGAAATCTCTGCACTACTACAATAAATGCAATGATTTTGCCTCTTACAGATGCTCTGGGTGTGACCTTTTCAAAATAAAGCACTGGAGTAATTGCAAAACAAGTTTCTTGTATCAACACACAAATGCCATCTGTCAAAAATGAAGGCAAGAATTGTGTCATATCAAGTGCCAAGGTCTATGTCAAGATCTATTTCAACATATTTACATTCCTCTCATTCCAAATGCATCTGCATACCCTGAACACAGAGTCACTAGGAATGGAATCACTGGGAACAATTAACTAGGAACCTGTTTCCTCCCTTGGCAGTTTGCCCATGTGCACAAGTTTCCCAATACCAAAAGATGGGCTTATTTATCTGCTTTATAGCTAATAACACTTAAAGTGTAGTAGTAGAAATTGGTGTTGTATAATTCTCATGTTGTAACAGCCTCTCTGAAAGGGAAAGTTTTTAGCTTTTCCTAATGATGGTCAGATTCCTCATCTCTTCTCAGGAAATTTATCCCATGGCTACTGTGCCTTCAATGTGAAATAAAAAGAAAAATGTAGGAAAAAAACCCCCTGTGAAATTTACTTTCTGAGTGTGTATGGTTGTACTTACTGCACTGAGAGAAATGTACCATGATGTTTTCTTTCTGTTTTTTGGAAGGGGATGAAGGTGAAAAGGGAGACAGAGGAGAAGTAGGCAAACAAGGAAAGGTTGGACCAAAAGGACCTACAGGTATTTATGATGGTTTTATGTTGGTTTGTTGACTATTACTGGTATATACCATTATATTGTCCATATCATTATACACAACTGTACTGATTCATATGATTGGTGATGTTTAATGCTTTTCATTCCTGTTGCACCAGTGGATTTCACAATCCTGTCAAACATTAATTGGTGAACATAACAATATTTAGAGAGCTCAGTTCAATTCCTACTGATACTTAAGACAAATATATATGGCTGTCATGCGTGTGATTCAGAAAACCCATATCATATATATAATCAGAAAGATTACTCTTACTGAAATTAGCCTTTAGTTGAAACTGAATTTTGAGCATTATTGCCTAGCAATACATCAGGATGCTCAATAAAATTTGGTTTCAGCTGTCTGTATTCTGCAGAAAAGCAAACAAAGCCATACACAAAAAAAAAAAGTTCCTCTGATCAAACAGCATCCAAGATGAGAACAAGGAGTGGCAGATATTTCAGGACTTGGCTCAGTTAAACATATCCCATATCCACAGTGTGACCTGGGCAGATCATTTGGAGGCACCAGATGTGACGGTGTCAGCCTCGTTTGCATACTCTAATTCAAAAGCTTCATTTATCTTAAGAGTTTAATGATAATGCATATCCAAGATCTTTCTTCCTTGACTGTGGTTTAAGACTAATCAGGAAATTTTTTACTTTCATAGAAACTTTAAAATCACTCTGTTATTATTGTCATAATAAAAAAACTTTTTCGATTTTTAAATGCATTCTTACGATTTTGCTTCTTACCTTAAAATGATCATCAGATAAGATACAAGGAATTCAGGGAATCAACCATTTACAAAGCATGTTATTGATGTTAAATTCATTTTGCAAACTGAGATTCCCTAGATTGGCCTGTCATCATTAGACAGCTATTTTAGAACTTAAACTATTTATTAATCAGTTAAAAAGGACATCTGTTATTTTGGTGCTCTGAAGACTGGGAAAACAGATACAGCAAAATTAGTAGCTCCCTACTTACAGTCCTGCTATGAGAAGGACTCCCAGCAAAGCTGCAAGGACTTTACCTCAAGGAAGAAGGAAAGCATTTTCCCTGGGGCAGAGAAAAATAAAAACTGTCAGCCTGGTTTGACTGTGAAGTAAATCACTAGCAGTTTTAGTTTCTATTTTCTGTGAGACAATATGATGTTTCTGGGCATTTGAACAGGCAGTTCTATTAAGGTTCCTTGCAATGTCCTACAGTCGTACCCTACAGCAGCAGAGATCTGTGCTGTACTCCTCCAAATATCCTCAAGGCTGTGCTCACTTGACTTTGCCACACAAGCAGACTGGCCCCACTCAGGAAAAACAGCAGCAGTAGAGACCTAAACCATGCCTCAGAAAAGAAATTACAGCAACCATCCATACTCATTTCCTCTTCCTTTCTTCTCTTAGGAAACAAAGGACCAGTGGGTGATGTTGGTGACCAGGGAATGCTTGGTAAAATTGGTCCAATTGGTGGAAAGGGTAAGCTCTGGTCTGGGAATTTTCTTGGGTTTTTTTCCCTCAAGGTAAATATGTGCTTTGTGAGAGTTCCAGATATGGAGTAATATTAGATAATGGTATGACCAATGCTCTCCAAATAAAGTTACGCATAAAGATTGGTGATGAGAGCTAACTGAAGTATCCTGGTTTTCTACATGCAATATATCCAACTTATTTGGCTAAAATAATTTGTTTTATGAGTTAAGACATCAGTCCTCTTTGATGGATCTAGTTGAAGATGTTTCTGCTCATTGCAGGGGGGTTGGACTAGATGACCTTCAAAGGTCCCTTCCACCCCAAACTATTCTATGATTCTGTGGTAAAAGAGGAAGGGAGAAATCCAGTTCCTGTGAAGTAAATCCTCTGAACACTCTAAGAGACAAATTTGTGCCTCTGATTTGGACACTGAAGGCCTAAGTCAAAGTCCTGCTGCTGCTGCTGAGGATGTCACACCCTGTTACCTGCACTACTGTGGGTCACGTGAACAAGCAATACACAGGCCATCCTGGTAAGGAAGGAATTCAGTTTTAAGAAGGCACTCACATGAGCAGGGATGGCAACTACTTGCAAATCAAGGTACACTCCAAATCTGCCTGGACAATAATTTATCAAATTGTGCTCTACTGATCTTGAGAAGAAGCTCAGGCATTCTTTTCTGATGTTCCTAAAGAGCTACTTAAGAAGGAATCTTACTTCTGCCACAAGGAGACCTGCCTTGAAAGCTGATAAGGGACACCACCATTCCCAGGGGAGCTCTGTGGTCTCTAACCAGCACAGCACCCTGGGTATGCTGGGGAGTGGGTGGAACAGTCTCTCTGGGGAGCTTCTCAAACCAATGTTCTTAATAAACCTTTCATGGCCTCTAGCCGGCCTCAGTATCAGACAAGAAGAAAAGATTTTGACCTGATGGATTAATTTTCACAAGTACCTAGACAACTGAAAAATCAGTTATTTCCTAAGATGTCTTCAATCCCCAAAGGAGACAAAATTTGAGAATCTCACAAGTTGCTTTCCTTTATCTGAAAGGAAACCAATGTTCTGAACCTTTAAATCAAGCTCTTTTTTAGTCTGAATGCACAATTTATTGTTCCCTTACAGTTTTTTCTCATTTTCTTTATTTGCTGGAGCAAAGGTCACTAAGTCACTGTTTAAATCTATCATTAAACATTCGAGTTCTTAATGAAACAACCCTGAAATTCCAGCTTGCAAGTGTGCAGTGTCAAGCACTGCCAATTAAAATGACAGCCAACATCTAAATTCTTTAAAAAGCCACAACCATGTAAAGTAAAAAGTGTATCAAAACATGACCATCAATAAGGAAGACCAAGTATTAGCATTTTTGGCTTCTGAAGGTTCAGTTCATAAAAGAAGGACACGAATTTCAGATAAAGTCCATCTGTTCCTGACCCGAATTACTGCTGAGATTTTTTAAAGAGCTAGTCACCTCCAGTTATACAGTAGCAGAGCACTTGGAAAAGTATTTCTATCACTTTTATAATTTACAAAAGAAGGGGAGGGCAGCTGGATGAAAATAAATCTCATTTCCATAAACTGAAATGAAATGCTGCTCCTTAATGACCTCCCTCCATGCAGGTGCCACACACAATCTCTTGCACACAGGAATTCAGCGGCACATCTGGTGCCTCATCCCACCATGGAGCTACTGAACCTGGGGAAGGGCTCTGTCCTGCAGCTCCTGAGAGAACCCAGATCTCACCTTGTCAAGATTTCTTGAGTGCTTTCAGCCTCTCAGGATCATTTTTTCAGTTTATATTTAAAGTAAGTGGTACCAGGAACCAGCAGCACACAAGATGCCTGTGTTATCAGTGAGTTAGCTATTAAAGGGTTCTCATTTCCATGCACCAGAATTAATCGTGGTTTGTTTAACTTGGCACATCTTCCAGTACATCTATCAGGGCTTCCTATCAAAAGCACACTGTTAATCTATTATTAAACAGGTTTTTGAATACGCTTCCCTGACAGGTGCACTGTCTGAGATCTGAGAATTTATTTTCTTCTTTATTCAGGTGACAAAGGAGCCAAAGGCTTATCAGGAGTTTCAGGAAAAAAAGGAAAAGCAGGTATGCTATGGATCCTTCTGTGCAGAATGGCCAAGTCTGCTAGATCTTTGATTTCAGGATTGGTCTGTATTGAATTCCATGAAATTTTGAGGCCCATGGAAAAACTCAAGAATATATGAAATGTAAAGAAGAGACTGAAAATGTTCTGTCGAACAAAATGAAGGGTAGTGTAGAGATATGACTGATTTCTATGAATACACCAGCAGACACAAAATACAAAGTCACCCAAATTCAGGGGCAATGTTTGATATCATAAAAACTAACACACAGGCCAGCAGTATGCATTTATACTGGATACTAGAAGAAAGTTTCTTAATATCAAAGGAATTAAGCCCTTTAACAGTTTCCTGGAGCATAGGAATGAAAAAAGTAAGCGATTTAAAATAGAACATAATCTGTTGTCAAATTAATGCAATGCATTTGCTTACAGGAGGAGAATTTGACTCTGATGAACTAGAAAGTCATTCTCAGTCCTAGTAACCCTGAATGGTTACCCACATTGAACTTACACTTGTGTTTATTTTTAAGAGATTTCATATAAGATGACCATTTGGTTCTTAATGGGAAACCATCAGCAACTTACTTTCTTTCTGGGAACAGAAGAAGAAACAAAACCTCTACCAAGCCAAATTCCAGTTTCCAAAAAAACCCAAACCCAACCAAACCAACTGAGTTTCAGTGCTTAAAAGCTATTGATTATTTGGGTTGGTATTAACTTGCTCAAGCCAGTTAGCAAGGGGATGGTACAAAGTGTACAGAACCAAAACATTAAACACTTTGTTCAACAGAAGTATAGCCATTGGGGTAAGGACTGGCTCTCCATAAGCGGAGCCCAGGTCTTCAGAAGCTTTGGAAATGAGCTACAGGTGACTCTCTATGCACACACACACAAATGCTTCTAAGCAGATAAATCCTCTGTCCCTTGTATTGCATCAGGCACGGTCTGTGACTGTGGAAGATACCGCAGATTTGTTGGACAACTGAACATCAATGTTGCTCGTCTTAACACATCCATCAAGTTTGTGAAGAATGGTAAGGATCCCTGTGTATTTGACGGGATTTATTTCACTCCAATCACAGATATCATTGCTATTCTTCTATCATTGTTGCTCTATGGCAGCATCCACAGATGACCTAGAGGGAGGGTCCTCTGTTTTAGGCACTCTGAAAACCTACAAAGGTCTTGTCTTAGCAGTCACATTCATTTTCTCCTACATGGAAAGGGCCTGAAAAGCTATCTATACCCCTGTGTTTCTATCCCTGGGCACTCTTTCACAATCTATATTCAAATACATACAAAGCCATGGGAGTGATCCAGAGTTAGACATTGCCATTTGACCATTTAGCATGCCTTAGTACTAGAATTTGATTAGTACTAGAGATCCAGGAAATAAAACTGAAGTGTCACAGGAGACGTGCCAATCAGGACTGAACAGTTCTTGTCCTAATGTGGGCAAAGTACTTGATAATCTCACTAGTCATATCAATCTCTGATCATGTCCTCATCATTCATCATAAATACAGTGGTGGGAATACTTTTCCTCCTTCCCTTCTATTAATTCTAATGTAAAAGTCATCTCATTGTCATGTTGGAATAGAATAACCTTCAGCATCTGTTGACATGCGATTAAGCAATTTTTCTTCTCCTTTAAAGTTATAGCAGGTATCAGGGAGACAGATGAGAAATTCTATTACATTGTGAAAGAAGAGAAGAATTTCAGAGAAGCCTTGATCCACTGCAGGGACAGAGGAGGATCACTGGCCATGCCTAAAGATGAGGCAACCAATGCCTTGATTGCTGACTACATCTCCAGCAGTGGCCTGTTCCGAGCTTTCATTGGGCTGAATGACATTGAAAGAGAAGGACAGTTCATGTATGCAGACAACAGCCCACTGCAGAACTACAGTAACTGGAAGAAAGGGGAGCCTCACGACCCAGCTGGTCACGAGGACTGTGTGGAAATGCTCAGCACAGGAGAGTGGAACGACTCCGAGTGCCAAGTCACCATCTACTTTGTCTGTGAATTCCTCAAGAAGAGGAAATAAAAGTGCCAGAGAATGTGCCTGGCACCTGCTGTACATACAATAACCATCCTCGTTCATTTACTTTAGGAAAGCAAATCAGGGATAGGAAACCAGAGATAGGGCTCAATCCAGCCCTCACATCACTGGGCTCAGCAAGAGTAACTACTGTTTAGTCATCAGTGACCACAAAGTCAGCACAGGTCCACAGGGGGCATCCAGCCAGCTGTGAATTTTTATTTCGTTTCTACATGCATTTTAGGGTGAGCATTTCTATGTGTAATTTAGGGGTAAATTTAGAGCATGCAGAGGTGAACATAATTTCACCAGTTCCAGAAATAGTAAGATCATTGGTATATGAAGTACTGATGTGACTTGCACAGTCCACAAATGGAAAGAGCATGACCTTCATTAATCTCTGATACCTGCACAGGGGGTCCCAGTAATTTCCGTAATGACTTGAGAGCTGGGAGAAAAGATTTTCAGGATCTCTTGAAAAAATCCTTTTTTTGTTAGAATCATAATTTGAGGTGGAAAGGATCTCGAGGTCATTTTGTTAAATCTTGCATGCAAAGTAGGACCAACTTCAAACTTAGAAGTTTTTATAGTCTCCTTAATTTGACTGTGCAATTATATTGCCTGATAGGCATTTATCTGGTTTTCTGTAAAGCCTTTGACATGGTCCCCTATAATAACATTCTCTTTAAATTGGAGAGATGGATTCAATGGGTGGACTGTTAGGCGGATATGGAATTGATTAGATGTTCAAACCCAGAGGGTGTTGGTCAATGGCTCAGAGTCCCAGTGGACATCAGTGACCAGAGATATCCCTCAGGGATCTGTACTGGGACCAGTGCTATTTAATATCTTCATTAATGACATAGACAAAGCTATCAAGTGCACCCTCAGCATATTCGCAGATGGCACCAAACTGGGTGGTACAGTTGACACACCTGAAGGACGGGATGCCATCCAGAGGGACCAGGCTCAAGAAGTGGCCCATGGGAACCACATGAGGTTTAACAAGACCAAGTGCAAGGTGCTGCACTTGAGTTCGGGCAACCCCCGGTATCAGTCCAGGTGAGGGATGAACAGATCAAGAGCAGTCCTGTTGAGAAGGACTGTTGCTGCCTGTTGGGAGCTTCCCTTCCCCCTCCCCAAGACAAGCCAGGATTTGCCTCTGCCATGTGTTCTGAACTCCTTTGTTCCAAGCACGGGCAAAACCAAATGTAACTCAAACTCTTCAGCAGTGTCTGATTGGCCGCTCACCCCGGGTCCGTCCCCAGTCCTCCCCTTTCCCCTTCTCCGAATAAAAGAAGGGCCCAAGAGGGGGCCGCCCTCTTTGGCTTTGCAATCCTTCTGCGAATGTCTGTGTGTTTCTGTTTCTGTTTGAAAGCTTCTAATTGCAGGAATCAGGCAAGCTGAAGACTGTATTTCTCCCTCTTTGCTTCCACTGGTGGTATCAGCTTTGCAGCTATTATTTGCTGCTTTTAGAGCTACTGAAATGCTGGATTGCCCATGTTACCTCTCTAGGCTGCCTGAGGCTTTCTAAGGTATTGAACTACGAGCTTAGCCAGTAAAAAGCTGTAAGTATCTCCACAAAGGATTTGGGGGTGCTGGTGAATGGGAGGCTGGACATGAGCTGGCAGTGTGCACTCACAGGCCAGAAAGCCAAACGTGTCCCAGGCTGCATCCAAAGCCCTGTGATTCTGCCGCTCTGCTCTGGTGAGACCCCACCTGCAGTGCTGCATCCAGCTCTGGGGTCCTCAGAAGAGAAAGGCCATGACCTATTTGAGTGAGTTCAGAGGAGGCCACCAAGGTGATCAGAGGGATGGAATACCTCTCCTGTGAGGAAAGGCTGAGAGATTTGGTTTTATTCAGCCTGGAAAAAAAAAGGCTTTGGGGTGACCTAGTTGTGGCCTTCTGGCACCTAAAAGGAGCCTACAAGGAAAACGGAGAGAGACTTTTTGCAAAGACACATAGTGACAGGACAAGGGGGGGAATGAGTTTAAATGGAAAGAGACTAGGTCTAGGTTAGATATCAGGAAGAAATTCTGTATTGTGAGGGTGGTGAGGCACTGGAACAGGTTACCTTGAGAAAATGTGGATGCCGCATCCCTGGAAGGTTCAAGGCCAGGTTGGATGGAGTGCTGAGCAACCTGGTCTAGTGGGAAGAGGCCCAGCTCACAGCATGGGGGTTTGAAGTAGATGATTTTTAAGGTTTCTTCCAACCCACACCATTCTATGATTTTAAGATTCTATGCAGAAGAGGTGTTGCTTATCTGTTTTCAACTCTTGTTACCCATCAGGGTGGTCTGAAGTGTGAGGAATTAATGGTACAGAGGCATGCAAGCCTGCACAGCTTGTAGGCAACCTGCAAACAGATGGAGCAGTTCTAGTGTCTGAAGTCCCCAAAATCTGTGATAAACATACAAAAGTCTAGCACAAAGAGAACAGTGTAAAGGAAGCAACACCATTCCTATATTCCTGTAAGCAGGCATGTGTAATATCAGCTATACCATGTGCATTGCTAGTTTAACAAGTGATTCTAAGAACATATTAACTCCCTAACTCAGAAGCCAGTAACGTTCCATGTCTAATGCTAAAATAACCTGTGCCTTTGTAACACAGGAAGAAGCTACAGAACAGGTTTTATCCTCCAAGAACCCAGATTCAGGTGTGGTTGAACAACCTAGTCATGCAGTTCAGAGGGACTCACTAAAAATGATGAGTATTTAATATGAAGGCTCTGCTGTCACTGCCTGGCTACTCAGATCTCCATGTCAAAATGCCCACAAAGAATAACATTTTCATATCTCTAAGAATACTGACAGAGCTTTTTTCTTCAGACACAGCAAGTTCTTAGTCATGGTCTCCTCACAGCAGGAGATGTCAAGAGAAACTCCAGGGCCATTGCAATGTAAGTCTGAAGGTTTTCTTTCCCACTTGATAATAAAAATTAAGGAATGATATCTGGAAGCTAAGGAGAATGCTAGACACTAGGCACCAGAAAGCAACACTCCCTCAGCACCAGGTGCACAAAGTCTTCCTCTGAATTTATAAATAGCTGGACATGCCATCAGCTCTCAATGCAGAGGGTCAGCTCCAAGTCTCCCTTCTACTGCAGAGTACAGCACTGCAAAGGCAACCAATCACACATCTTCAACCTCACCCTAAACAGGAAAATTCTCCAAACCATTTACCTGGTTGTTAGTTTGACTCCAAGTTCACCTCTGAGCATTGACCAACACAGGAGCATCCCAGGAGACTGTGACTCAGAACCACTCTTGTAATCTGGTTTCTCTGACACTTTTTCCTCCAGAAAACCTCCTGCTGCTACCAGCAGTAAACTATCTGTGTTGCTACACACCCTCCAGGAAATTATTCAGACCTGTGAATAAAGGGGTGGGACCACATTTCTTTTCACTGCTCCCCTTCTATGCTATGAGAATATTTGGGCAAACAGGTTCACTTTGCATGACATAACTCAACCTGAATTGTTCCCTCTCTGGGAACTGATATTCCTCAAAATTAGGCAGAATTACACTTTTTAGGATCTATTGTAATAAACTCATTAAGCTAAACACTTTTGTTTTAGAAGCATTAATGGGTAATGATAAAGAATTAATGGCAAATTCAAAAATAAGTTTCAAAAATAAGTTAGCAAGAGTGGAGGGTAGGCACAAGCTGAGCCAGTCAGTGTAGCATGCGTGCGGCCTCATCCATCAAATAAGCTTCAACCTACTACATTGAGGAAAAATAATGCCTTTTAGAAGTTCAAGCCTAAGGCTGCTGGCCTTATTCACAGCAGGTCAGCTCCTAACAGTCATGAAGAAGTGGCATAGTAATATCCCTGTGGTTGGCACAATCACTTCTCCACACTTCATCTTTACTTCTGACCCAAAAAGCCACCAAAACATGCTTACCGGACTGAATGCCCATATTCTGAAACCCTCTGGCCATACTGAGACCATTGGCTGACAAAATTTAGAGGTGTCCTTAATGCTACAACCATCATGGACAAGCCATTTTCCTGTTCTTTAGGAAACTCAGAGCTGGGAGAAGGTGAAAGTGGAGCAGTACTTTGCTGCAGGAAAAAGCTCTGCCTTAGATTAGACCAGCTGCTCTCCAGCACATTCAAAATCAGGAAATACATGTCTAAATTGAAACTTTAGGGGTTTTTATGGTGACTACGAGTTATGAGTAATCCTGGACCATGCTCTGTGTACAGGAAGGAATGACTATCACAGCTTCTGGCTGTATGGCTGAGTGAGGAAGTGAGTGAGGAACTTGTGCTGGATTTCTACAATGGAAAGGCTGGGACTGCCCAGTTCTTCCATCTTCATCCTCTCCTACCACACCAGCTTCATCCTTTCTTATATAGAAAAAAATAAACAAAACCAACCCTTCTACCCACTATTGGAACATTGGGCAGAGCTATGCCAGCTGAAACAAGCAGACTTGGGATGGGCAGTTCCTTTTCTAACTAGAGAAGAGGGACAGCAGAGGAGCACAGCAGATGTCCAATGTTCAAGCCAACCAGGTGTAAGTGTGAGCAGGTGCTTGTGCAGCTCATTCCTGCAGCACTAGTCCCAGTTAATAAATTGTGCCAAGAAGCTCAACTCATAGGCCAGGCCAAATAAAAAAGCCTATACCACAGAGGAAACCTGGCAGGTAGGTATCTGCCCCATGCCTTGTGGACACAGGCTTGAGCCTTAACTAACTGAAATATTATAGCCATGTTTTGCAGAAAAAATATGCTTGCTATAATTAAGAATTTGGGCTACATCAAAGGTTTCACTGCTAGCCAATGGAAATTGACTGTGGTGGGTAAAGTATCTTAAGTTTATACATTAAGTGGATGGAGCCAGGAACACAGGAAATGGTGTCTGACTATTCACGATTTATGGTCTGTTAATGCGTGACACCTAAACCATTTTACCCAATCCCAGCATAACTTTTACTTATGTTTTTCTTTCCATTATTCCCAGGCTGAATATTTCTTGTTTCAATTTATGCCTGCTGTTTCTTGTCCTCCCACCACTTAACCTACCACTGTGAAGAGCCTGGCTTTGTCTTCTTGAAGACACCCTCATAGGTCCTGGTGAGCTGCTATCACGTTCACCTGAAGCCACCTCTTCACCAGTCTGAATAAATCCAGTTTCTTTAGCTCCTCCTCACGTGGCTCTGACTCCAACCATTCTAGGGGGTCTCAGCTAAACTTGGCTCCAATTTTTCATTGCCTTTCCTGGAGGGGCTCAAAATGACACAGTGCCTAGATGTGGTCTAACAGGTGCTGAGCAGGAGGATAATCTCTTCCCACAAGCTCCTGGCTGTGCTCTCTCCAGCACAGCCAGGATGCCATTACCTTCTCTGCTGCCAGGGCACACTCCTGGTGCACAGGCCATGTGCTGTCTGCCAGGACTCTCCAGAGACCTTGCAGCAGAGCCAGTGATGCAAGGGCTCAGCATTCCCAAGTGACAGGAGCTTTGCATTTGTCCTTGCTGAATTTCATAAGGTTCCTCTTGGCCCATTACCCCAGCCTGCCTAGGTTCTTCTGTATGGTAGCACTGCCCACAGCATATTCACTGTTCCCTACAATTTGGTGTCATCTGCAAACCTGAGGAAAGTGGATTTTATCACCTTCTTGAAGTACCCAGTAAAGATGTTAAACAGGACTGTTAGAGTCTCCATATCCCTGTGGCACTCTACTAGGTAAACAGGAGAATGTTGTCTGGGTAGAGAACAACTCATTTAACCATTCTCCTCTGAGCCAAATCAACGAATTTTTAGCCATACAGACCATAACATCCATCCCAGTTGGGATACAAGAATGTTGTTGGAGACAATATCAAAAGCCTTGCCTAATTTGAGGTAAATGATACCCACTTCCCTCCCCTCATCCACAAATCCAGTCATAGAATCATAAATACAATCAGGCAGTCAGACAAGATTTACATTTGGTAGATCCATGCTGATTGTTTCTGATCACCTTCTTCTCCTTCATATGCCCAGAAATGCGTTCCAAGAGGACCCACTCCTTTAAGTTCCCCAGGGACCAAAGCAATGCTGATCAGTTTATAGTTCCCCAGATTGTCTTTGGCCTTTCTGAAGAAACAGTGCAACATTTACCTGTTTCCAGTTACTAGGATCATGGTCTAGTTATATGGTCTCCATAACCCTTCTGATGTGATGGAGTGGCCCTGCAGAGACATCTAATCTTTTTTTTTTGGCACCTTGGATGTGATCTGCCTGCTCCCATGGTGTTTTCTGGTGAAACTTTCTCATGTAATCCCCATCTAAACGCACATCTACTGCTGGTAGTTCTCTTTGAACCCTTTCCCTAAGCACAGATGCATGGGAGAGTTTGGTGGTAGAGATGGCAAATAAACCTTAGAATGCTTCCATTTTATCCGTGTCTGCTGTCACTACATCACCTCCTTCATTCAGCAATAGTTCACATATTCCTTGCTCAGCCTTTTTATACTAACAAAGCATTGGAAGCTCTTCTTCTTGTGCTTCCCATGCAAGTTTCAAGTACATTTAGGCTTTGGATCTCCCAAGGCTACTCCTACAAAGCATTAAGTTAATGCTTCTAAATTATTCTTTTTTAGCCTGTCCCTGCTTCCATCTCCTCTATACTACCTTTTCACATTGGAGCTCCACAAAGCTCCCTGTCCAGCCACACCAACCTCCTGACAAATCTACTTGTAGATGTACAGTGAAAACAAGAATGCTGCCTACGATAACAAGAATACTTCAGCATGCTTCCTGCTCTTGGACAACCAGGAATTTATGATCTTCTATATTCGGAAGAATGTCACTCAGTGACATTATCAAGCATTAGCCTCCTGTATTCCCCAGGCTCGCAACACAATAAGGCACAGATATCTATGGTAAATATAATGTTTTAGAAACTAATAAAAATGATCACAGAATCAACATATGCCATTAGGAATATATTTTCCTCAAGCATTTCAAACAATCTCACATGGGCATTCATCTGATCCATTTTTTTCTTTCTACTTCTATCACTGATTTTAATAACTTTTTAAAAAAACAATTTAGCACCTAGAGCAATTGCCACATTCTTGACCACAGCCACAAGAATATATAGGCATGTCTATGTAGCTTTACATACACTCTTAAATAGTACATTGCAATTGTAGTTCAGCTGGCTGAAATGGTTATTGAAATGCACTTTGACACCATGTGTGATGACAAAAATAGTAAATGTGTCACAGAGAGAGGGATTAACATGGTTATTTGGAAAGCATTGCTCTAGATTGTCTTGATTTAATAGGTTTGCATGGGTACAGAAGCCATGACTTGCTATTTCTTTTCTTCCTCCCTCTTTTTTGTTAAAGTCATACGTAAACTACTCAACACAGGGAAAAAAGAATGAGCAAGATCAAAGCAGTAGCTTAATCTGCGTTTCTTTTATGCTTGTGTGGCAAGGGAGAACAGCAAATCGTTAAAGAATTTCTGCCTACCTGCTGCGTGCAGTGCACCCAACTAAAGCTCCAGGCCACACCCACTCCTGGCCTGGAAAGGTTGCTCCATGCAGATCTTTCAACATAGGGAAAAGTTTCAATTGATTTTTAGGTGGGTGGGACCAGGAACGCACATCACTCAGTTTTGCAGAGAGCAGCAGCAGCCTACTGAAGCACAGAAGCTGACCACACAGAGCTGTCTATATCTGGGATGTGTGTGTGAACATGTGCATTTTGAGTTCAGAATCCCCAAGGCCCTTAGTGCTGTACCTCAGCATCCTCAGTGCTGTATCTGTGCTTAAACCCCATGGAGGTCAAGTGCAGACCTGCAGATGCTGGGGGAGTCAAGGATCTGCAGTTTCTCATTGGTGTGAGGTAGTACATCATAGATGCATCTGCAGAGCCACAACTTCAAATGATGCAATTTCATTATATATCTTCTTTTTTGTCCCATTTGTCTTTAGTTATGTGTTTTACAAAACAAATATAACTTTTTAAAAGTAGCCAGATGTCAGTCATTACTTTGGTTTTATTGATGTGAACATAGTTCAATCCTAAAGAGTCCTAAAAAGTATAAGTAATATATTTTTGAAAGCAGATTTCAGTGATGAATCCCCTGTTCTTTTTTTTTTCTCTTACTAGATTCTGCAAGTTTTGCTATCTTGTTAACCTCTCAGCAGTAAATTGTCTACCAAGAGATGCTAATTTTCCCAACTTCATACAACACAAGTCTTTATGTCAGTTTCCCACAACATTCCCTGAGTGCATGGAACACTACTGTGGGGAGGGTGGAAGGAGTAACAATGATGACCAGTCAGTCAGTAGAAGATTAAGTAAAACAGTGCAGAAAAATGTGAATACGGAGTTGGCAGATGCTTACCATGTGAGGTGATGAATTTATTTCCCACTGCGAGCTAATTTCTAGGTCTTGAAAAGCCTTTGAATTTGTCAGAGAAAATCTAAAATGTTATCAGTAGGTCCAACAAGAAATTCCAATTCAATAGATCAGGAATACCAGAGCTTTCTGCAAGTCCATGTTTGCAGGAGAGAGAGAACTTTCTCAGGATCTGAAGAAGCAGAAATATATTTTCTGCAAAACCAAGGACAAAGCAGACACAAGTGATTCCTATGATCTATATCCAGATACCTACTTTAGTACAAAACAAATTGTTCATCAAATGAGGCTTTCTCTTTGCTGTTTGTAGTGAACAGTCTAGCCAGATAACTGGAGATACACACAGGCACTTGATCAGCTGAATCCCAGCCTGGTTCCTTTCACTGTGCACCAGAAACCCAAAAGGACTTCATGTGAGGTTAAGTATTTATTTTTGAGTATAGCTAGATGTAGAAATGTATGAACACATTAGTCCTATACAACAAATTACGTACAACAAATTACATCTTCAAAGTACCCCATAAACATTAACTACACAGCAATTATATTATCCTATTAGTAAAGTAATGCACAGAATACTGACCTATTTATTCTTTTGCTATTATGTAAAATTAATGAGCTGGTTTTTTGACCACTGATTCATCCTTCTTCCAAATACCTGTGGATTAAAATTTAAGCTACTTAAATAGCTCCACAAAACTACTGGTAGGCAGAAAAAAGCAAGGCCATTCAAGTATTTGAAATGCACTGCTACAGACTGTAAACATTCTGAAGGATATGTGAACATAAGGTCCCATTCCAAATCAAATTCCAGGGTAGAAAAATAATTTTGTTTAAAGGTGGAGGTAGTCTGCTGTTTAAAGTTTGTTTGATTTTATTTTTTCAATTACTGCCTTGTAAATAAATTACAAAACTTTCCTGGTAGCCAGTTCACCATCCCTTTCTCTTCCCTCATCCAGCACTTCTGAGAACAATGTGCAAGATCACTGTCAGGAGTTATTTACTGTAGTGGATGAAAACATTCCCTACATAAGAGAAGCATGTGCACAAACATGTGCATCCTGAAAGACATCAGGGAACAAAGTGCAAAGCCAGACACTAATGAATACAAGAAATCATCAGCAACTGTGAATGAAGTAAAATATTCATTATCTGTGTGAGTAAATTCTGTGGTTGCCACGTTAAAAATCATGGAGGGAAAGGGGGATAGTTGGTCTTTAACTTATTTTTTATAGTCAGAACAATGTCCTAGCAGAGTTAGTCTCAACATGAGGATAGCACAAACCACCTCACCTTCCTTGGTGATTCGTAAGCTAAACCTGCCAGCAGAACCACAGATTGTTTTCTATCCAGAAATTGCATACATACTGTGTGTAACACTTATTTCTTCACGAAGGACGTCAGGCCAACAGGAATGCAGTTTAACTGGTTTAGGATTTATGAAAGAAAGAAAAGAAAAAAAAAAAACCCAAACCTGTTTGTTTTGCTGTGAATCAAAATGTACTTGATCAAATGCTAAACTTACCAAAACGTTGTGAAAGAATCTGAGGCAAGGTTCAGTAGGAACTAAGTAGTTGGGATAAGCCTGCAGAAATAAATTCACAGTAATTTCCTGAAATAAAGATACTGTTCTCATGTCTTATGTTAATTTCTGATGTAGCTTCAGCACTTGATGACTCAGAGAGTTACTGTTTGGAACTTGCCATCAGTATCAGCATTGGTTTTCAGAGGATCTGAGCAGGCAGACTTTCTCAATCTGATATTTGACATGAGAAAATCAAGCACTAGAAGGAAGGTTCATGTTCTGTACGGGGCATCCACTTCCTGAAAATAGCTGACTGTCCTATGGGAGTTTATCATTGCAGAGGACAGGCAAACTCATAATCTAAAGTTCGAGGTTAGAGAACATGTATTTGTGCTTATTCTAAGTAAAAAAAAAAAAAAAAAAAAAAAAGAGACAAATGCTGATATATCATGAATCATCCATCTCAATTGAGACCCTTGGAGTTCTCCAGGACGTAAAATGCTGTAAACTTCATTCAAGAAAATTACACTCCAGGTACCAATACCCCCAAAATCACCTATACATAAGAACATTAAAACAGCTCTTTATGAACAACTTGAATTTTATAATGAAAGCCGTATTCTTTTAGTACAAACAAGTAACTGTGATCATTTCATTTTTCCCTTTAATTAATATGGAAACAGCAATAGATTGTCTAAAGGTGCAGAAGCGTGGCTCAGACCACCTGAAGGTTTTTAGAAGCTGCATCAACATTTCTTATCTAAAAGAAAAATCCCAATAATGGCTTTCCATCTATCATTTAAAAGAGAAAAAATGTCCATGTAATGTACAGTCCATAGAGAAGATAGAACATGGCGGTGTATCTGACTCATAAGTTTTGTGTTTATTTTTAAACTGTTCTGGTAGTACTGAAATTAATTAATTTTGTGAACACCAGAGGCACTGGATGGTTGGAGGCTGGAGTCTTGGACACAGTTTTGAAATGATGCATTAAAAGGATTCAGTAAAAGGATTACCAAATTCAGTGATTCAGTAGCTGAAGAGCTCCCTCTCAGCCTTATAACTCCAGCAGTTACTGTAAATAACAACAGATGTCAGTAGAATAAGACCCTGCTGTTTTAATCAAACTGAAACTAAAAATATAGAAGTTACTTATGATTCCCTTAACGATGCCCATACTTACATACAAAGAGCTCTTTACCATCCTACTAACAGTCATCAGGTAAGTCCTAATTATGTGCATGCATTGTAACACTGATAAATCCTTTTTATTACAAACAAACTCAGAGTGCTTTGAAATCTATAGACTCACTCCTTTTGCAGCAGCATTTTTCTGCTATTTCAAACCACTACACTGCTTTTTTATACAATCATATTTTCATGTCTCCATGCTTCTCCTTCCTGAATTCATTCATCACAAAATAAAGCCACCGTTGTCTTTTCCTTAATTATCCTTTGCCTTCTACTGGATTTTTAGCCAGGATTTTGCTCAATAAAACAAACAGTCTCCAAAAGGCAAACAAACTCCAACTGAGGAAAAAGGTGACTTCCTGAAAACATTGACAGTTCATGAAAATAATAGGTACCTACTGCTGCCCAACAAGAGATAAGATCAGAGGCCACCATGTTATGAGTAAAGATTACTGCATCAAGTCTTGAGTGATGACAGAGTGAGAAGAGGCCCATGCTACCAGCAGTATCAATGCCACAGTGCTGCAATGGCAGCACTTAGCACATCCTCCCTGAGTTCCTCTGCAACTGGCTGAACTGGTCCTCTTTTATACCATGAAGCTGGAGTGGGACAGGGGAAAAAAAAGTATTGCTGCTGTGCAGTCTGTCTACTTGTTTCCCTGGGCAATTCTGTCATAAACAACCAGTGCTATTTACTCATCCCTCAGCTACAGCAATGATACGCTCCCAGTTTGTACCTCTAAGACTTTCACATTCTATTCTGAGGACAATCCATGCAAACCATTTTTCCTGCTGGCTCACCTCTGCCAAGAGCAGAACATTGACTTCTTGAGACATTTTCCCTCTAGGTAATTTTGCTCTGCTCTGCCATGTCCCTCTCTACCCACCTTGCCTCCTGCACCATCTCAGGTCAGAATCCTCCTCTATACTGTGATGAGATTCTGCATTTTTACCTTTGCTGCACCCTCACAGATGTAAAAGAAATTTCTCAAAGTAAATTAAAGGAAAACTGGCCCTTGGCACGTTACACTATACTGCTAGAGAACAGCAGTGCCACCAAGTCAAACAAATGAAGTGCTGGGAACCTTAGGAACATGAAACAATGTTAGGAGAACAGGTCAGGAACCTCAGTCTGACCTTGGGAACACAGCTTACCACCAAGGAGGGTCCCTGGCTCCGTGCCAGCCTCCCAGCTGTGTGGTACCTGTGTGAAGAGACCCTCAACACCCCTAACCAGTCAGCTAAGGATTCCCTGCTTTAAAGTAAAGCTCCCTGAGAGCTAAAGTAGCCAAAGTACAGCTCTGGGCACAGAAGACACTTCTGCAGGAAGAAGCGATATCCAGAGTACCACTACAGCCTTATGAGCTAGCCAGAAATCACTGCTGAGAGCAGCTCTGACACTGCTTTAAGTTACTCCAGGGACTGGTTTGGTAACCAGCCATCCCTGGGACTGGTGGATCAAACAGGTGGCACATTTATCTTCACCTCCTCTCCTCAGCACACATCCCAAGCTCAGTTTAACTGGATGAAATGAGAGATTTCAACAGTTGTTTTTCCCTTAGTGTAATGATGCAAAAAGGGGCAGCATGCATTCACAAGCCTGGCCCCACCTGTTAAAATTAAAACTGTTGCACTGCCTCCCAAGAAATCTCAACAATGTAGTGGTATTTGAACACTAATTCATAATATGCATAGGTCCAACCACAACCCTGAAGTTCTGTTACCACTAAGTAAATACACTACACAAATGACGCTAAAGGCTTTCCTTATCACTCCTCTTATGCAAACCAGTTTTATGCCTATTTAATTTCACTGGCTGAAGGGGAATGACTCCAGAGTTTGTACCAGTATGAGATCAGAATCCTGTATGCAATTTCCAGGAGCATGTTAAATTAATTCATCCATAAACAAAAAGCCAGTTTTACATGATCAGCTCCGGGCTTTCTATTTTTGATATGTAATGAACTATAGGATTAGGAGACTCTGTGTTCCTTCTTAAGAAAGAGCAGCTTTGCAAATCTAAAAGAAATAAAGATGACTTTTGAGGGCAACTTCCTCCAGAACAAGAAGGTAACTGGAAGAAAGAAGCAGTCCTAATACTGTCAGGAAAACCTTGCTTAGCTCCACTCTGGCTTGGGGAAATCTGTGCATAAACAGAGCCACAGGAGAATAGGGTTACTGTCATTTATTTGTTTTGTATTTTCCACTTCTTTGGCCATTTTGGCAGACCGCTCTTGTGCACACTGTAACACAGGACATGAGATTATATCATCATCGTGAGATTATCATCTTCCTGAAGTGCTCCTGATAACATACTCAGATAAGGTGTTAAGGACCATGAATTCCTATATTGGCATTACTTTCACCTATTATTCTGGTATCCTTACTAATATTCAGCTCTTCCAGAAGTATCATGCCATACATCACAAAAGGTAGTCTGAATCTTGCTGCATAGGACTGCTGTGTAAGTAATTTTCATATCCCGTAGGATGTATGTCTATGTTTTTTCAAAATACTAATTTATCTTTTATTATAGCTGACTATAGATTTTTATAACTTACTGCATTTTTCTAATGGTTGGTCACCTGGGGGAGAAGAATTACAGCATTCCAAAAAAGATATTTTAATTTCTATATATATAGAATTAAATCATCAATTATTTTCATAATCTAAAATTGACACCAAGTGGTTTAGTAGTTCTGTGACAATGCCACCTTTACATTAGGCTGCCATAAGCATTAGAACACAAAGGGGAAAGAGCTTTTTATAGCCATTTAAGAGCAGTTTTTAGTCCTTGTGGTTGTATAGACAGACCTTCCTACACACAGTGAATCAATATACCTCTGTCTACTTGTTGACTCTGGTGGACTTGGAGCTGCATCATTAGTTTACCTTGTAACATGCCAAGATGCAATTAGTTACATAAAAATGCTATTAAAAAGCAGTCTAAGACAAACATGTGCTTTTGCGTGGAAACATAAAAATGCAATCCTGACACTAATCTCTTAAAGAATCCAGTTCTTTAAAGATTCAAACAGTACATGAATCAGTATAAAAGCAATTCCACATGGAACTGTAGTGCATCTTGCCTGAACACAGCAAAAATAATTTAAACAGCCACCTCCATGCACATGATTAGGATTTAGGAAAAAGCACTGCCAAAATCTACTCACTATATCTATACCTATTTATGAAAGTGAAATTTAGACTTTCTGTGAAAACCTACTAAAATTCAAGAAATTAAGTGCTATAAAGGAATGTGCAAGTAAAAAGAAATGGTATGTACAAGCAAGAAAAAGTGTCTGCACATGGTATGCAATCATTAGTAAAATCCAGTACTGCTGGAGTTCATACAGATGAACTGTGCAGATGGGTAATAACACTGGAAATGTTTATGACCAAGTATTATTTATACTTCATGTAAGGTAAGTGCAATCACATTTCTTGTTCTGAATCATAAACTAATCAACCCTGTTTTGTACCCAGTCCACTCAGACTTCTCCCTCTGCAGGGCAGTCTCAATAGATTTAGGGTCAGACTGAAATTAATTGGACATATGGTCTCCAAAATGCAACCCCAAGAATAAACCCCCTACACCTAATCACTTAGGCATAAGTCTGAACCCCATTCATTTCTAAAACACACCCAAACTGGGTCCTGTAGGCATGCACTTCTGCCTACAAAGACTGGAGTCTTTGCCTGATGATAAAAGGATGGGACACAAGGTTTACTTTTAAAATAGGTCTAGAGGAAAAAAGTATTATCTCATTGGATAACTGATGGGGTAAGGCACTCAGAAAAGAGGAGAGGCTGGGCTTAATGCCTTCTTCAGCCTAATGGGGATTCATCTCCTCCTTAAGAGGAGATTCATCTCCTCCACATCGCCTCCTTAAGAGTACAAGAAGCATCCAGATACAAGAGGCATAGGGATGAAGACAGAGCACAACAAAGAATGCAAACTCTTGCTTCTTCCTCCTTTAGAAGACATGATTTCAAAGCCAAGCAGTTATTACTGCATTTTTAAAGCATCACAAACCTATTTATGTACAGAATAGTACGGCAGAAACACAGATGAGTCCTGTTTTATGGAGCCAGCTGCTCTCCACCTAGGGCTTGGATTGGGGTGGGGAAGACAGGCATCTCAGGCTGTGGCATTTCTTGTAATCACGAAAGCATATCTGAGAAACATCATGCATCTAAAAATAAAGGAATATAGTCTTAATGCCCAAGCTACTTCAACTTCCAGAGCAGCTACACACACTTGCATGAAACCTTCTTAAAATGTAATCTCTAAAGTCGCAGCTGTATGTGTGGAGGACAAACACCCAGAAACACTGCATGGGATAACACTGAGTGAAACTCGGTCTTGGTCTTCCCAGAGACAGGATATCCTGTCCTAAGTCACAATGGGAGAAATAAGAGAGAAATAAGAAATATTATAAGTGGTCTGGTGAACATGTACCTTTTTCTACACTGAACTTTTACAAACATTTTCTATTACTCTTAAGCAGTTGTGCACAGTTGAAAGTTGAGCTAGACTGAACAAAAAGAAGACACAAATGAAATGTTTTCAATATTTTGAATGGACAACCTCGTCGGCTCCTTTAAAAAAACAAAAAGTGCAACCACGCAATTTCGAAGCCCCAAATATCTGTAACCAGAAATAACAAGCTTTTGCAAACCGGCATTAGGAAATCACGCCCCGAGTCTGGCTGGCCTGATTCAGGACTCATGAATGCGGAGCGCCGCGCTGCTGGGGAAGCCGAGAGGCAGGGGCCGGACCCGGCCCAGCTCCAGCTCCGGTGCCCGGCACGGCGGGGCACCCGCCCGGCCCCGGGCGAGGCGCGGCGGCTGCGGGGCGGGGCCGGGCCGGGCCGGGCCGGGGGAGGCGCGGACCGCCCCGCCCGCACCTGCGCCCGCCCTCGCCACCGCCTCCTCGCCCACCTGGCCGCGCTCGGCACAGCAGCCGCCGCCGCAGCAACATGCTGCCCAGGGGAGCCTCGTCCATGCCGCCGCCTCCCAACCCCGCTCCCTACTTCCCGCCTCCGCGGGTCACGCTGCCCTCTGGCATGGAGATCCTGCGCACCTTCTCGGGAGCCGTCATCTTCCTGGAGATCGTGAGTGAGAGGGGGCCGGGGTGGGGAGCGGCCGCGGGCCTGCCCGCGCTACTCACCTGCCATTTTGTGAGCGGGGCAGGTGTGGGGGCCGGGCCGGGGCTCCGCGGGAGCGGCAGCGGGACCGGCCCCGCGCCCTCCGGCCGCCCCGGTTCGCTCCCCTCGGGCCGGGACCGCGGGTGGGTTTCCCGGGGCTGTTTGAGTTGTCGAGGGCTTTGAGCCACGCTCTGCCCCCGACCCAAAAAGGCACCACGGAGAGTTACACCAGGTTTCGACTGTGCGCGTGTTACGCGTCCTCTGTAAACTCCTACGAGTATGTTCAATGTCATGTGTGTTAGACCTCGCTGGTGTACGCAGGGCTGAGGACCTTTGAGCTGAGGTTGGGTATGAAGCTCTGCAGTGCCACTGATTAGTGGGAGATAAGAAACAACAACAAAAAAGGTTTGGTAGAACTAGTCTGATTTTGGTGGCTTTTTTTTTCTTTTTTTAGTAGTCAGAGCAGAATACTGCTTGGGTCCCAGCCTGTGAGCTGGATCCCACCCCAGAAACTGTAAAACTGTACTTGAGAAAGAAACTCGAAACACAAATCTGGGCACTAAATCAGGCCCAGAGTCAGTAGGGACAAAAGGTTAATTTAGTTGGCCAACCAACTGTACATCTGACAGCCAAGCTGAAGTAGACAGGTGTAATGTGAAGGAAGTAGCACAACAATGGGTGCTGAGATTAGCAGTCTCTACAGTACAGTTCTAAATTTATTTTTAAGGAACCCTGCAAGTTTGCACATTCAGGATACTGAAAACATTTCATGTGTCCCTGTTTTTTGTTTAACAGACACTTTCTGCTATCCCTTTTGCTTCCTCACTGCCCATCACTCTCTGGTCACCAAGTAAAAGGCTTGCACCTGCAGCTTGTGAAACTAGAGAAAGTTTGGTTCTTCACAGATTCTAAAAAAGGAACCCTAGAGAACAACTTGAACACTAATACATAAACCCATGGGAGCTTTGAACTGAGACTAGCAATGCATCTTTACATATGTGCTGCTGCAGTGTAACGCCAGAGAGGAGCCAACTAATTTTATAGCAGGCATCTTTTGAAAGGTATCTCTTATCCAACCTTGATACAAAAGAAAATTCTCTGAATCTGAAAATGTAACCTCTGACTTCCTGGTTGTAAATGTGTAGAATTTAAACAGGAAAGAACTAACTTTTTTGGAAATTGATTTTAGTTGTCGCTATTCAGCAGCTTGGATTATGAAGTTAAATTATTCTGTAATAAACAAACATACGTAGATGACAATTGTGATTCACCCCATTTATCCTTTTTTATTAAGAGGCAAGATTTGCAGGAAGAAATAGTACTGTTCCTTAGGCCAAGAGTTGATTAAACCAGGGAAGTCTTAGAGTACATAAATTCTCCATCAGGCCATCCCTAGCACAGTGTCCCTACCACTCATTTGCTGTGAACAGTCTGCTGAAATGAAAATTGGCACTGCTGAATTCTTCTCCAAGTTATGATGATTCTGGAAAGCTGTACATTTTTCTAGTTTTTACAGCATAGTTTACAACTCACCTTATTCTGTATTCTAGTTTTCTCTTTCACTTTATTGGTTTGTGTCCTCTTTCAGCTTGGTATTACAAATACATTGAAAAATGGGTGTCGTTTCATCTCCTTTCTGTATCTCATCTGATTAGGACTACAAAACTAAACAGTACAAGATTGAATCCAAATCTGAAGTACATCCTTTTTGTGCTAACTTGTGTGTATAGAAAAAGATTTATGTGTGTGTGAACCATGTTTTCACATTTCCTGTATTTTGCTCAAAATTAGAGTAAGGCTAAAATTTTCAGCAGCAGCACACAAGTCACCTGGGTTTGTATTTTAAGACTATTTTAAGAGCTTTTAGGAATTTCAGAGTGGCTTTGTCTTTTCTCCGCTTAGTGCCTATCATTTCTGAGAGAAGGACTTGGGCTCTCTGAGTACTTTTGAAGTGTCTCCTTTTGGTTCCTAAGAGTCGTTTGATTATGTGTAACATGTGATATCAGTTCTTAGGCAGAAAGGACTGAGTAAAAGTTATCTCTCAGTTTATTCTCTGTATTCCTTTCCTTGCAGCTGTTTGGAACAATAGTCTGGATTTTGGTTGCCTCTACCCGAGTTCCGCTGCCACTGCTGCAGGGATGGGTAATGTTTGTGGCGGTGACTGCATGGTTCCTCTCCATTGTGTTCCTCTCTGTGTTCCTCTTTGGTTATGCAAATAGAATTGCTGTCAACTGGAACCAGGCGGTAAGATTTTTTCTTTATTTAAGGATTGCCTTTGTTTTATAAACTGAAAATGATTTAATGAGAAGTGTTGATCCCAAGTCTTAACACCTGGCCTTCTGTTTTAGCACAAAGCTTTTCAAACAGAGGAATTCAAAACTGGAAAAAGAAAGAATAGGGTTACAGAGGTGACAGAGGAAATCCAGGACCTGTTTTATGATGGAGGCTGAAGGAGCTTTTGAAGCTGTTTGAAGGAGTACGCTTGTCCTGAGCACATAAAATGCGTGAGCAGCAGGAAGGGGACTAGTTAAACAAGGCGTGACAACAAATTGGTTTAAATGGCCAGAAATTACTGTGAACTGGAAATCAGAAAATACTTTCTGGCTATTAGAGAAGTGGTAGTAACACCTTGTGCATAATGGGATGTAGAAAGATACATTTAATATTGTAAAGGAAAGGATGCATTTATGATCATACTGTGTGATGTGGTTGTCTGAGATAGCACAGACTGGACTTCAGCAGCCCTCCAGTCCCCTCCAGTTCCTAAGAAATCTACTGGTGACTTTTGGGTCAATTGCTCAAAGCTAGGGCAGCAATGGTGAATGGCTGTTAGACCTTAGGTGGTGAAAGACAGAACAACCTGCAGTATGATATAGCTTAACGTCTTAGTAGGAGACGTAACATCTTCATCTTTCTTAGAGGAAGCTTCGTGAGACTACAGATATAATTATTCTTTGCTGAGCATTTCATTTTGAAGACAAAGCCTGAATCTTGCTGTAATTGATTGTTATTGCTTGTGCCAGTAGTTCTCAACGGCTGTAGCTTCCTGTTAAAAAAAGGAAGTTGTTTGTATTACTTTTTGCCAACCACATTGATTCCTCAGGTTATTGACTGGTAATTAACATGCTCCTTTGTTGTCATGAATAGTTTTTTACTTTGAGTTTTTAGTACTCAAGTAGTTGAGCATGAGATGATATCACACTCTCTTATATTACTGGAAGTGAATAATAAGAGGTGGCAAAGCTTTGATCAGAATTCATAATTAAAAAAAAAATTCCTCCAAAAGGACTGCAACTTCTAAACTACTGAAGTCTGTCTGTCTGTAACTGCTGATCACCTTCACCTTCTTCCTGTGCAGCTTAGTTTTCCTATTGGCACTTTCCTTGATCATAGCTGGAATTGCATGCTTCAGTATAAACATCTGTAGAGATTTATCTGTTCAGGCAATTCACGGACAGGCCCTTAAAAGTTCCTTAAAGCAAATCATAAAACTTCATGAGTTTGGAGCTCTGATAATTTCAAAGCCCATCAGTGCTAACAGACTGGATTCTATTAAAAACAAACTTTATCACTTTGATAGTGAATAAACATACATGCAGCATCAGCTTTCCAGCACAATACAGGCAGTAATTAAGCTAATAATCAGTTACAATCACAGAGGCCTTTACAGGGATTTATGCTGCAACATCCTCACAAATTATGATGCAACAAAGCCCTTGAGCATGTGCATAAGTAAAGTAAATTAATAGTGTCCTGGGTTTCATTGAAACTGTTTGCCAGTTTACAATCATGCATCTATTTAAGAGTTGTTGGATAAGGACAAAGCCTTTTATAGATTGAAAATGCTATACAAATTTCATCTTATAACAATTGTGTGTGTGTTACACATTGGCTACTTGATACTGTCAGTGATTTGTTGTACTGTTAATTTTGTCCCCTTGTATATAATAAATTGCTGGAAAATTTTCTGTGTCAGGAAATGGATACATGACTTGTATAAAAACTGCATCTGTAATTTCATCTAAAAAGCTGTCATAACTCAGTCAACATCTTAAAAAAATGCAGAGGGAATCCTTTTATTTCTAACTTGGTAGCTGAAACCCAGCCCCTTCCAGCTGTCAACAAAAATAAGAGAAGACACTTTACCACTATTTTCAGGTACCCAAATGTTTTGTAACTTGTTGGCAGTAAAGTCTTTAGCAGGACTTCGCAAGTAGGGGTTTTTTTACCTTCTCTTGCAAATAAGTAATTAATTACTGCAAACACTAAAACTGTTTTTGTTACTATAAATGCAGTCCTGCATTTAGTAATACCTTTAGTATACTTGTAAGTGTATCTGCTAATACTAATAGAGATATTTAAAAAATGATATGGTATACAGTGGAAAAGATGGACCTTATGGAGCTCCATCACTCAGTACATCAGTGTATTAAACCTGATGGTTGACTGTACTGCCCTTTACAGCCTGACTCACAACACACTCATTTGCAAAACTAGATGTGAACTAACTTACCATGCTGCTCTGATAATGTTTTGCATACACTTTTGTTGAGGTTTCAATGATTATACAAGTGTGGAGGCAAGGAAGAGTTAGGCACTATGATAACAATTAGTAAAACCCAAAAATAGTCCCTCATAAGATCTTGGGGTTTTTGGTCACAGAAACCATAGCCACGTAAATGTGAAACCTTACTGATGCTACAGAGCTTCACTATAATTACTGCCAGGAGAAGGAAGTTAGAGGGCTTGGCAGTAGACTGAAGGAAATGAAAAAGTGTTTCCTGAAAAATATCTCTCCTGTATGCAGTCGGTCCTGATCTAAGTGGAATGGGGAACTGCAGTAGCAGCTTATAACTTACCAAAACTGACTAGGGAGATGTGATTTAAGTAGCTTCAGCTGTGACCAAATATGGAACAAGTAATAAGTTTGAAAAGAAAGTTCTTTCCATTAAAAGGAAATCTCACATCTATGAAGAAACTGCATTTCCCTGTCCAGAGAAATGCAGCACACTCACTTTGCTCTCAGGCAGGCAGTATATAAGGGTGTCACACAGTGGTTTCTAGTGTGGGCAAGTGCTGTCTGCTGGACACACATAAAGTATCCTGGGTTCTCACTCCAGGCATACTGGTAGTCCTTTGCACTCAAGTGAAGTTAAAGTTCATAAAGGATTCATTACTACTGGAGTTAGCCTGCATATCATAGATATCATCAAAAAGCGTACATATACTTGTGTATATTTTTTAAACTGTGTCTGTGGCTTTTGCAGACTTTCACAGGTATAGGCACAAAGTATGGATCAAGAATTGAGTGCAGTGCAAATATCAGCTTTTCAGACTGAATAACAGAAGGAGATGTTGGGAGAATACTTTAGACATTTTAAAACTGTACTGGAACATGCCTTAGATCTTGCTGCTGGAACACTGGACTCTGAAATAGGACCTGCAAAGGCACCAGACCTTTTTTATGTGTGTCAGTAATGGAACGCAGAAATGAGAGTTAGGAATTTAAACCTTTTGTTCAGTTAGCATTCATCATAGAGGAGGGA
Source organism: Coloeus monedula (assembly GCF_965178545.1). Lineage (NCBI taxonomy): Eukaryota > Metazoa > Chordata > Aves > Passeriformes > Corvidae > Coloeus > Coloeus monedula. The sequence continues at coordinate 146,162,275 of NC_138781.1, forward strand.
ATTGCCTAGAGAGGGCCAGGAGAGAAGCATATTTGAAGTAAATCCTAAAACCTGTCCTCTCAAGCCTTGGACATTTTATTCCACAGTGTCATGAAGAACTGTCAAGTTACTGACTGTTGGGTAGAGCCAAGTCAGAGAGAGTTGTGGATATACCTCAATTCTTGGATCTCATTGTATTGGGAAGTTGGACATTTCAGCTATGTCAAAGCTGAGGTGTTTCTGGGCATTTAGAAAAGCAAAATTTAAGCATGGAGGGAAGATATTTGAAGCTTTGTTTACAGCTGAGAAGGGACTTACGGGACTGCAAGATTGTATTGTACTGCTTGAACTGTGATAAAGTTGGCCTGTATACGTCGTCTTTTTTATCTGTCTGAAGGGAGACTTCTGTAAACTCCAGTAACTTTAAGGTGGTCTAAAATGTCAGCATGTGTACATAAAGAGGAGCATGTGCCTCTTAATTTGAAAGAATATAAAGTTTGGGGAGAGGGAGAGCTGCCCTTTATCACTACTAATGTTAGTGAGTTGCTTATAATTGCAAGAAGCTGTGAAAACATGTCCAGGTTAAGCTCTCAGATGGATTTAACACTGCTTATCTAAAGTTAGTGTTATCAGTTCTTGTTTCATGTTTCAGTGTTGGATTTCATTTGTACTGAGATGAGAAGAATTAGATACATATTGGAGCCCAGACTGATCCTGTTGTTTGCTTTTTAGGATTTTATTTTCCATGGGGCTACTTTTGTCTTTTATTTTGGAGCATTTCTTCTGCAAGCAGCAACTACATCTCTGCATCACTTACCCCGCAAATTCAACTCCACCACACAAGAGAGTATTCTAAGTGGTCGTGAATATAACATAAGCATAGCAGCCTCGGTATGTGTTTCATATATTTGTATCAGGGGAACCGAAGTCTGTAGCAAGCACTTGTAGCCTGCCATTCAACTTGGGAATTTAACAGCACACTGGAATAGAAAGAGGAGCTGTGAGAGAAAGAATTGCCTTTGAGAGCAGCAAATAGTACCTAACAGCAACATGCAAAAATATTGTATAAGCTAATGCTAATGTGATAGCTACTTTTCAGTATAGTGTAGAGTTGCTACTCTTCACTGTAGCATTTTAAATATATGATCACTACACTTACAATTTTTAGACAAGGTATTTTGTAAAACAGTTTTGATTATTCGAAGAAAAAGATAACAACTGAGCCTTTAGCAGAGGATGAGGTATGAAATTCACACCAGTGCTCAGAACTTTAGTTGCCTTTTTTATACCATTTAGATAGTCCTGAACATGCCATGGAGATAAAAAAATTTGGACTAGGTCTTTGTGAAGCTCCACATGCGCACTTACTACATCAGACATAAAAGTCGTCTGTCAGAACCCTTCTGTCTCATTGCAATTATTAGAGTGCTTTTCTTGATAGCCTAAGCTCAGAATGCATTTTTGTCACTGTAGTTGCATCATCACTGAATCAATGTATTTGGTGATGTGGGTGTGCATAGCTGAATCAGAAAATATACCAGGCTTTAGTTTTCATCCTGGCTGGACTCTTCAGGGCCGAGTAGAGGTGTGGCAGGTAGGCTTAAGTTAAAGAACTGAAACCACTGCTCTTAATTTTTTGTTCCGTCCGGAGACTTGCCTACCAGGGAACTGTGTATATTTATTAAGCTTCTAAACCCTCTGTGGTTATCTGTTGTCCTTAAAACTCTGTGCACCATAAATTTTGCACAGTAAGCACCTTCAGTTCATCTTAAAATAAAAACAGATGACTGTAAGGTGTAAGGTTAACATTCTGTCTGCAGGAGCAGAATAGAAAGGAGAAGCCTTTTGCTTTGGCAAGCCAGTCCCTGAAGAGGTGAAGTGGGCATGTCAGTGTCCCAAGGCCAGAGTTCCTCACGTCACCCACCTGCCAGTAACACACTCAAGCACATCTGATTCCCTGGGTGGCCATGTGGCACAAGGACAGAGGTGGTGTCCCAGCTGTGCCTGAACTAAAGGAGGTTCTTTATCCTAAGCAAATATCTCAAATTCTACCCTTAAGTGTACCTTTAGTGTGTTCAGATCCCACTGAATACATGGTCACTTGAGTCATTTTGTCTGACAACAGAATACTGGGCACTCCAAGAAGCCATTCTCTGCTTAGATACTATTTTTTTTAAGGGAGAATTCAGTTCTTCAAGCCCCTCAAATCCCTGTCAAGACAGGGGAGGAGAAGACTCTTTTGTAACTTGCCTCAGTATCTTAATTAAGAGATGCTGGAAAGCAGTGAATAAGATAAATGTAGTCTCTAGCGTCTTTTCAGGTTTTTTTGCAAAAGTGTATATTTAGGAAGTCAAAACATACAGAAAATTTTTTTTTTAAATCTTTTAAGTACTTCATTTCAACAGTCCTGTGAGCTACATGACAAAAAGAAGAAAGGTTGCTAACATTCTGTCTTTTAGAATTACTTTTATATACCATGATTAGAAATACATGTATGTTCATTTTTTACAGATGATGGTTCTATGTAGCATTTATTCAAAACTTTAATTAGTCAAATTAACACTTGTATGTAAAGCAAAGGATGATTGAATTAGTATATTAGGAGAGGCAGAATTCATTGTTAGCACTGGACAATCTGAGAAATGTTTTTTCAGAAATTCAGTTTCTCATTTCTTCTGTCCAGTGTACATTACATACTTGCTTTCATTGTGGCACGATTGAAATCCATCCAGTTCAGTTCTTGAGCAAGAGCAACTTCCCTGGCATTCCTTGGGAAGTTGTTTTAAAGGCTGGATATCTGGTCAAGGAGGCCAGCTGTGGAGTTGTTTCTGTATTCCTGCAAGTAAAAGAGTTCTGCTGGTTAGAGGGATGTCTATTTTGATGTTTGCTGGGGTAAAGGCACTCAGCTGGAAACATCTGAGATTGATGTTTGATCAGTCTAGATAAGAGAACACAGTGTACATACACCTGTTTACTTTGTACTGTAACTTATACAGAAGTTCTATTTCATATTCTATTTCTAAATGTCTGCTGAAGTAAGCAAGTGAAAAGTAGTCACATGAGGTATTAGTAAAATGGGGTTATAACAGAGAACTTCCTGAGAAAACTTCAGAGGATCCCAAACCTAACTTTACCTTATTAAGCATTTTGGTTGGGGGAAGTGCCTTTTGAATCACTTGTCTTCCTATATTCATTTAGAATAGAAAAATATTGTAGAACAATATGTGTGATTCACTTTTTTCTTCTTTTTTTTTTCTCTGCTCCTCCTCTAGATTTTTGCCTTTGCAACAGCTGTTTGTTATGGTTGCAGCACAGCCCTGGCATTAAGGAGATGGAGGCTAAATAACAGTTGAAGAGAGGTTAATACCCACGTGTTCCACTTCAGATCAAATTAAGTGCTACTTGTCTGTTTTACTGTAATTTAATTCCAAAAAGACTTCTTTTTTTCCTTTTTAAAATTTGTTCTAAATGCAAGTAACCCCTAATCAGGATTTCCTCAACAGAAAACAGGTTTCCATCTCTTCCCTTTCTAATATTTACTTCCACTGTGTACACATTGTAAGTGTACTTATTGTAGGGTATTAGAGAGTTTAGGAATAAACTAAAAGAGGTATGTCATTACAGACAACAGAATTCCAGTGCTACACCAGAAGAGGAAGAAAACGGAAACTAAGCCAAGATGTTAACTGCACAGGCAGCTAAAAATCTCCCCCCTTGTTAAATCTTGGGATTAAATGCTTTGCAGCATTACAGTGCACTCCACACAGGTAGAGCCTTGAGGCTCCTGGTAGAGTCATGGGTGTTCTGTGTGCTGCCCTTTGCATGATCAGAACCCAAGCTGACTTTGAAATTCCAACTTAGTATATATATATATATATATATGTTATTAACTTTGATGTACAGAGAAAGTATTTTAAAAAACCATCCAGTGAAATCTTTTTATACTCTCTTATAGCTATGTCTAGCTAGGGTCACCTGATCCTTAAAGCTTACTATGTTCCATACTAGATGAAAACTGGGACTGTCAATCAGTAGTTTGTTAGTTTAAGGAATTTAGCTTAATCAGATCTATTTATACTACAAAACAAAGCAGTGCATTTGTGTTGTGTGTGTATATACATGGTATGTTTTTGTTTAACAGGAATTTTTGCACTGTTTAACTTAGTTGGACTACAGCTTTGTTCTTGCTGCTTCAAGTGCTGCATTTGTTAGGTATTATGTGAGTCAATATAATTTGAATGGAATGTTACCAAATAGTGAATAATGTCTGACCTCAATTCTTGTACTGTGTTATTTGTTGCATTCTAAACCTGCAGTGTTGTAAAGGTGTTTTTATTTGGACAGATGCCTGTGCAACCTCTTACTGAAATCAGTGGAATGCAAAGCAGTCCGCCCACTATGGAGTTTGCTTTTCGCATGAATGATGTTTAATTGAGTCTTTCTTGAATATCCTGGTGTATGATGACATGTGATATTATATATAGAAAATTGATTTAGCAAAACGAAATGATAGCTCCCTGACACTCATGTCATTTTGCACATGGTGAAGCTTTTTGTTATTTTGCTAGTAAATAATTTTTGCTTTTGTGAATAGTGCCAAAAAGATAAGCTGGGACAATAAAAGCTCCCTGTCATTTGTAAAACAACTTGTTCACTACATCTTGCCAGTGCACCTGATTATTCTGCAGAGACCAGCAGTGGTTGTGTAAGGGGAAACAGGATTTCCTTCATTCCCAAGCCACTCTCTTCTCCTTGAGCCAACAAAGGTGTCTGCCATGGAGGTTACTTTATCAAACTTGTCAGGTACAAGGATCTCTGAGGGGCACCCACCCTCAGCAGTGCCCTGCTGACCCAGGGCAGATTCTTGTGAGTTACACAGCAGTGAGCAGCACCCTTCTGACTATGGAACCACTCAGTTGTCCTGAATTACAACAGTGGGATGTTGTCATATATCTGTTTCCTGAAAGTTTTTTCAAATCTTGCAAAGCTTTTGTACTCTGGCTGATTTTTGTCCCACCTAATTCTCTGATTGCATTGAAACTTTTTGTGAACATTTTATCTAGAGCCATATACTTTTAAAAATACTTTGTATTGTATAAAATACATTTACACTGGAGTGTATGGATGAAAGTATATAACAAAGACTTACGCTAAGCAGCATTAAAATTACTTAATATATTTATGGCAGTAGTCTGGTTACTAATTTTGTCTTTGGAAATTATCAAAAAAACTACCTTGCAACTCTGACTCACCTGATGCTAGACATACAAAATTGAGGCTAAGATTTCATGAGAAGGCACAGTGGCATTTGGGCTAGTTTCATATATATTTTACTAGTTTCACAGCTAGCTTGCCATGTGACACTGCATGAATATTGGTAAGAAGAGTAAAGTCAGTTACAACATTTCAAACAGATGCTGATCTTCGGTTTGGTTTCTCCTGTATCCTGCAACCTGTCTCTGTCCTGCACACCACAGACTGTGCATGCCACAGCTGCAGTGTCTGCAGCCAGCTGTGATCACAGAGGGCAGATCTTAATGTTTTGCCTTTTGTATGTATGAATCCCACATATGGAGTCAATTAAAGAGCTGTCCAGCCTTAGTTGGCATTTGTATCTAACCACCCAAGTTCAAACCTGAGGTGTAAGACTCATGATTGGTGAGTGCTATTCAAGGTTCTTAATCTACTCGTGGAAGTCCAGATAGCAGAGTGTGGTTAGCATAGCATGGAAACTGTTTGCAGAGTGAGGAAAGTCTGAACTTTCCCTCTTAAGTATCAAAGACAAACAAAGGACAGAGAAGAGATAAAGGTAAAAACTACAGTAATGAAGAACAATTTTCACAGCAAAAATGGAGTGAAAGAATAGAATTTTTATGTTAGTATGGACTGAGTTTTGCTGTACTTTGAGGAAGATCTATGGACAGTCAAACCGGAACATGCAGTTATGCTCTTTCAAATAACAAGGAAAGAAGTCAGTAGTTAATTTTGTATTACATTATACTGGGAGCCAAAAAGGTAGGTGTGACTTAGAAATGGTATGTGCATGCTGTATGTATGCAAATACTGATATGGTAATAATATGTAATCCTTGTGATAGATAGTCCAGGGAAAATGTGCAAGCTGGTTCTAAATAATCTTTCTTCCTTGTAAGAAAATTCCTCCAAGCCTATGACCTTGAAGGACACAAGCTTAGACCTTTCCAAAGAATGGAAGGCATAGGGAGGACACAGGGAGATAATTTATCTCAATTAATTTAAGGTGAAAGGACCAGGATGACAGATGCTAGTGTTTTCATCAAGCATCTCTATTTGATGTGAAGCTGCAGTGCAGCAGTATCTAAGGTACCATGCAGGTATCCCTACTCTTAGAATATATTTCATGGTGTTTTGGATAGCACTGTTTGGTAGCTGCTGGTAAATAAGAAGGAGCCTCAAAGGAGACTTTCCTTCAAAGGGTGCAGAGATAAGAAATGGTTATTGCAGTTATTCTCTTTCTAAAGAGAAATGAAAGAGCACATGTTAGAAAGCTAAAATTTTGTTAAAATTTTGGCAGAAAGTATGCACAGCACATGCTTCCCAGAAGTTCTGACTCTGCTTCTGCCTTGCTGAAGGTCTGGAAATAATCCAAAATTACACAGGTCCTGTAGGATTATTGATCTGCACAGGATCAGTCTGTTCAGATTCTCATGATTTCTCTGGCTGTGTACATTGGTTTATAACCCCTGACATGAGTAACATTTACTGCTGTAAAATGCTGCCTTAAAACAGAGCTGTAAACCACAGCTCTTAAAAGAGAGAGGCAGAACCAGTGACTACACAAACCTGTGCCCTTCATAAAAATAAAAGAAAAACCACTGGATAATCACTAGATCTGTGTCTTCTCTTTCACTTCCAAAACCTGCTGATAATGCTGACTCCCGTTGCACTTCCTCTAATTGTAGTTTTGCATTTGCTTTATAACTTTAAAGGATTTTAACATTCATGATTTCTCCATATGCATTTCAAAAAATGTTAAGAGAGCTTAAAACTCTTAAAATTTGTTTGTTCCATTTTTATCTAGACACTGTGAAATTGGTCTCTGAACAAAAGTGTCCTGATCATTTCATGCTCCTCTTCCAGGCTGTCCAAGTTGTACAGAAAGGCTTCCCAGGTTTTTGTCTAAAGATAACAGTGAACCATCAGTTCTCAGACTGAGATGCAAATAGAACATTGCTCTTGTCAATCTTACAAAAAGAACAACTTGAAAGTGAGAGCATGTTGTCTTTCTTTCTTAGTTGTATTTGTACAATTGGTCATGACACGGTAGTCTTTGTTGAGACACAGAGAAAACCAGAAAGAAAAAAACCAGAAGAAAAAGCAAATCTTACGTACTAAAATTAGTAAACAGCAATGGAAATTTTTTTTTTTTTTTAAGAGGCTGAATTCAGCATGACTGTTCTCTTTTCTTCCACTTTCTTTTGCTCAGTTATGGTGTTTATCTAAACACCCTTTTAACCTGACCAGCTCAGAAATTACTGTATTTATCCTCAAGGTGCTCCTGTAAAGAAGATAAGTGCTATTCCCATTTCACAGGTGGAAAACTTGGACACAGAGACATTGAAAGACAACTTGGTTGCCAGAGGCCTCTCACAGAAGGTCTGAGTGGAGCAGGAAGAGGAAACCTGGCTTGTCAAGTGAGAGTTTCTTGGTGCCTTGCCCAGCAGCCTCTACTGCTGCCCGCTGTGGGCTGGAAGGAAGCACTGTAGTGTGGGTTGTATGTGACCTGACCCCAGTCCTGTCTCTGTCATGGTGGTATTACTCTGGCAATTAGTTACATGGGGTTAAAATGTAGAATGACTGTTTGTGGAGGATTATGAGTCAAAGGCCGGTCTAATGTGCCAAATTGGCATTCCTAGATCAAACATCATAGTGTCTGGGTGTTCGAACAAATTTTGGTTATCCAATTGTAAAATAGACTACATGGAGTTCTGTTTGAGGTGTTGATCTACCTTCTGCATCTTAAGAGAGGATAAAGGTGCTGAGGAATCTGTAGGTTTCAGATGCTCCCTGCTACACAACATGCTTGAGCCCTAAATCCCTGGTGCTAGCAGAATACTACTTGCCTTGAGCCTGCCAGGACACAGCACCTTTCAGTTCAGAAACCTGAGCTACGTATTGGCAACTAACCTGTCAGACTACCTTTCAGGGGAACACAATGATCAAACTAGGTTATGTCTAGGTGTGGTTTTAACATCTTTCTTGCCATGGGATAATTGCAAATGTCGGTAAAGATTCTGGAGATTGTGGACAATATCTTCATGCGCTTATGTCCAGAGTTACTGTGCCTGGCTACAGAGAGGCTCTTAAGCAAGGACTGAACCCTGTGGATCCATACAGGGTTTGATTATGGTTGCAGCATTATTAGCAATCTTAAAAGAATGACTGCAGATTTTAATCTCATCCAAACACCTTTTCCTGGCCATCTCAGCAAGGTGTGGTCTCTGTCATTGGACCAGTGCTGTGACACAAGAAACAGCAGATCAGAACAAACCTGAGAAAAGCATCATTGAGTAGTTTGGGTATGGAAGGGACCTTAAAGGTTCTGCACTCTTGCTGCAGACTGGGACCTCCCACAGTTGTGTTGCCCTGTACAAAGGTGATGGGATTTCCCAGTGATCTGATTGCCTGCTTGAGCAGTTCTGCTTGCAGTGCCCACCAACGACTGGCTTTTAACATCACTTTGTTACAGGTGGTTTGGGTTCAATAAGCTTCACCAAACAAACTAATGAGGCAAAAAGTGTTTTATTTCCATATAAAATGGAAGTGTGGAAGATTTGTCCCACACAAGTATCACAGCCATTTTTCTTCATTATTATTTTTCAAGTGGAAAACATACTGTAGCATAACTTAATAATGTAATTAATGATATCATAGGTCTTACTCCTCACAAACTGCATGGCCTGGAAGTATTTCCAGACTCCTGGGTCCAGGTGAACACCCCAGCTAGGTTGCATCTGTATGTAAGACCTAAAACAGCATCTTCCCTTTTTCCTGCCTCTTTCTCATATTTGGAAAGCAAAAAGAGAGCTGTAGCATGATCTACACAGGCTGAACAACTCAAAAAACTATGTGGTGTATTGGAATATGATTCACTCTTCAGTAGCACTCATGGGCATAGATGGTCTTGAGGTGGTTCCACCAAGATAAAATAAAAGTTACGGAAATAGGGTTGGAGGCTTACCGGATAGAAAAGGAGCATAAGACCTCAGTACTTGGCTACGATTGCTTCCTGTATAAAACCTGGCATTGAATCCAGCCCTTAGCTCCTTAATATACCTGTTTTTCAAATTGTAAATACCTTGGCCTGGGATCTAAAGCCCTGGGGAACCTGTAGGGCCAGCTTAGAGCTTTGTGCTGTTGGAATAAGAGGCAAGGTGAATCATCGCCAGATACTTTAACCCAAAATTCAGGAGCAGAGGAGAAAGAGAATGGTCTGCAGGTCCCTTTTCCAACTTGTTACCAGTTCTAAGAGTTGAGAGAAGGGCAGGAATAGTTTTCCTCTACCTCTGTTCCTTTGCTGGAATCACCATGGACCCAGAATGAGCTGCATGACAGAAAGGATGAGGACTTGTATGGAATAATCTGAGTTCTGAGATTCACCTGACCTAGCTGCAGCAGTGACAGCTGTTCTGGGGCCAAGTCCAAGATCCATCCACTGACCTAAAATAAAAATTAAATATATCCAATAATGAAATTTTCAGACAACAAGTCTTCGTCTTAGCTGGAGAAAATGTTCTTAGAAAAAGACAGTTACCTCAGAGAGAAATTTAATGGTGAAAAAGAAGCCAAATTGTTCTTTTAGTTATATAAATGCAACTTCTTTTGAGGTCTAGTCGCCAGTAAGGAATTTCACTAATGGAAGTATGAGCAGAATTTCCCCTCAGCACTAAGCAGAGCTGACCTTTGAAACAAATGGAATTACAAATTCCTTGGCCTTGTGTCACTTGCTGTTTCTCTTAAGAATCCTGCTGCTAGGGTGAGTTGCTGCTGGGATATGTTGCTGCTGTTCTTAAAGGACAATTATCCTATGTGACCATGGCAGACTTAGAAAGTGTGAAGACACCAAGACAAAAATCCAGCACTTGTAGAATCTCATTATTTTGGAGGACCTGATTTATAGCTTGTGAATGGTTTAGGGTCGGCAATGTTGGGCAGGGTCTATGAGGAACAATGTCACATAAAGCTTGTAAGATGAAAAACTTGTACGTTAGCACCAAGTTACAGGGATCTGTCGGAGATCTGAGTATGTCTGCTGGCTGAAAGGATAGCAGGAAAAGAGATTCATTCTGAGTTTACTTCTGTCCAATATACTGTAGCTTTTTTGGTAAGAGGAGATCCCCGAAGAGGAGTGAGTGACGGGTGCCCAGGGCGATGGGTACCGGCAGATGGAGCCCCAGCGCCGGGAGCCGCTCCCGCGGCAGGGTCAGCCCTGCCAGGAGCACCGCGGAGCGCCTACCGACCCTCATCCTGAATAAACAAAGCTTCCGGGACTGCAATTAGGGCTACTCACTGTAACTTAGGTGATTCATCTGAAAGACCCAGCCTTGCTTTTTCATCTTTTTATTACAAGGAGACAGCAACAACTTAGCTCTGCACATGACTCTCTACTTCTGTCATTATGGTTGTATTACAAATTTCATATTTATCAAGAACAATTCCAGGACACAAATACAATGCCAAGGCCCTTTTTGTGAAGCTGAGAAGTAGCTAGACACAGTATCGTTCACTCTTCTCCCTGCAGGACACAACTGGCTTTATTGACTTCTATAAATTATTTGTGGTTGAAATCCATGTAGCTTCACTAGGTTAGAGAAACTAGCCCTCAAACCTTAAGGATGTTTTGGAGAGTTTTCTTTTTTCTAGGGAGTTATAAAATTTAAACAGGTCAACTAATATAAAATGACAACTGAACTAGCTCATACCATGGAGTTGCTGTCATTGCATAGTTTGGGGGTGATACTAAGTTCTTTTAGACAGTCAAGTTCTGGGCAGGCCATGAAGACATCACCAAACTGAGTTGGCTCAAAGGTGGCAGATGAACTTTAATATAGATAAATCCAGGGCAATGCATCTAGGAAAAAATTATCCACATTAGGCCTGGAACTGAGGGTAATAACTTAGGAAAGAGACCTCTGAGCCATTACTGATGGTTCTCTGAAATCATCAGCTCAGTATGCAATGGCAAACAAAATCCAATAAAATGTTGGAATTCATATGAAAGTTATTAGGAACAGGACAGAGGGTGTAATGTTACTGCTACATAAAAAACAAACAAACAAAACTCCAAAAAGCCCTGTGGTGCATTCTTGTAAAGAGCAGCAAAAATGGTTGAGGTCCTGAAGCTGCTGCCTTATGAAAACTGAAAATACTGGGACTCCACTCAGGAGTGAAGGAGACAGTGGAGCGAGGTAATGATGGTTTACCAAATGATGAACATGCTGTTTAAACCAAGCATGTAACTGTTATCTACAAGGACTTTGCATGGGATCTAGCGGACACTTGAGGCAACTACCAAAAGATAGGTTTAAAAGAGATAAAAGAAAGTATTTGCTGATACAGTGAGCAGCAAACCTCTGGAGCTTGCCAACACAGGAGCTTGTGGAGACAGACAGTATTAGCATGTTCAAAAAGGGATTAGACAAATTAATGTGTCTTTATGCTAAAAGAATAAGGCAGGAGCATACCCTCAAGTATCCCAAATCCAACAGTTATGAATGCTGCATATTAGGGGGAAAGGACTGCACATAACAACCAGCCTCACATGGTCTTCCTAAACAGCAGCTCTTCTTGCCACCACTGGAAACAGAGCAGTGGGTGAGGCAGCTCATTATGTCACCAACAGGCTGTCTCTCATATGCAGCTTGGGGCTTATTTCCCTTGACAAGGCTCCCCTGTGGGATACAGCCTCACCTGCACACTCAGTCCTTGCTCCATCACCAAAATGCTGAGTTTATCCTCAGGCTCAGGCCTGAGGCCAGCTAATAGTTTAAAATCAAGCCAGATAAGTTAAGATTTTTAGGAAAAGGTGCAATTTGTATATCCTAGCATAAACGGAGCTGCTTGATTTGCTATAAATGAGTAACAGTGTTGGCTTCTGGTCCTTCAAAAGGCAATGGGAGAACAAGAGGTAAAATCAGGTCGTGCTCTTATACACAGTTTTGGAAGCAGTAAATAGGTACAATACAGCTGAGGAGATTCTACCTTACCCTTCAATACTGCTCCTTGGACTCTCTCCAAAAACATTTTTCAGCAGTGCCAAGCTGAAAGCTAATTGTCAAAACTAATTATATGTACAAAGTAATTGAAAAAAGATTAATGAAATTTCCATGATATCTCCTAGATACTTCCTGGGCTGTTTTTTTCTCCCCAGTTCATTACCTTTTCTTCTGCAACTCTGCAAGGGCTGGGCTGCCTGTACACACATGCTCATGCATGCAAACACACACACGCACACACACAGACACCAACACACACTCATACCTCCTCATCCCACTTGGTTCAGCCATTCCCTCTGCTCTGTGGATGCAAAAAAGCTAAAAGCAGAGAAATTCTTCAGTTTTCTGCAGCATCCTGTGAAGGCCTTGCTTTCTCATGCAGCTAGCTGAGAAACAGTTTGAGGTTTTTGTTAACCAAGGCTTTATCTCACAGGATGCTACAGAATGCTGAAGAATTTCTCTGCTTTTAGCTTTTAGTATCCACACTGCTCCATCTTTTTTTTTTCTTTTAATACAGTTTCCTCTTTGTAGAGTTCTCACGCCCTGTATGCCTTGCTGGTGTTTCACCCCCACCTCTTCTCACAGTCCCTGTGTCATGTTTTAATCTTCCCTGTTGTCAGGCCTAACTGATTCATCACTTGTGTTAGACACAAGATGGGGATGTCATCCTCCAAGTGACTTGAGCAGGGCTGTGGGACTTCGGGTAACCAAGGAGTTACACTTGGCTGCTGGACATGCCAATAGTTCTGTGTGTTGAGTGAGGGGCCTTGGAGGTCATCAGGTACCTGCCTTTCCCTTGTAAAACATGCAGCTGCTTGGTAATATGGATACAGGATTATTTTTTCACTATAGGCAAATAGTGAAATCCCAGTTACTCTTTTTGAAAGGATTGAATTACTTTTGATGAAACCTTTCCCAGACAGTTCAGCAGAAAATAAGAAACCAGCATGAAGAATTGGTTTAAAATCTGTGAAATCATAAGCAATTGAAAAAGCCTTTCAAAGGAAAGTGTTACATTTCTTTAATGATAGGCAATGCTTCCTTCTCTGGCCATAGCATCTTTAAAGTTTTCACACAAGTCCTCTTGACACTGAAGAAACACTGCCTTTTTTTGACAAAATTCCAACTGTATGATCATCAATGGAAAATGCTTGTATTGTTATGACCAAATTTTCTCAATTACAATCTAAATGCCATTTTTCTGAAGTGAATGAGACTGAGGTTTGCTTTTCAGACTGAGAGAAGTATTTGCCACTTTTAAAGTCCCCCTTTTCCCTGAGCGTATGTACCACTTTCCTGGAGGTCTGAAGCTGAGGACCTCTTCTACTGCTGTGGGGCAGTTGTCTTGGCTTGTTCAGCTGTGCCAGCTCACATCAGCTGAGCATCCAATCTGGTCTTTAATAAGGCTCTTTTTGAACCCTTATGCTTTGTTTCTCTTTACGTAGCAATCACCAGGATGGTGAGGGACAACTGAAAATAAGACCAATGGCTCTCTGAGAGAGATTTGAGCATATAGGGGCAGGTGGAGGGGACAAACTTGCAGCACCAGTGTTTCAGAGGTTCACAATAACACACTTCCCTCAAATAGTATTCTTTATTTGAATATGCATTAAAGGGTAGCAAGTAACCACAGGATGCTGTATAACTCCGGATTATAACTCTCAGCAAAGAGGCTGCACAGCTTCCTGGATTGTCTTTAACAGGAGGCAAGGCAGACCTGGAAAGCTTTCCATTTTCCAGCCTGCTGGCTTTAGCAATAATGTCATGTAAGTCTAAAGGGAGACAAGTGACCTTCTAGCTCATGCTATTGTGCTGGTAACACACATAAACAAAGCCTGTAGCTAGAGGGGGAAGAATTTCACCAAAAACAAGGTCTAAGGAGAAGTCCTTTCCTCTGCGCCTTTTCATATAACCCTCCTGTGATGAAAGCTCTCCTAAGTGTCTGGTGTTTTCATCGTCCATTCTCCTAGAGAGTTTAAACTCACCTCTTTCACTGTCAAAAGAGATCTTTGAACACCACACTCTCATCAAGGCTGGAATAGCTCACGAACATACACACATGCTGAATTTGTATCACAGTGAATACAGGGGTGTTGTGTTCACATGGTGACAGCCATCAGTAAATCCAGGTGATAATCATTTTCCCATCATATCCTTGTCATCCACTACCAAATGGCTATAGAATATCTCTGACAGGCTACAGGTTACAATTTTAATACCTGTAGAAGACGGTCAAATCCGTGGACTATTATGTCATTACTAGCACCCATAGCCACTATCAGCCTGGATGGATTTTGCACTCTTCTGACAGCACACCATGTGCTGACATCTGCCCCCAAATGTAGTGTCAGGTGAGCCTGCTTTCAACAGCAATTTTGGATGTCCCCACCCTGGTTGCTGCTGCCAGCCCAAGGATGCTACTGCATGTCCCATCCTGGGCTGCTGGCCCCATGGAGGGTATCTGTCCCGAAGGGAGCTGGCAGCTCTCTCTCTCCACAGACGTGGGCAGGGTGTACTGTGCAGCACATCAAGCAGAAAGGGGGGGAAAGGATTTAAAATATTTCCTATCTTTAACATTTGAAAAATCTAGACTGTTCCAGTGTACTTGCGTGTCCCTTGTGGCTCGCTGTACAGCTCAGTCCAGCACTCCCCTTTGATGTTCTGCCCACAGTATAATAAACTTCACCAAAGAATAGAAAAACAGCCTGTCTCTGTGAAAGCCACAAGCAAATGAACTGGAAATGTGAACTGAAGCTGCACCATGGTTTTTTGTAGGAGCAGATTCTTTTATATTAAGTGGCCTAAAAGGATATGGTAAAATAGATAGCCACATAGAATGGTGGTCAACATTGCTAGAATTTGCCTGGGTAGAAAATGTTGTGTTTATAGCAGTTTTGGTAAATTACTAAATTTTGGTAAGTGCAGAAAAGGGAAAAGGACTTTCTTCAGAGCTAAGTGTCTTAGTTTTTTTCTCCTCTTCAGACTTCTGGTTTCATCTTGTTCAGTATCAAAGCAAGTAAAAATATGAAAAATGTGACTTCTAGGGAATAATCAGTTGTGGGAAGAGCAGAACTCAGGTCTGAGAATTGTAATTGGAAAATAATAATTTCTCTAAGATCAAATCCCTAGCGCTCCATAAGTTTAAAAGGGAAATATTCTGCCTAATCTATCCTGAACGGTGGGAGATTTTTTCCTCTCACTGTATTAATTTCTGTTTGTGTCATTCCTGGAAAGGGACCTCTTTTTAGGTATCTTCTAATTTTGTAGTAGGGATTGTGGATTTTGGTGACATGCCAAAGTCTAAAGACTTTCAACACTGAAAGTTTCTGAGAGAAATTATGTCAGATAGACTCTCTTACCTCATATGACACTTGGCCTGAGATTTACTGCTGCTTTTTTCTAGGATGCTGGAAGAAAGCTGTGCTGCCACTTGGTGAGCAGACTATAGTTCAGCTTTCAAGCAGTCCTTCACAGCTTTTATCCACAGAGGAACAGAAAACTTTGACAAGAAAGTGTAGTGAATCAGATGTAGCAACATGCTACATGAGCTAATTTTTAAAACCATGTATAGGATGTGAAAGGCTAAAAATCCCATTGTCTTTTTAAGTCATGAAGGGCCAACTCCACAGAGGTCAAAATTATGACCACTGTTGCTATACATAAATATGGGTGGTCAGTGCCTGGAGTCTCTTAACTGGATTCGGAATGAGAAGACAGGTAGGTGTCCCAGTGCATGGCCAGGAGACACTGTGGTGCCCACAGCTAATTTTCCCTTCATTTTAAAGGTACCATGTGACAAAATACACTGAAAAGGGGTGCAAGAGATGAGGACGCACCCCTCAAATGTCTAAAAGGCAATACCTGCTCCCTGTGCTTCCCTTTCTATTCCTAATTTGAACAGTCCTGTGCAGTATTTCAGTTTAAGCTCAAGGCGAGTTCCCACAGCACCAGGTGCTGCAATCACCAAGGTGCTTCACCCCCATCACCCCATGCTTGTAGGCAAGGACTGTGCATAGATTGCTCTGTCCAGGGCACTGGTCCCCTCACCCACACCCAGCAGTGATGCTGACATGCATCTTAGTAGGAAATACCCTATTTTGCTCTTCCTTTTGGCATCTGGTCTAGCTTTTGAATTTCATGTGGTTTTGTGCTACACTGGAAGACCTGGAGTGGAGACCAATGCTAAATGAGGCAAATTATTTCCTCAAGCTGCTGCAGAACTCACCGTCAGAGAATTACATCACCATGTGGGACGATCTGTGGGATGTGTCTGCAGACAGCCATTATTTGGAACAATTCTTCCAAGGCAAACAAGACCACAGCTCGGAAGCTGCCTGCAGAGAGTTGTAAGACTTGCTGTGAGAAGTCCTGCACTATTAAGCAAGGCACAAGCTATTTATTCACCTTACTGCATGAGTAAGGACATACTGTTCTATACACTGAGCTCACACCTGCCTTTTGCTCTGCAGAAGGACTCTATTTGTTGTCTCACTAGGAGTCAGACCATGAAACCCCAAAGAACTGTTTTGGAGGATGTCTTCATGTTCCCTGACAGCTGCAGGACCTCATGGGGATGAGAAGAAGCTCTCTCCATAGAATGCTGTGCTCTACCTCCTGCAACCTCATTGCTCTTTTGCAGACCCCAGCACCAATCCTTTTGTGATTTTTATTTGAGCAAAATTCCCATTGTACAGTCAGGATTTAGACATTTATGGGGAAATTTTTCATTATTAGGGACAAAAATTAGGCATGCAAATCATTAATACATTCTGGCTTTTCCAAAGCATCTCCTCATCTAGCTTAATCAGAAGCCATGAGAAAGAAAGAGGATTAGAAAAATATATTTTTCTATGCACCTTTGGGTGTAGATAGTAATGAAAATCACCCACTATTACACAGAGTTTCTTAACAATTTTTCTGCTCAAGGCTCAGCACTCATGTGCCAGTTTTAGCTGGGGTAGAGTCAATTTTCCCCACAGTGGCTGCTCTGGGGCTGTGGTTTGGATTTGTGCTGAACACTGGCTTGATAATGCAGAGATGTTTTTGTTATTGCTGAGCAGTGCTTATACAGAGCCAACACATTTTGTGCTCCTCACCCCACCAGAGAGGAGGCTGGGGGTGCACAAGCACAGCTGGGAGGGGACAAAGCTGGGACAGCTGATCCCAACAGACCCAAGGGATGTTCCATACTTCATGGCATTACGCTAAGCATATAAATCTGAGGGGAGAAGAAGGAAGGGCAGATATTCAGAGTGATGGCATTTGTCTTCTCAAGTCACTGTTATGTGTGATGGAGGCCTGCTTCCTTGGGGATGGCTGAACACCTGCCTGCCCATAGGAAGGGGCGAATGAATTCCTTCTTTTGCTTCGCTTTTACATGGTTTTCGCTCTCCCTATTATATTATATTTATGTCAACCCACGAGTTTTCTGGCTTTTACTCTTCCAGTGTGCCCCCAATCCTGCTGGTGGGGGAGTGAGTGAGCGCCTGCCTGGGGCTTGGCTGCTGCCTGGGGTTAAACCGCAGCATTTTATATGATGCACACCCATGCAAAATCACATTGGTGTGGAATACCAAAAAGACATTTTTGATTATGAATTTGACTCTGGGTGCCTCCAAGGCACTGAGTGTCCCAGAATGAAAAGCAGAACTGGGATGCCAATGGAAAAGGCTCCAGCAGTGGTGTCTCAGGAAGGCTGCAGGCACGCCTTTGTGAGGAGTCTTCCAATGAAGTGCCAAGTACAAGTTGGCTTGGCCAGCAGGTATGAAATTTCACCACAGAAATTTATACAGGCATAAACTGCAAGCCTCTGGCAAGTAATTTCTGTACAATTTCCTTGCCAAGTGCTCATGCTGGGGCTTTACACCAACATATCTGCACACAAGTCAGAACAAAACCAACTCCCAGTTCCAGCATTATTCCATCCCCATTTGGCTTTTGCTGAAATCACCTTGTATTTCATGGCTCCTTAGTTCAGCTGACAAGACTTAAGACTTATAGAAGTCATATGCTCACACACCAGACCAGTTTTACACAAAATGAGCCCATTCTGCAGAGCAGCAGTGGCTCTCCCAGTGCATCATCACAGCACATGTGGGTGTCCCCTTGCTGGCTGAGTCTGACCTGGAGCTGGAACAGGGCCAGGATTTGCTATTTGGTCAAGAGCAATATTCCAGAGGGACGGTGAGAAAGGTACCAGATGTGTTATACCTCGATAGTGTGGCAGAGAAGCCACACCAAGTGGCTTCCAAGACAAGTGACAGCAGGATACAGGATCCAGTAACCTCAGATGAAGTCCTTGGCATTTGCTAATGCCTTTAGAGGATACTGTGAAGAAAATCATCCAGGAAAATAGGTCTATGACAAGAGGCTATAATTTACAGTTTATTTTTCAGTAAGGTTTCATCTTCCATCCTATTCATGTTCCTAAGAAGTTTACTTTTTTTTTTTTTAAATCTGGGTGCTTAGCCAATATTTGAACCCACCAAGGGTCATTTTCCTTAGAATGAGAAACAGTCAATAAGGTTCAAGTATGCACTCAGAAAAAAAAAGCTGTATTTATTTAAAATAGTTTTGGGGTTTTTTATAAAATCTCCTTTTCACTAAACTCACAACTGAAAAAAACCCCAGCCAACTACCCCCCATCAAAATCTGCCCTCCAGCAAGCTCTGGGCTCAAAAGCCTGCACCTCTTCCTCTTCTTCTTCCCTTTACCTTCAGTGTCCCAGTGACTGCCTGCCTGTCTCCAACACACCAGTTACATTTCTAGTGCCTCAAAAATGCAACATCATCACAGGAAGTTCCTCTCTGCAGAGTCCAGGGACTGTTGAATGCACCTTTGGGTGTAGATGATAATGGAAATCGCCCACCACTAAGTGCTACCTTAGAGTGCTTTGCATTAATTCATTAATTTCAACTTTGTAATCCTCCTTTGAGTATTTTTGAAGGGGTTGTTCTCTTTTTTTTCCCAAATCTATACCATTGAGGGATTTTCCTCCCTTTTTTTTTTTGGTCAAGTTCAGATTGTATCACTGATGATAATATTTCTTTCTCCTGAATTTTGGCCAGACTTTTTTCAGGTATAAGCATTTAATCCCTTGCAGTAACTACAGAGCACACAGAGGCTTTGTGTTAGATGTCCAATGAAGAAGTAAAATTTACCAAAGAAAATCACTGAATGACATTTTTGATATTGCTGACATCCAGCGAGTTAGGACAATAGAAATGTTTAATCTATTTCTTTAATCATGTAGAGCCTGATCCAGTTCTCCCCCGGGAATACAGTAATCTTTCCACTGACTTTCATAGGCCTGGAGCACATACACAGTATATGTAGTGTATCTCCACCACATCAATAACTCATGGAATGTTCTCCTAATGGTTAAAGAGGATATGGTACATTTTATGTGTGTGTATATATATATACACACACACATACATATATAAAAGGAGCATGATTTTATTGCCATGGCTAGGCATAAAAGCAATCATTAGGAAGTTTTACCCTGTACCTTGTGCCTACTCTAATACTGAAGTCTACAGCAAAATCCAAATCTGGAGGAACAACAGGAAGCCATTATTAGTTTTTCTATGAAAATGGTATTTTTATTAAAAGCAGAAGGTGAGCTGAAGGCACCAACCCTCTTTAAATAACTTGGGGTTTACCATCCATAATAGAAATATACAGAGTGGGGCTGAGATATGTCTAACACCTCTCCCAGCTTTTCTGTCTATAAATAAGTAGTTTAAGGCCAATGAATATAATAAAAGAATGATCTTAATATTTTGCTCTCAAATAGTTTCCATTTCACAGGAAGTTCAAATTTCCTTCAGTAAATGGTTTATACTTTTCCAAGCACACTTGCATTCTAGTAAAATCTATTATATATGCATTAAGGCTTAGTTTATTTATTGGGGAAGAACAGGAACACCACAGAAAAATCAAGATGATGATATTTTTAAGGCTACATTTCTTTGAAGTAGTTAGCAACTCCTCTTCCCCTGCCATTTTGAGTAGTATGTGTGCGTCACTGTTTTCAGTTTCTTGTGGAGATAATGCTAATTTCCTAAAGAACAGCCTGACACAGGTTCAGAATACCTGAAATGCAAGTCTAAGATCAGAAGTGGTAACAAACCTTTACAACCACAGTTTCCTACTGCTTTCCATGGAGCTCTGAAAGGGGTAGCAAGTCCCTGTGCAAGGATCAGACCCTTGGGCTGGAGCCTCTCAACTGCTCCAGGCAGTGGGACTTTACCAGCTAGTTTCCTGAATAGTGGAAGTTTGGCACATTTGATAGTCAAAACCTGGAGTCTCAAAAATTGAAAAATATGGTGAGAAAAATAGGACATGTCAACTGCTTCTAATGAATCTGGTTTACTACATGTACATAAAAACATTTTTGATAAAACCACATAGTTATTTTTCTGAGAACAAATTTTCTCAAAAAATTAAACACCTCCTACTTTACAAGGAGTACAAACCTCTGTTCATTGCACATA
Source organism: Coloeus monedula (assembly GCF_965178545.1). NCBI lineage: Eukaryota > Metazoa > Chordata > Aves > Passeriformes > Corvidae > Coloeus > Coloeus monedula. The sequence continues at coordinate 146,183,005 of NC_138781.1, forward strand.
CAGTATATTCTGCTAAAATACTGAAGGAGGTAAAACTCTAAGGATTCCTGCAGGAGTTAACTCTAAAAAATTAAAGCACTGGAATCTACCATGTTCATTGTATTGAAATTTCTCCAGTATCTATAATGAGTCCTTTATTACTAATTTATGTCAAACATTTGCTGGCTTTGTGATACCAGCTCTAGGAAAATCTTCCACTTGCTCTTACCATTTTCTTTCTTTCTAATCTAGAGGAAGGTTTGCTAGCAATCCTTTCTTGCCTACTTTTATACTCATTCTCTACATATCACAAATATTTAGCACTTTTTCCTGGATCCTGGTTAAGCACACAGTACACAAACTCCAAACTGTAAGCCAGGTGCTTCATGAGGCTGGAAGAGGAAATAAGTTGTGGTGGAGCCATTGCCAGCTGTCCCTGGGGTCCTGCCCTAGAGGAAGGATCTGCTGAATGGTCAGAGCTGGCTAAAAGCCACTAGGAGAGCTGCATACAAAAAAGTGCTTATGTTCAGGTATTGCACAGATTCCCTGACCATAGACTTGTGGAGGAGACAGGAAAATGGAAGTAGTTACTAGAAGGGCTTTAAAAATGCCACAGGTGTGATATTCATTTTATAGCTATAGCTATAGCTATAGCTATAGATATAGCTATATAAAACCTCAAGTCTGCAGAAGCCTAGTGCCAACATCTTAAACAAGCAAATTTCCAGTAACAACCATCTGCTTTTACCCAGGATGTTTGGGAGACTGGAGAGTGTATTCAGCCTTCCACATCACCTGAAAGCTCTCTCACTTCTGTTCCCAAACTGGGAGGTGATCTTACCTGCAAAAAGCACATCACTTCATGTTTTCTTCCTGGAAAACAGACCACAGATATGGGTAAAGCAAGCCATGCTTGGCTTGCACCTCCTAAACCTGGGGAAGATGAGATTTTGGGGCAAAAGGAGGAGTGTTTTGGCATCCACTTCTGTGAATTAATTTTCTTTAAAATTCCTCCCATTTCTTGTGACCTGGTCTAGGCCAAGAATAAGAAAGAAATGAATGTGCTCCTTGGGAGCATTTCAGTAATACCTAGCGATAAGTTGTCTCTGGCAGAGATTATTTCAGCAGGATCCAGAGAGGATTTAAAATCCAAACAGAGACAGGAAAGCAGCCCAGCACTCCATTTGAATTGGTGGTAGAATTAAATCAAATGACACAGCACATGAGAACTCTCAGCAAATATCTCTAAGATGGCATTTTAACATAGGATTATTTCGTGACTGCTCCTTTTGAGAGTCTTCAGGGACATAAAGGAGCATAAATTACACAGACACTTGCCTGTACTGTGTCTCCAAATTCTAGTAGTACACAATGAATGGAAGAGCAGGGGAGGTACAACCAGTCCTCTCAGTCCTCTCAGCTCCTGTTTGATGATTAAATTTCTGTGAGAATAGGTATGGTCTCAATCCTGTTTTCAGGGTTTGGGCCATGAAGGAAGGTGAGCACAACAGCTCAATAAGCTTGCTATGTACCCATAAGAGCTTGTGGGAATGGCTCCTATTGTGGGATCCTCATAGAAAGTAAAGTTATGGGCCATCTCACAGCCTGCCTGAAGATAGAACCTGGCTTTGCAGAGTTTTCTGTATTCATCTTTGCAGAATCTGCCTCCTATTTTTGTGTCTGGCCTGTGAACACACTAGGTAATGTGTTTTGCAGTTCCATCCTGTGTGCAGTGAAAAGCAGACATAGGTGTGGTTGTGCATGGGGATTTCTGCAGGTACAGCTGAAGTCATGCTCTCCCCCTTGACATGACCTCAGCACTGGGAGAACTCCTCCCAGCTGCAGTTCATCTAATTGGAGGCATGAAAAACTGAGTCTGCAATTAAGAAAGCACTGAAAGCACAGGTCTCTAGACTGGATGCTTATCAGTTATACGTCAGACTCCCTCTACCAGCAGAATCATGTTGTGAATTTATTTGTAGAACTTGATTTATGAAGACTAATAAGACAGACAAATTATGTCAACTTATGGCAAAACCCATGTATTTTTCTTTCAGTTCAGATTCCAAAATGCTATTTTCTTTCTCATAGGGCTATTTTTAATGGCAGAGCCTATGTGTACCCTACTCAGCCCTGTAAGGAATGCCAGGACAGCTAAAAAGCACTGCAAATATGTGGCCCACCAGAATTCAAGCAAAAAAAAATACGGTGCTCACCGATATTTATCAGTCATTTCTAAACCTGGGCAGAGCCAGGGGATTACAATGGTTTCTCTTCTTTCTTAGCACTTTGGGCAGGAATCCTTGTTTTCTATTCAATCTGTGTCTTCATATCTGATGTGATAACATAACTCAATGTTAGCTGGAAGATCCTGGTGTCATGATCTAGTGTCACGGGTTCGGTTTGTAACCGGGCGGAAACACCAATTTAGTGTAGTGGTTTGGTCTAAAATACTCATTACTGTTTATCTGCTGTGAGATAAGAATTAGGAGAAATGCAAAGCAGGCACCAAACTTGAAAGAATATAAAGAAGTTTATTAACAGACCTAAAAGAGGGAGAAAAGAAAAAAAAAATTATACCACCTTCAGAACTCTCCTCCTCCCCCCACCTTCCTCCCTTCTCCCACTGACAATGTAAAAAGACAACCCTTAAGATGTTCAGTCTGTTTACCACATCCATAATAACCTGTTTAGTCCATTTAGAAAGAGAAGTTTCTTCTTGCTCATGCTATGAAAACATTATCACAACGAGACAGCTGCCCACTTCCAAATATCGTTCAGTCCATTTAGGAAGAGGAGTCTCTCTGCTCGCATGTGAGTCCCTTCCCCTGACTTGCAGCTTTTCCCACAACTGCTTTCAAGGGTCCACTCTTGAAGTTTTTTGGGGTACAATTTTAAGGTTGAGCCGTTCAGAAACAAGAACAGAGGCCCTTCTCCTTCCCTGGGAGCAAAGGGTCTTCATAATCTTCATCGTTAGGACTATCTCTGGGAGCATCTCTAGGGACTGAGGTTTTCTCCTTTCCCGTTTGGAGCAAAAGTCCTCATCTGGTTCATCTCTCCCTATCCAAACTTCTCATGAAATTACAGCTGCGTCAGCATCTGCCTATCTCGGTGCAGGTGCTTTTGCTTATGAGTTGAACACTCCACCCCCCATATCTTCATGAAATTCAAAAGGATACTCTGATATATTGTGGGATATGCCCAGCCACTGCCCTGGAGGGATGTCTGCTGAGATAAGGGATTTTGCAATCGCCCAGCAGGACTCCCTGGAAAGGAAAGGACTTTTGAGTCATGGTGAGGAAAAGCAGACCCACAATCCTTTGGGAGACCCTATGCAGATCTTTCTGTAACCCATTGGTCTATCCCAGATCCTCTGTAACCCATTGGTCCCCTTGCTGATCCCCTGTATCCCTATAAAAGAAGACAAGTTCGCCTCTGTGGAGGAGAGCTCGTCACTGGCCTTCCCTTCGCCGGAGGGAACCCCCAATAAAGCTCCCTTCGTGCGGAACCAGCCATACGGGTCTTCTCGTCTCTCTCTCCGGTCTGGTTTGGCCTAGAGGCTGCCCTGCAGAGCTGAGCTGAAATCATGAGCTGATAATCACTAAAGAGCTGATAGCTTCTGCAAGGGCTCCTCTGCCAGCAGCTGAGAGGAAGATACCAGACCTCGGGCAGGCGATTCCTTTCGGGACCATCTCCCCGGACCGGTCATATCTTCCTGGGTCGCAGCCACGGACCCCATCACCAGCTGTAATAATATATCATAGCTTCACAACAGAATTTCAGCTTTAAGCATCTCCTCTCTCTCTTCCCTCAGGTTTTCAGCTCTTCACAGCAGTAAAAGGGTTAATCTCACCTCGGCCTTGCAGCTTTGCAGCTGGAATGTTGAATTTTTCTTATCGCAGTGGAGAGGGGGGGAGCTGAGCCGCTCTGGCTGCCCACGGCAAGGCAGTGGGGGGGGTTCCATGGCTGGAACAGGTCCATGGCTTCAGGATGGCCGTGGCCTGGCCCGGCCTGGCCCAAGCAGGGCCTGGCCGGGCCCGCTGGCCCCCACACGGGGCCCGCAGCCACCTGTGCCAGCACCGGAAACGAGAGAGAGCTTGGAGGGGGAGTTTGTCTATTCTTAAATGTGGATCACAGAGGTGTTCACAACTTTAAGTGTCTTAGAGAATTGTCCATATTCAAACTGGCCAGCTGACAGGTTCTATCAGTTCCCAGAGGAAACTGTAAGCACCCCTTAGCAAGGACGTCCCTTCCGGGACTATGCTTGCTAACCTATGACATCTAGTAAACCAAATTCTGTTAAAACTCTACAAATATCAGGCACCATGCATCTTGCCAGTCTAAATTCTCACTGTTTCTTCTACCATTTCCTTAAATATGAAGCATTTAAGGTTGTGAGTAGCCACAGACCCATTGGTTGCATCTATTCTGTCGTGCAAAAGAAGCCTTAAGGCTAGGCTTTAGGCCAAACTCAACACCCATCCACATTAATTGCCCTCAGGGTAATTTCAGAGTTCTTTCTGAGATAATTCATTGGATTTGTTAAGAGTGGAGAGTCCCATCCTGTTTGCTCTGCTTTCAGCTTTGGTGCACTCTTCTTCTATGCATTTCCCCCTGAATTGACACCACGTGGCTGACAGCAGACAGAAGAGTCACCTATGGAAGAGAATAAGTGGGAAATCTTTCTCAGGAAAACTCTCTGACCCCCAGTGTTAAATTATATAGATTGCTGAAGCCTCTATTCCGGTATTCTATGTCTCATTAATCCAGACTAAATCAAAAGCAGTGTAAATAGATAAAAATGTAAACATGTGTATCTATACATATACGTAAATATGTAAGCATTTGTAGCTCCTGGAAGCACAGGCTTGTTTCAAGAGAGGATAGCTTAGGTGTAATGTTAACACAGGCATGAGAGGAACTATTCCAAAATAACCTTCATCTGACTTTTTGGACCTAGGTAGATGTTAACAGAAAATCCATTTATAGCAGACATTGGGAAGGGAAGGAACTCTAAGCTCTGTAATGTCTATTAGTTCAAAATCCCAGAACACACTCCAAAAGTAAAGAAACAAGACTGGTGATGGCACCTGTGCATTTATTATTTTATTTGAATATGTACATTTCTTTTGCTTTGCAAAATAGTAATTTTGCTACAATTACTTTGCAAAGTAGTAATTTTGCTAAATTCGTTTCTGCTATCACAATCCTCTAAAAAGTTACACATTGCTTCTGCAAATGGGTCACTCTTGAGATCTCCATCCTCAGAAGGAAGAAAGAGTTCTGCATTACTACAGCAGCCACAAAGTAGAGCCAGTGCCTGGCTGTGCTACTTGGAGAAGTTTGAAGCATAAGGACTGCAACTGTATGCCAAATACAGACTAACAAATTCCTGGGGCAAAGACAGGAGCAAAGAGGGGCTCAGATAGGGCTGTGGCTGAGTACAAGAACCTGGTTATCAACTGGCAGAATAAGGGTTCAGTAATTGCAAAACCACTGGTTTAAAAAGATTATTTAGTTACTGGTTGCACATGGCTTTTTTCAGTGACAAGGCTTGAAAGCTAAGAGAGTTATGGAGAAAACAAGATACTTTTTAAGCTATGGTCCAGTGTTTTTGTATTTTGGTGAGTAACATATTCTTCCCAAAATCTGGAATTACTTGCTACATAAATATACATTCCTAATGTCAGAGTCTTAGAAATACTACAGTGAAATCTGCTTGCCTGGAGACTTAAAACTCTCTATTTGAAAAGCTGGACTTTACAGGACAAATCTTGAAAATTTTTTGTGATCATATTAATCTATCATGTGTATCACACTTCAAAGTTGAGCATGAACCTGTCTCTGAAAGACTGAGTGAATTCTTGTAATATTTCTCCATATTGTAATAGTTTTCCATATTCCTGCTTCCCCTTCTACCTAAAGTATTGGCTAACAAACCGTGTATACAGAAAAATACAGTAGCTAGCTATGAACCTTCAGGTTTCTAACAGTTTTAACACTTAAACTTCTCTGTATCATTCAAATTTCAATGTAAGATTTATTCCAATTTCTTTCTCACTTGGATTTTTGATATCTGATCCTATTGAAGTGACTTTGAAAGATACCACATTGACATTTTTGACTCACTGGCATAATGGAAGAAAGAGGAGTGAAAGACTATTGTCTTGTGTAGGAAGAAGTAAAAATACTGAAGTTTTTTTTAATATATATGTTGCAGAAAATAGCTAGAGGGGGATAGACACAATTCATCAGCACTTGATTTAAATTGCTGTATCTTCACTTTCCATGTGAACCAGTACATGCTTATTCCTGTAGTATGCAGACTGTGTGCTTATCACCAAAAGCTTCAGAAATATGTGGGTGTAGTCAACATCTGGGATTGCTTTCCTGAATGTTCTGGGCTGTTGCAATCTTTTCAAAATAGAGGCAAAGGGAAACACCTTTCACTGTGCCTTTCAGGCAAGAAATGCACATTTATAATAAATTCAATTTGTGCCTGTCTCATACTTTCCATTTTTAAAATCCTAAATAAATATTTTAATCCTACCAGAGCTTCCTTGAAGAAAGAAAGTAGATAGCTTTACCTCCACTGCACAAATGCAAAGACTGAGGCAGAAATATAATTCATTACAAAATATATCTCTAATTTAGAAGTCAGGAATCTGTATCACTTAATCCTGAATACTCAGCAGAGCGGTCAGAATGGACCAGTATACTTCAGGAATGCCAAAATGACTCTTCACAGAGATATAGCTGCATTTTTCATACACAGAAAATAGAATGGAATAAAAGTACATCAGGGCTTATTACCAACATGTATTCACATTTCTGAACATTAAATATATTACACGTGGCTTCTGAAGTCCATATCAACTCTGGTTTATACAGTCAGTACCCACTTCTGATTAAATCATCCTGCAGTCCATTTTTATTCATGACTTGACATAGAAATAGTCTTTGATCCATTTGTGAGCTACCTGTGGATCACTATTACAGCTAGTTTGGCCTAGATATATTTTCCACCGAAGAACAAAGCCTTAGAATGAGGTTATGCCCAGCCTTGGGCTACTCCTTATATCTCACTTTTTAGAAAATTATTGATACGGAAGCAAGGGGTGGATTATTTTTCCCTCTATTCCCCTGTACAATACTGCTCAATATTATTTGAGATGTGGACTTCTAAGAAACAAGGAGTTGGCTGTGTAGGAGAGGTGAGTCTCTTCGGCCCCTTCTCTGTGTGTCCATGCTGTTTTGTGGTTTGTGCATCTCTGGCTGGTACCCCTGACCAGGGCATCACTCTGAACTGGGTATGCTGAATAATTTATGGATCAGGAGAGTGCTGCCTGTTCCAGCTGCTGTACAGCTAATTTCAAACAGAAGACATGCACAGATGCTCAGCGACCACCAATACAGTTCTTTTAAGTACAGGGAAGGATTTGGGAACTCATAATTTCATAAAGGCCAGGAGGGAGGGTTACAATCTCTGTCTAACCCAGTCTCCTGTATGGTACAAGTGAAGTTAATCCTTTTTCCTCACTTTATTTGGCCAAGATCCACCATCCCCAGAGGACTCCACAAACATCTAACAGTGAGAGGTGTCCCTGGGCCTCCATGAGTCTTTCTGCTCCACTCAGGAATGAGCTAGAGCTGGGACTTCACTTGGATCTTAGGGCAAACTGGAGATACTGTCCCTGCAGTCCCTGTAGGCTGAGTCTGTCAGCCAAATTCAGGAAACCACACTGGTTACACACCCATGAACCACACATGGCTAAAATGGTGCCAGCTGGCAGCCCCTGGCTAGCACTGGCTTTGAAAGAGGTGGCACAGGTCTAGCCTCAAATTCTCATCACCTCCCTTATTGTCTCCTGGCCTCCTTCACCTTCCTTTAACTCTCGTCCATTCCCCTACTGGCTTCACTGCAGAGGCAGAAACTGGACTGTGACAAACAATTAATTGATCATTTACTTCTTGCCACACAAGTATTTTTCCTTAGAAATTGAACTAATATACAGTGTGGGAAGAGAGAGTCATGTCCTACTGAAATTCCTGGGTGAAGTTTGATAAGAGTCAAATATACTGAGACACATCACATTTTCCCCTGGAAAGAGGAAGAAAACCCCAAAGATTTTGAAGTCCGGTGCTACAGAGCAGGATTTTGAAATTCTGTCACCTTCATTTCAAGCAGATAGATCTACTGTGATTGCAATTTGAAGGTAAACTTCATGGTGAACATCCTTAAATTAATTTGGATATCAGTTTAGACATACACACACCTATTTTTAAGGACAAGAATATTGATCTTGGCAAGGCAATAAATTCCAGTAATATCTCTCTGTAGAATAAAGCCAAGACAATTCAAACATGATTATTTTTTGTCTTTGCAACATTTTGCCAAAACTATGATATTGTTGGACAAATAATTCTGATTTATATTCAACAAGAGTAGTAAAATGATTTTATAGAGGAGACAGCCAGAGTGACATTTTCCCGTAAATCACAATGATTTTTACTGCCACAAGATCCCACAGCTCAACTTCAAATACAACTGTGCTGTAAACTGCATGGATGAAGCTGCATTCCTTCTGAATGAGAGCCATGTTTCCCTTTCACAGTGAATGACTCCACATTCCTATCAGTGTTGTGAGAAATGAGACAACTCTTAAAAAGATTAATTTATTGAAAACAGAAAAATTGAAAAATTACAGAAATCAGAAAAATATAAAAATTTGGGATCCTATGGCTCAGTAGATGGTATGCCCCAGGAGCGCAGGGATATGAGATCTTCTGTCTGAGACAGCACTAGACCTCAGGTAGAGAAAAAGAACTTGCAGTGCTGGGCTGACTTTTAAAAAAATTGCTAAAAGCCCCTTAAAAGGGGTAAGGCTTTTAATGCCCCAGCACCGATGTCTCCCACAGCTACTCTGGAGAGAGCAAGAGGGGAAGACAAAAAGAGAACCTGCCTCTCAGCTTCGTCCTTTTTATAGTTTTTGCTCCGCCCCCAGTCCACCCACAGCCCGCCCACAGCCCGCCCCTTCGGTCCAAGGCAATTGGTGCTTTCCCTTTGATGGATCATCTCCATCCACCAATGGCTCATCGTTGTCGGGGGGGGGGGGGGGGGGGGGGGTGGTATCAGTTTGAGATAAGGGGAATACAATACCTTCATTAAAATTCAGGTATTCAGGTTGCCATGGAACTTGCCTGCAGAGTAATGGCTCTGTAGCTAAAAATAGCTGCTGGCTATTAAGACTGGGTGGAGGTTTTGGCCTTGGAATCAAAATGCAAGTGAAACACCTATAAAAAGTATTAAAATACATCCAACACACCTCAAAACACTTGTAAAAGTATACAGTAAACACAGGAAAGGTAACTCTTATGGTGTACCAGTGGTCTGAAGTTTGAAAAGGGTAAGTTTGTGATTTTTACTGGGAAAATTTTAACTGGGAAGGGTGCAACTCTATTAATAAACTACTTTAAACAAATGAAAACACTGATAATGGAACTGGATTTTTGTACCTGGGCTGATGGGTTAATTGTAACATTCAATTTAAAAATAATTAACTCAAAATTAATTAATTAAAGCACTTAAGATGCAAAGACCAAGCACAAATAGGGATTTCATGTATGACAAGTGTCTAGCAGATAGTAACAATATCCAAACAAAAGCATGTTTTAGAACTGGTAAAGCAGTGATGGGAAAACTTGCTCAAAATGGTGTCACTCTATTGCATATCATTCTTCTAAAATAAAATAAAAAAAAATAGATAAGCAAGATGCATACCAGACAGTAAGTTAGGGTTTTTTCTGTCTTGTTTCTGTTTGTTCTCTTCTGGGATAAATTTTCCTGCTGATAGAATATGGAAGAATATAACTGTAACCAGAGCAGTATTTAACTACTGACCTGGAACATAGTACTCCTGATCTTTATATAACCCTCAAGGCACTTAATAAGATAAAGGGAATTGGGAAATACCTATATTCACTTTTTAACCTAACAAAGGAAAGTCCATCAAGGACTACTGAAATTAAAATAACACTAACCTCTTATATACTGTTAAGCATGTATTCCTGAAGGAAAGCTGACATTTCTGTTCCACAGTTCTTTCATTTTCTCACTTGAGAACTGTACTCACCAAAGCCAGGTGCATGAAGCAGGATCAAGGGTGCAGTGTTCTGATCTGACTCTGGATTAGATTTAGGCAAAGTTCCATCTCCTAGGCTCAGGACATGATCTTACTGTTCCAATGCCTCACTGAGCTGAGATGAACATGCAGCCAAAACAGAACCTGAAAATTATTTTATTGCAGACTATCACATACCCTTTATTTCCTAACTCTAGACATCATCTCAGCTCAGGTGGCAAGGGTTCCTGCTCTTAGATTATATCTTTCTCAGGACTTCAACTCACTTGTGAGGCCTTTTGTTCAACTTGGCCATGATTCTGTTCTGTGCCAGGATGAGGCCTGGGTACACGTCCTTACATCTACCTCACTTCTAGGATGTGAAACCAAATTGCCCACACTCCCCCTCCACACCAGGAGTCCAGGGCCACACAAAGGGCAGCCTCACTCCAGAGCTGCAGGCAAATACAGTTTTGTCACTCATCTTCCCCTCTTGCTTCTATTCAAGCCACAGTACTGGGGACAGCTGGGTTCATGGATCATTTGCTAAGTGATATGTCAATGAAAATGTGACGATAAAATACACAAGTATAAGAAAGCACAGAATAAACATATTTTTAAGTGAGAATACAAAAGCCACTTACATGGCTGGCAGTGCATGGATCATGATTATTCATAATTTAAATCCAGGGGATGGCAGTCCTGAATCTCCTCTTTGCAGCACATTCTTCATCCCAGCCTCTCTCCAGTGCAGTGGCAGATAAAAATGGGAATTGTGTGGGAGTGCAAGCTCAGGATCCTCTGAAAACCTCTGTGTGAATGGAAGAAAGTTCAGATTTAAATCTCTAGTCATAGACAATTTTGGGGTGGGGAGGAAATGCACTTATACCCATATGCTAATAAAAATACACCAGCTGTAAACTGCTGGCATATGCAGAAAATTGTTCTTCCACAGCTCTTTAAAAGAAAGAGCCACTTTCCTTTCTCATGCCACAATTATCATCACTAAATATAAACAAGGATACAAGGCTTTTTATGATTTGCACCTCAGTATGAAATAATATTCCCCTTTCTCTTTTAAAAGAACTTCTTTTCCACTTCTATGACTATAAATGCATCCAAATCAGGAAAATCTTGCAGGTTAAGCTACTTTTGTGAGGGTCAAGAAAAGAAACCTCTTTACCATAGAGCTATGGACAGTGGGCTTGCAGTATGGTCAGGTGACAAAAGTGCAGCTACCTCAGTCAGCTGTGGGGCGTGCACCGAGCTTTCCACGCAGCCCTGATATTTCTGGTGTGCTTTGAAAAATTAGCAAGTTACAAATTATTAGTGATGGTGGCCATAGAGGAATGTGAAAAAGTTCAGGGTCAGCTTGCCAAAGAGTGGTCACCTTTCACCCCTCAGAGCAGCACCACACTGTTCTCAGTCAGCTTTCCTCCCTCATGGCTATCTGGGAAATAAGATCAGTAGAAAAAAATGGTCCTCTGCAGCTTAAAAAGACAACAACAAAATCAGTGGACTAGAGTGTATTGCCTTTACCTCTACTTACCAAAGACAACCTTCCCTGAGGGTCTTTGTGATCCAGAGGGCCAAATTAGGATGTCTTGAGATGGCCTAGAGGAGTCAGAGCCTTGTGGTGTACCCAGCCCCTTCCCCCCACAGGGAAAATTTTGGGTTCGATCCAGTCCCATTGATTTCAGAGATTACCTTGGCTCCCTTTCCTACAATGCTCATCACAAGCCACTTGCCCTTTCCTGGTGAGAGGCTGGGATATTGAAGGTGCATGTCCTCCTTTCCCATGGCTTGTGGAATGCAAGTCAGGCAGCGTGTGCCCAGCCACTTCAGCAGGTCAGGGTCAGGTTTGGCCTGTGCAGATACAGAACCTCAGCGTGCTCTTCATTGCATAGAGCAGCCAATCCAATTAGCAGCTTTACACTTGTTTTGGGGATTTTTTCTGACTTTGAAACACCAAGAAATAAAGAATGTGCTCTGAAGCAAGCACATTTTGGAGGTGCTGCACCTAGTGAAAAGAAGTGAAAAAACTTGGATTGCTCTTATTTGAAACTGTCATGATAGTGTTTACTTCTGATTTTTTTCTTAACATCCTGAAGTAGTTCTGATTAAACAAATCTTGCTCAAATTAATTTTCTTTCCTTCTACCCTCCACCACCTATAAAGGCACCAAAAAGGCCAGCATTAGGATGCTGAACAGTGAGTTCTGGCAGCAGGATAAAGGTCCTATTAGCTCTCAGTTCATCTGGAAGCAAAGCAGTGTTGTTTGGCCATTGCTGTATTTGCCATTCTCAAGGTTAGTTGATGCAGAGCAAGACTTACATTTGGATCAGCAAACAGAGGTGCAGGTTAAAGGAAAGAAAAATGAAAATGCACATTTGCAGTACCACTGGTAGAAAGCAATCTAAACTGATTTTATCATACAAGCCTGAGGGGTGGGAAACAGTGTGAGTCTAAGAACTGGAAAAGAAACATCAGTATGGGAATAAGAGGAAATCATTCAACCAAGAATCAAGACCTGTGGTATTCCAGCTACCTGATTTGCCTTATGAAAGTTTCAGACTGTCACCTCATAAGCTGCTCTCCTACAGTGGGGAAGATGGAGACAGAAATAATTTTATGAGCTTGAGATGTATTGTGTATTTTGGCACTCCCAACACAAGAGATTGGCACACTGGAGTGAGTGCAGTTGAGAGACACTGAGATGGTAAATGCAGGAGCATGTCTTGCAGAGGGGCTGAGGGAGCTGGGCTGGGTCAGTCTGCAGAAGGGAAGGCTTTGGGGGGAGGTAACAGCAGCCCCCAGCCAGTGCCCCTGAGGAGGCTGTCAAGGACATAGGGAGCCAGACTCTGCACTGCTGTGCCTGGTGGGTGGATGAGAGACTCTGGGCATAATCGGAAGGAGGAGAGGTTTAGACCTCTGGAATTTTCCCCCTGAGGGCAGTCAGGCACTGGAGCAGATGACCCAGAGGCTGTGTGACTCCATCCTGGGGGTGGGGGAGTTAACCCCCGCTGAGCTTGCTCAAAGCCTTCAGCAATCTGGTCTGACCCCAGAGCAATCTGGTCTGATCCTCCTGATTTGAGCAGGACATTGGCACAGAGACATCCTATATTCCCTTCCAACATGAGTTTTCCTTTGATCCAATGATTTATTATATTTTTCCCAAACTGTACATATAAGAAAGCAGATAATAGTTTTGCTAATCTTTTTAAACTCTATTTCATCTACTGTGTCCAGCAAACTCCTTCCTCTGACTGCTGAAACTTGCTGATAAGTGTGTCATTTATTATGGTGATTTTTATGATTTGGCACCACTTTCACAAAAACCATTCAGAAGTCATTTTATATCAAAGCAGGCAATCATACGCAGTCATTTCAAGTGGAAACCACAGGTCATGGTGAACTGGACAATTCTCTGATTTTTGTGAATGAGAAATGAAGATGTAAATAGTCACCACCAAGAATTTAGTCTCCACATTCAATTAATCAGCACTTCTGTTTTTCTGTTTTATTGAGTATAGCTTACTTGTCTGTCTTAAAGAGTCTATCTTTTTAAAAGACTAGTGGACAATTTATGACTAGAAATAAAGGCAAGCACACTGATGCCAAGAAATGCTCCCAAAGTATTAAGCTGGTTTGAATATATGTCAATACAATTGAAGCTGCTGTTTTCATGTCCCTGAAACAGCAAAACCAGAAATATTTGGAAGCTGTTTTGACATTCTTGAACATACCATTAAGCAACAATAAAAGAGGTTGTCATAGCTGCTGTGTCATAATGGAATGAGTTTGTCTCTCTTCAAACGGGTAGTGGCATTTTGCTAGTCAGAACATCAGGAAAAAATGTTAAAATCAGAGCCAGGGGAAAAAAAGGGTTCACAAGACAGTATAAATCACTATTGTTTTATATTCATTCAAGACTTACTCCTTTTTTCTTTCAATCTTCTAATCCTTCTTTGAAATAAAAAGCAGGGATGTCAAGTCTAAACCAACCAAGATTAGTCACACAGAGAAAAGAAAATATCTGTAGTTATTATTTCTATGTCTTGTACAACTTGTCAAGAGAAAGTTGGTAAAGCAAAGTTTGGTTTCAGTTCTTTGCAAGTGAGTTTGCATCCTGTGCATTACCTGCTGCTGTTTCCAGGCCTCACCAGAGGCACCTCACATGCACTGGCCTTAATTGCATGTACCTTGTGTCCCACTCTTTTTACAGATTAAGCATATCTAGATATTAAATACTCAGAACAAAAATATAAACATATAGCAGGGAGTGAATTGGATTAAATTATTGATGTTGTAATGTTGTTTAGCAATGGGTTTTCCATTAGAATCGGCTAAAAATGGTAAATTGTAATAAGTAAAAAGCTAATCCCAAGAATTAGATTATGTCTGATATTTAATAAGTAGTAGTATGGAAGCAGCTAAAAATATGTATCCTTAGCATCTTTGATTACACTTATCTACAACACTATGATGCTTATTTCACTGCCATGATTTCTTTGTCATCGTTCTATAACCAAAGTGGAATGAAACACTTTTGCAGAATTACTGTGCACTGGAGGCAGCACCTTTCCAGAAATAGGTTTTTCAGGAAAACAACATCTGCTACTCATAATATTCATGCACACTTATAAGTACAGCTGCTACTAGAGGTGTCTGACAGACAGGACAGAAATGGGTACAAGATTTATCTGTTAGTTATATCACAAGACAGGTTTTAATACATTAAATATAAAACAAGTGAGAAAATCCTAGTTTAGAGATCGAGTTGAGGTATTAGGCTTTTCAAGTTCTTAGTAATGGATAATATATTATCTATGCACTCTCAGAGTTGTACAAACACAGACAAAATTGTCCCTGTTCTGATCACTCCTGCTTGTGGATGGATCATAGGAAGCAGTGAGCAGAAACATCCTTTGAATTCAATTAGCCTATTGATGTGATGAAAATTCTCATAAATATGCCGTCAAATGGGTATTGGCTCTGTCATCTATCACAACACAGAGTACAGACAAGCCTAGCATGAAATTCTTCAAAAGAATTTGGGTTTTGATCTTTGCTTTCATCCAACCCTGAGTAAGATCTACAGCATTTACAGCATTGAGGATGAAGTTATTCAACAGGCAGCACTTTGGCCAAAACTGGGGAGAGAAGCAGAGACTGCAAAAACTGAGAGCACGGATCTGAGCCCTGAGGGAGAGGCAGTCATAGTGACTGCAGGTGTGACAGCTGGAGGCTTAGTACTTGGAGGTAGTGTCATGTCCTCTTGAGAAAAATCACCAAGTACAATTATTTTATAATTTAATCTTATGTTTCCAAGTATCTCTGCTGCAGAGCATATTTGTGGACAAATATCAGTTGCTTACACCTCCGTCCCTAGGAAAAAAATCTCTCTCAACTTCTTTTCTTTTCTTGGACTTTCACTGCAGTGATGTTACAGATCCTCTCTACCTTAGTCTTTGGGCATTAGAAGTGTTAAAAAAATATGCAACAACCTAATATTTATCCTCATTTGGTTTCCCTGTATTTCCCCACTTTGCTTTCTATTGTATTTCTGCACCTAACCTGCCACAACTGCTAAAGAATTTATTGCAGAGAATTTCTTTCTATGGTTACAACTTAAAAAATATGATCAAACTATAAGAGTCTGTCTGGGCACAAGAATGAAAAGGCTGAGGAGACAAATACCTATTATGACTTGTTCCTAAACACCACCACGGACTGCAATTTCACAGTTTACTCAGGCAATCAGCCCAAATACTTCACAATCATTCCTGTTAAAAAGTTTATACCAGTGTTAAGCCAGAACCTTTCATGATGATTTAGGCTGATTATTTCTTGCCCTATTCACTACAGATTCTACCTTACACTTTGGAACTAACTCTTACATACTTGGAAGACTGTTAACTTGTCTCCGTGCTCAGCTTTGTCTGTCTCCAGTTAATGAATCCCAAATATCCCATACATCCTTGTTTATAGCCCTCTGATACATCCTTGCTCCTGTAAACTTCCTCCAGTTACCTATATATTACTTCAAATGCTGTGCCCAACACCAGACACTGTTTGCCCCTTGTGAACAGAGCACCTGGATTATTGTATCTTGGAGGCCACACTCTTATTTGTACATCTCAGCTGAGGTTTGCCTTCTCCCAGCATTGTGACACCTTTGGGTCATGTTCATTTTGAATCTCTATTTTTTTTTTTTTATTAAAGATCAGCCACCTATCCAGCTGTTCCTATCCTCGATTCAGGATAGGATTCAACCAGGAATCAACCAGGAATTAGTTGTTCCTGGTGCTAATCTGCACTGTTCCCAGTGAATTTTGAACAATCATTTGGATGATTTCTCCAACCTTTCACAATTTCTTTGAATCTTTACCTGAAGCCTTTTTTTTCTGAAGTCTCTTCCAGCTGCTGATCTGTGGTAAGCTTAATACTACAGTTCTCTGCTTCATCACTGTAATTTATTCCACTATTGAAGATTTCATGTAACATATTGATCCCTTCTCTTTGGCTTCCAACTCCGTCCTATATGTGGGCATAATAGTTTCAGCAAGATTACATCTTCCCAGCTTGCTTGTCATTAACACAATTCAAATTGTCTCAGAGTTAACCTATGTTATCTTTTGCTTCAGTCATCTAGAATGACTTTTTCATTGCACAAGGAAATTTGATGAGCTTGATATGAACCTTCCTTGAAAAAACACATTGCTCATACTCGTGTTGCCTTCCAAATGCCTACAGATGGCTTCATTAATTATCTATTTGTTCTAGAACACTTTAGCTTAACTAGCATTTCCCAGCTCTTTACTTTCTAAGTTAAGTGCTTTATTTGCTGTTTTCATACACCCACTATTAAACTTGATCTCTATAAATTCTCAAATATACTTATTTTTTTTCTGAGCTTTCTTCATTAAGTTGTTTCGGCACCTAGGATGACTTTTGTCAAGTTCACATAATTTAAAACACCCAGCTCACCTCAGGGCTCTCCTATTTGTTTTACCTTTGTTTTAGACTGAGGCCTTACCCAGTATTGGATTAGTTACCAATTAGTTACTTTTAAATTATTAGGGATGCAGACAACACTTGTGTTTTCTGGGTAACATCTTTGGTGGGTCTCCTCCCCAAGGAACAGCCAATTGGAAATGACATTGTGCTTCCTGTTAATGAGTTAATAAAAACATTAATAATAAATAATAACAATAAACCATTAATAATATTAACTTAGAGGAAACAGAATATCAGCTAGTTACTCTGCTGTCCTTAGCCAAGGGCTATTGCTATTAATTTACAATTAATTTATAGCCAATCCAATTTCTATCTGATTTCCTATGTGCTTCTAGAGCTAAATGCCAGTGCAGAGCTAAACATGTGACCAGAACTCCTTCAAACTTTTTATCCTTTCACCATTCTTGGACAGGTTATGCTTGTTCCTTTAGAGTATTTTCTTTCAAGACTTCCTTTAGGTCCTAAGTCTCTTTACCTTGGATTATATATTTATGAAATCTTACCTACAAATCCTGAATTTGTTGATTCCTGATCTCAGGATGCCTCTCTTTTTCCGAAGCACAGGGAAGACACCAGCTCCTTGCTATGCTTGTTGCCTTTCTCCTTCACATTCATTACCAGCTCCTCCCCTTTTGATTAGAATCAAAACCAGAACAGCAACTCCTATTTATTTTATTTATTTTAATTTATTTAAGTATTTAAGACAATACTTTAATTCCTTCTGTCATGAGAACCTATTTTTTTAAACAGTTGTCTGGATATCATAAAGTTCCTTTTAACTCTTTTCTAGAGGACTGTTAGGGGGAATGTCTAGTCTGGTTGTCTATGCACTCCACATTATGTACTAAAATGTCAGACCTTTGTTATGGTCCTATTTTAAAGATTTCCATAAAAATTGTATAATCTAGTTCTTCAGGCATGAGAAAGGCTTTTATTTCTACAGTGTTTGACTTTCAGAGGCCTTTTAAATATTTTGGCAATTGGAACCATCATTACAGATTGGAAGTCTGTTGAAAAGATACCTTAGAGACTTTTGGCTTTACTTTGCATTCTTACAGATAGAAATCATTTGGAAGGAAAAAAAAAGAAAAGAAAAAAGGAACTTTACTGTCCTGCTGAGAGTCACTTTACCTATTTTTCCCTTGACCAGGCCTCCTACTGGAAAAGCATTGCAATGGATACCTGGACTCCAATGTCATCTCAAGCAGAAAATGGATTTTGACATTTCTTGTCAAAGTCTTGCTTTTTTTTCTTTTGCCACCTTCTGATAATATCACAATAGAAGGATCCCTTGCTCAGAACAGTTGGACACCCAAACGTCTGTGAGGGGCTCTCTCATTTAATTGAGCTCATTCTGCTAGGGAAAACATGGAACCGGTGCTAGGTTAACATGGAAGCCCCAGCAGATTGAAATGTACAATGATCCAGAGCTCAAATCCTTGAATCTCCAGACCTACCTTGGAGAGGTCGGTGTGGCCGTGTAAACTATGGTGTGACACACCTCTGTACCACCATCCTCTGCATAGGGAAAAGAGTAACTCCTTGATTTCTTACCTGAAGTTATTGAATAGCTTCTCTCTAAACTATGAGCAACCATTTTCTTCATGTTCCGCTTAATTTGCTATTTCATATTACCCTGGAACATCTGCCAGCATTACCCCTCACTCCCTTACCCTCAGTGATACCAGACACCTTTGGAAGGCCACCAGCTTGGAGTAAGTATTGTATAATAACTAATCTGAAAAGCAATAGGGACCAGCAAACTTCCAGTCTCCTGCGCCATGCTATCGGACTGTCCTCAGGAGGAATAATATTGTCCACAAGTTTTATACCTTTTTATCTGTAAGATCTTAATTGCTTTATTTTGGTGAGTATCATCATTAGTATGAGAATTGTAGGACATCGGGATGCCAAGTTTTTAAGTGATTTGCTTAAAAAGAAGTCTGGAAAAGTCAGGATTTCCCCCTTGGTCTAATAGTTGTGCTCCATACATGTGCTTCCTACCTGCTGTTGTTTAATACCCTAGAGAACAAGCCTGCCCCAAATCTGCTGATTTTGATGGAATTTTTCTCTATTAACATCACTGGGTATTGGATAAGACTCAGAATGGGTGCAGAGACAGGACTGCTATGAAGCAGAAAAAGCAGAAAGTTAAGGAATTTGGGAATGCATTATTTTTGAATGAAAGATGAAATGGCTGAAATGTCAGTTAAGAAGGAAAGAAGAAAGGGAAAGAGAGAAGAAAACATGAAGAGATGTCCTGAAGTTAGTCAAAGAATTACAAAATGACTGAATCTGAGAAGTAAAAGCTGATGAAGAGATTTATAGTCCTAATTACTTTATATCATTTAATTAAGAAATATGACTACAGACTATGAACTATACTCTCCATGGTTGCTTAAGAGGAGAAGCTGATTTTCCCCATATGAGTAGATGAACTGGGCTTGCCATCTGTCAGATAAGAACGAGCATCAAAGCCCAATCCAGCCATTATTTATAAATGTTTTGGGATGTTTTTGTTTAAATTCTATGACCTTCCTTTGGAAAATGGATTGAGTTTTGCAAAATATGTAGATCTCTGTTTTGCTGACTTTTATATGGAAAACTCAGACAGCTGCATCCCAATATTTGGCATCTCCATCTCTTTCCCTCATCTACACTTCAGTGGTTTGGCTCACACCAAAGCAAGTCAGCCAAGGATATGCTCAATGGAGCCCTGAGCTGGAGTTAGTTTTCATGCTGACTCTAGGAAAGGATTTCCCAACTGCACCCACAAGTGAAACAACTGATGAACTAGGTTAATTCCCCTCTTTTTGCCCTTCTTTTTGTCCTCCCTTGTTTTAAACTTGCTTACTTTCCTCCTTTGCCTTCCTCTAGGCTCAAGTATTTAATTATTTTGTTTTCAAAAAGGCTTTTCTCTCCCCTGAGTGTAGAGATCTCCTTGTTAATGTGGGTGACCAAGATGCTAAGCTCCACAGGTCAGGGTAATTCTGGATGTATTGGCTGACGCACTCACACTGAAACTGGGAACAGGACCAGTACTGACTTCATTGGGAGAAGCATTAAATCCTGGGGACAGCTATAGAGGATTTCCATATCTAAAATTTTCCAGTGACTTTGAAACTTACAGTGAGGTTTGGATAACCAAAACATTCACAGTAAGATATAATAATACTTTATCCATTCCCCCCCCCCCCCCCAAAATTACTTGAGAAGTTCTCTGAGAAAAATGTCAACGTGTATAAAGTTAAAATCTGAAAAGGACAAAGAACAAAATAGGTTGTAAAAAATTTTGGTTGAGAACATTGCAACCTGAGCACCTTAAAACTACTGGTCTTTAAAGCAGACTGCTGTGGGTTTTGGAAATCATATGGGAAAAAGTAGAAATTAATATTATTAAAAACAAAATGTTTTCCCTAATCACTGTATGTTACTGAAACAATGTTATTTATATTTTTGCTGAAACATTTATATTTTTGCTGTTGGAACTGTTAAAAACTAGCAGCTGCTAAAAAATGGGATACTTTAAAGCTAATTCCATTTTAAGTCATAGAATAATATTGTAGAATCATAGAATGGTTTGGGTTGGAAGGGACCTTAAAGATCATCTATTTCCAACCCTACTACAACAGCTTCATCAAGGTCATGCTACTTGAAATGCAGGTTCTTTAATTTCACAGAAAGATTTTCTCTTGTACAAAATCAAGCATCGGCATTTTAAAAAGCTACCAAATATTCAAGCCATCACATACTTTGTGTGAGAAAAAAGCATATTTTTGCTTGGAGAAAAAAAAAAAAAAACAACAAACCACAATGGTTTTGGACTCTACTCAATGCAGAATCAAGACTGAGCTGAGAGAATAGAACCAAGACACTGATCATATAACTGCATAACATTATAATAAAAAAAAATCCTTCAATATAGAATATTTATGGGAAATAATTTCTCTTGTTCCTAGGATTCCTAGGCAGCTGGGCAGCCAGGGCACTATTCCCTCTGGGGCAATGAAAATGTTCAGGTGGATCTTGTTTTGGATCACTGTGTATGTTTAAACAAAGCCACACAACATTGGTCTTAACCCATTCTTCTAGATTTGGGGAGATGCAGACAGGTTACCACTGTTTCTAAAACCTAGCCCAGATTTACCACTCTGCAAATAAGCAAAATAAGATTATTTTATTTGACATTTAAAAGCAAAAAAATTATCTAAAGTACAAGAGATATGAGTACACTTTGAAGCAGAATTGTGACACCTATCTCAGTGTAGGAAGGGCTTTTATTCAATAAATTAAATGAACCTTACGTACAAACCTTATATTACATTGAGTGTATGTTCTAGGACTAGAAATGTATATTCTCCAGTGTCTTCTCTTTGTCTCTAAGTGCGAGTTTGTCCTGTTCCAGTGATGAAACATGGTGTGTTTACTAAACAAAAGGCATCTTTCCAGTATAGTGAACTGTTGAAATCTAGACAGGTATTTCAGGCTTGCCTGCACTGCTTTCTTCCCTGACTGTCTTGTCTCCTCTAATTGTTTCTCTGATGTATTGTCTTGATTTGAAAGACAGGTGTCTGCTAAGGAAGGCAGAAGCCTCCCTTGGAATGGCAGATGCAACCCTCTTCCCTCCGAGTTATTATAATTTGAAATCAAGGGGCTTTTAGGCAAAGATGTGGGAAATAGGAATAACAGTTCTTTACTATTATACATATCTATATGTGTATAACAAGCAAACAAACAACAATAACCATGGCAGTAACAGCAAACAATCACAAACCCAGTGCCAGCCTTCTCGGCTGTCAGGCCCTTTCCCCTCGGGTGCAGTTCCGCTCGCAGCCGGCAGGGGCGCTGGCGGCTCCCGGTGAGCAGGGCAGGTGCGATGGTTCCCCCGCGGCTGCAGGGGGCGCTCCGGAGCGAGCTCGGGGAGCACGCGGCAATGGCGGCCTGGGATCCCGGGAAGGGATGGGACAAAGGCTTCACAAACCCCTGGGCAGCCGATCCCGGTGTCCGGCCGGACCCTCAGGAACAGCAGGCTGGAACTGCAGGGACGAGCGCAAATCCCGGGTGGCAGATGAGATGTATCCAAACTGCGGAGCTGCGGTGGGAACCCCCCGGAGGTCTGGGCAGGCAGGGCGAGCACGGCTACAACGCAGCGAAGGCTCGAAGCAATGGCAGGGGCAGCGCGGCCACGGCCCAGCTCCCAGTGGGGCAGGGAAGGCGGGCTGGGGATCCTGGCGTTTCTCCAGCAGAAGGAAAAGCAGCCAACAGAACAGCCTCCCTCTCCGTCCAAACGCCAGGGACCGACTGGTCCGCCACCCAGGTGAAACAAAAGAGTAGCCAGATGCACCCCACCCCCATAACCAGCTCTTTTGTTTCTCTGAAGTATCCAGCAATTTGTCCCCCTAGCAACACGTATGGGGAAAATTCCTTTAACAGAAAAAAAACTCAGGAGAGTTCCTAAAACCCCAACACATATTCAAAGCTTCTTTTCTAGGTACTACAGACCAAGATGAACCAAGAAGGGCTGTAACTGGCAAAATCTGACAGAAAGAAGAATCTCCCCAAGTTGATCAAGAGATGTTACAGCAGATAAACACTCCTGCTAGTGGGTTGCTCAAGTAAGCTGTAGATCTTTGAAGCCTTGTGAACCTTGTCAACTTTTCACCCAGACCACAGCACAGAAACATCTGGAGGAAAGGGCACTGAGTTTACTCACTATGAAAATACACAGTTGAATACTCACATACCTTCTTAACCTCCCTGGGAAGCTGTTTTTTGCTCCTTCTGCAAGACAGAGTCCTTATTGATTGATGATATGTTTCTTCATTCATATTTAACATGTTAATAAATGTTTTAATACCTTGTTTCCAGAGATTTTAATAAAAAGAGTATGCAGACAACCCATGAGATGAGCTTCTCCACCTTCCTTAATTATAAGTCAGAATTTTCACTGCTGCTCAGCCTGTGTACTTAGCTCTGTCAGCTGCCTCCCACTCCTTTGATCCCTGTTCTGCCACTGCTGCTCACGATACCATTTATTGTAATGCTGTGCTGTCATTACTTGATCCATGGATGATGAACTAGAGATCTGCCTATTTCATAAAATAAGGTATTTCCTTGTAATTATTACTGTCAACTAAGATAGACCATCAAACATCACCAAAACTTAGTTTTCATTACATCTGCTAATCATACATAAAAAAGTTAATGCCTATATTTTTCTCTCAAGCATTAAGAGCATAAAAATGACTACACATTTTCCTTACAAATTGCTGCTCCATTAAGCCTTTCTATAAGTTATCTCATTAATTGCTAATAGAATCCTTATTAACGAAAGAAGATATTTTAGTTGTTAATTATCTTGTTGATTTTTAAATGGAAAATTTACATTATCTAGGCTACTAATTTTAAACAACCTAGCACCTTTTCACTTCTTTACTGGAACTAGAGCTATCTCTGAAGTAAATGTTTTAGAGTTTAGTTGACCATTTTTGACCAATTTTGATGTTTTAAGAAAAAGAATTGTCCTATAATGCTACCAGTTTCTTCTGTTCATAAGAAAGGTTTTAAAGGTTTAATTAGACTTTGCATTTGAAACTGTCACACTTACATGTATATTAAATATCCTGAATTATGCTAACAGGAGATGTAATTAAATTACTCAAATTAAAACATTTTAATTCGTAAAAACTGAATCAGAGTAGAAAAGCAGGAAAACATTATGCAGGGAAGATGGCATATTTTGTCAAAAAGAGGAAAGGAAAATAGATCATCTACTCAACACAGGACTCACATTTGTTTAAAAGAAAGTGATATTGCTGAGACAATGTTTGGGTGAACACTATTTGGATGATGAACTAAACACATTTTTTAATCTTACGCTGTGGAACCCCGAGTGATGAACAGAACAGTTTAAGAATGCCTTGCCAAAAGTTTTTAGCATGATAAACTTCTGGTTTCATCTTCCACTAATATGATGAAATAAGCTTCTTAATTTTATTTAGGCCAAAACTCTCAGGATCAGGGATTGTGTCTTTTTCTGTATCTGTATTGTGCCTACCACATGGTATTCTAGGAATCTACAATACTATCTATTACAAAAAATATAATTATAGTTAATAATTATACTATATACCATAGCACTGAATTACTTCTGCCAAGCACTACGGCAGTTTAAAATTGGCTTTCTTGAACTTACTAAGACCCCTGCATTAACCTCCAGTTTTATCATTGCTGTTTTTGAAGATAAGGTTAGAATTCCATAGCAACTGATCAAAAAGTTGCATTATTAATATAATACATGCCTCTTTTTCTGCTTATATTTCTCTAGCTTTTCTTTTCATTTTTTCAGGCTTGTTCCTGACCTCTTTCATTTCTTTTTCCAGTTTATAAATTTTTCCTCTCTTCTTGGCAAGGGGAACAAACTTGTGGCCTGGAGACTTTAAAACATACTCCTGTAGCCATGGATTTCACATACCTAGCCTGCCGTCTGCACCGCATTCCAACTGAAAAACTACACTGAAGGAAATATTTCTGGAAATTTTTATGAACGAAAAGAACTTTACAGCCACTTCCAATTGCCTGGCACTGGTACTGAAGGATGAATAGGTGTCAGTAGGCAGGACACACCAACAAGCCTTTGCCAGTCCTGTTAACACCTGTATGAGCCACTGCAGAGATTCAAGAGCAGAGCAATCAGATGAAAAGAAACAGATCAAAGCACTGCTCTGCTTTGCTTTACTATCCTCCACTTTTTTTTTTTTAAAGACTGTCAAACAGAGGGAAAGCAGCCTGAAAGAAAGTGCTTTCTCTTTCATTAAACAAACAAGTGAATGGCCATTTGTTGACAAGATGTTTCAGTCTTTCTCACCAGGCAGAGCTTTCTTAACTCCTGCTCAGCAGCCTTCACAGCATGCTGGTGCTACACTACAGGAGCACCCAGCAGCAGCAGTTGCACTTGCTCTGCCATCATCCATTAGTGGATCTGAAGTTCCACACTTCTCTAAAACAAATCTACATTCAGGTGGATGGCTACATCCCTACGGATTGAGGAATGAATTACTATTTCATTGTGGCAGTACAGTTGTAAAGAAAGCAGTCCCTGGCAATCCGATTTTATATATAGGGTATTATTTTCCATTGTTAAGATTTTGTGACCCCGTCTACACTTTAGAGTTCCTAATTTCTTCCAACAAAACTGCCACAGGATGTCCAGTACAGTACTTGTCATGGGTCTAAGATCTTCAACCCAATCTTGCCTATTAGAGATGTATGAAGTCATCAAAATACTGTGTTGCTAATATTTATCTGGAGATCTCCTCCTTTTTTTTTTAGCTTTCATTTTAGATTTTGTGTTAATCTAGGCACTAAACAGCCAGTCACTGAAATTCACAGTGAGAACCCTGTTCTGCAGTTTTTGAAGCACTGTTCACACATCACCATAAACATTTTAGATTTTTGTAGTTTGCAGGACTAGTCAAGAGACCTCTACAACGTGGCAGAAGGATACAATTATATTGCAAATGCCCATGAGTACAGATGTGTATGAATACTAATGCAGGGTGCTCCAGAAGCAGGAGGTAATGTTAATATCAGTAATGAAGTGTGGTAATATCAGTAATGAAGTGTGGTGATATGTTTTCCCACTGCTTTTCTGATCCCATATTCCACCCCCACCCCCCCCCCCCCCCCCCCCCTCCGCTTTCCCCTTCTCCTAGCCCTGGCCACTCCCTCGGGTTCGTTCCCGTACCCCAACTCCGCCCATGCACCGCCCCTGCAAAGTGACAAAACCCCCCTGCGCCCAGATCACGGGGTCTCTCTGCCTCTGGAGATCACTGGGACAAGATTTAAGATTAAAGATCCTCTTAAACCCTTATGGAGAGACCCTTCTTGCCTCCTTCGCTGTCACTGTGTTGTAGAGCTGATAGCTGGCTGGAGCAAGAGTGTGGAGCCATCCGGAAAGGACTGCGGGAGGACAGAATGGCTGTCCTGCCCTGAGCAGCTCCACTGAGCTCTCAGGGAACGCTGCAGCTTGCTAAACTAAACCTAGCACTACAACAATGCAGTCATTTCCTACACTATCAGGAATGCTTTTCAGTCTACCTCCCCAGCTGTGTGGATTCTCAGAAGATAATGACTGACAACACTTCCAGCACATTACAAGATCTACCTCTATACGCACTAATAATCTAGAAAATTTAATATTCATATTTACTTAGTATTTGCTTTAATTTACAGCTTTGTGTTAACAAACTCATTAAACAAATGGGATGATACTTGATTTCAGAAGTATCTTACTGCACATTCCTCTGCAAAAATTTTGAGATTATAGTGTTCCAAACTAGATGGTTAGTCTGTTGGGATATCTTTCAAGTCTAGAGAAGTAGCTAAATTTCACAGACCCAGCATTATGTGCCAGATCAGGTGGCCACCATCTCTCCAGTCCTTTCACCCTGGTAAATTTCCTCCAGTGCTCTCTCCAGCTTTGGCAGAAGCAGCAATTTGAGGTTAGAAACACTGCCCTGGAGTTTCTTGTTACACCATCTCTACAACTGAACTAACAAAACAAGCAGCTGGGTTGAATTTTTTCCCTGGTAGCAACACCATCATCTTTGCATCTGCTCACCCCCCTGAACAAGCTGCAGTAGTGTATGGTACATACTATCGCCTTGAGCCCTACGGAGGAACGGAGTCTCCCTTTCCAATGGGACAGGACCACTTTTATTCCAGGACATCCTGCATCCCTCCTAAATCTCCTCTTTGAAAGAAGGCTAAAAACTCATCTTAAATTTTACCCACAAATTTCTCTACCTTTGTCCATTCCTGGTAACTTTCACAGAGCAAGCAACTACCATGCTAACTTCAGTGAATATTTGCACTGAGTTTATTTTCAGCTTAGAAGTACATGCATCATATGTTATCAAGGAAAAAGTATGAGGGGGGAAAAAAGTTAGTAGAACTCATATTCATCTTCCATTTCCACAAAAGAGAAAACGGGGAGTCTGCCCTAGAAGCCTTTTAGAAGGACCAAAAAAGGAACATGGGAAGAGGCCATGAACTGTGTTAAAGCACTCTCCATAAACAAGCCCCTGAATTTGATTCAGAAAAAATGGTATGCTGATCTAAATAGATTTTTTCTCCTATAGGGATATCAGTAGGAAAACCTGGATAGAATTTAGAGAACCACAGAAAAAGGCCTGTATAGATTATTTACAAGGAATATTGAAAATATTAAATTATTTGAGCTTGGCTAAACAGCAACACAATAATATTTTCAGTTCACAAGTATTTTTAAACTTTATTTTTAAATGCTGTTTTCACGATGAAGTGAAGCTAATATGTGGACCACTCCTTTTAATACAGTTATCTCCCTGGCAACCAGACCAGCAAAAACAGAAAAAGAGATTAAATGACCAGTCATTCCTTCCATCTCTTATGTCTTCGATTTCTTTGCTGGATGGCTGATAAAGTGCTCGGACCCTGTGACTCCTGTGGGTGAAGCCCAGTGCAGTGTTTCCTTTGGCAAGACTCAGTGTGTGCAGTTCGATGGTATGCTCGGCTGGTATCCCATGGCTGTCTCAAGGAGAAAAAACCTCTTTGGAATGCCAGCAATAAAGGCTTGGCTATCACAGGGCCAAAATTTCAGTATTTCCCTATGAGTATTTTTAAGCCCTAACTTGCGGAAACATCAAGGAGATTTTGGGAAGATCAAACAACTGGTCCAGGAACTATGGATGGGAATAGTTCCCTGGAAGGGCATCTAGCTTGTCAGCCCAAAATGAGTTACTCACAGCAGTGCAGGAACTCAGAACAGATGATGGAGAAAATGCAGATGTGTTACTGACAGAAAAATGATACATCCTCAAAATCTATCTGAACTGAAATGTATGGTCTTCAAAATTATTCCAGCTAGAAGAAGGAACACCTTTCTGCCAGGCATGTTCCTGATGCAACCCTCTTTGTGTGTAGTCAGTGTCCCTGCCCTTCTCAGTCTGAGACAGGCTGGCTGTCATGCACTTTCCAGACCCCTTGCAGTGTGCAGCTGCCTATGTAGGGAATGTATTGCTCTTCCACTTCTCTGTCTTTTTCTGGCTACTCACTTGCTCTATGAACAAAAGCTAGTTTTAACCTTAAAAAATTAAATGATAGGATTTACTTCTGGGACCTCTATACCCACAGTGCAAAGGAACAACAGAGACTAAAAAAACTGCTCAATTGAAGAGGGTCCAGTTTATTTGTACTTCATTTGTTTTCCTCACCTTGCATTTTCAGAAATTTACAGTTTCTAATTCAGAGCTCTCCTAATTCAAAAGCCTCTGGAGCTGCTCATTCCCAGGAAAAGTTCTTTCTTATTCAGTTATGACCAAAAGAACCAGACAAAAGCATATTGGAAAATGAAATGAAAACTATAAAATATGTTCTTAGTACTTATGGCCAAATCATTCAGCACTTGGCAGAGACCCATGAGGATATGGGAAACAGGCACAAAGAACTGCCCTAAATTTGGTAACAATACTTACTTGGAAATGTTCAGTTAGCTGAATTAGGATCTCATTAGCCATACCCCTTTCTGTCACACATGCTCTGAAAAATGGCTATTCTTTAGTAAAGGAAAAAAAGATAGGGAAATCCCACCCAGCTGAACTGACCTTCTGATTGCAGAACACTCATTAGGTTCTTCAGTTTGTCAGCGTTTTCTTCCTGCCTGTGCTCACACAGATAAATCTTATTTTCCAAAGCAATCTGTGAGGCAACTATTTAACAGCTGTTTCATCCAGGAAACTCCACATGTATCTCTTACTGAAGCTCTTGAAAGAGAAATTAGGTGACACATTCCTCAAGGACCTTGTTGGCCCTCTGCAATAAATTAGTTTCACTCAGTGAATAAAGAAAGGAAAACTTCCCCGATTCTGTTTATCCATTATGATTTCATGCAGTAAAATGGCCCATCTTAAGATTCTCAGTAATGTTAATTTGGTAATTTCAGATAAAAAGCATAATCATATATTTAGGGTTAATAAATTTAAAAATCAAATTAAATAAACAAAGACTATCTGATTTATTTTGAGAGCAAGTATGAATGACCTTTTTCTAGCACAAGTGTCATCCCTTTGGTTCCCAACAGAGTAGAAATTGTCACTATGAAAAGTGAGTACCTGTTCCTGAATATAAACACCTCCTGCCATCCTCAACAGGTGCAGGCATTCGTACCAAAGCAGCACCTACCCTCAGGTTCCTTGTATAAAAACATTATTTTGGAGGGCTGTAGCATAGCCCTTATGTGACTTCAAGCACTTTGTTCTGTCATCCCATCCTTACCCAAATAATAATGGTCTATGGCCATAAGGGTACAGGGAATTCCAGGGGCATAAAAATCAAAAGCTAGTTAGTGTGTACAGAGTATCTGCTCCAAAGAATGACAGCCCTAAGCATTGAGGACATAACAGATTCCCACCCTACTATTTGTACTGTTTGTACTATCTCTCTCACAGGACAGATGACATGTTTCTGCCTCTTGTCTTCTAAAAATCTCAGCCTGCACGAAATCACAGCACCTGCCATCTTCTGACTAAAAAGGGAAAAATTTCTTGCCATGCACCATAGCATTTTGACATTAGAACCAATTATAAATGAGCAAATAATAGCTTTCTTAAAAAAATGTACATCTCCTCATCTATTCCCCAAAATAACAAAGCCATAACAAAGCCATATGTAATAATTTCACCTGCTGACTGTGCTGTAAGTATTCCCAGCAGGCTTTATAGCTGAAATAGGTATGGAGAAAATAAACTTTTTCAGTGGAACATGAATTTTCAAATAAACTGGAACTTGTGAATTTCTTTTGAGCACATAGAATTGTCTGACTCATAGATAGTGATGCAACTCCCCATCCTCACATAAGTAACTCTGAGAGGTTCAAAATAATGTTTTGATTTTAAATGCAATGTTATTTCCTTCCAAATTTTTCTTCAATTGTATGTAAAATATTTTAAAATAACACTCTGAAATATTTTACTTTCAATATTTTTCCCCCAAATTCTTATTTGCTAAAGCTGTTCTTTCTTCTATGGATGACACAGGAAGCATATCTCAAAAGAATAAAATCCAAGTCACTGTAATTTCCACAATGCTTACTATTGCAAAACTCACAGTATCACAGCATAAGTTCAGGGAATTGTAGACCACCACACAAAATACTGTAGAAAATAAAAACTAGTAGAATTCTTCCATCTGCAAAAGGATAATTCATTTTTAATCTCATCTCAAAAGCACAACCATGATTAAGTCTGTGGGATTAATTCTGATAATGACATTAAAAATAATTACAACTTAAATCCTACTTAAAATAATGGTAGAATTAATAGATTTAACCACTTAATAAACCAGTTGCTTTCCTGGAATATCCATCTCTCAGCTGAAGCAGGATGTCTTTTGAAGAGGGAAGACATTGGGTTCAGTACATGCACAATGGGGCCTGGTTTATTCAGCAAGAACATCCATGCCCATCTTGATCCCCAGTGGCCAGCAGCAATTTTGTTGTCCCTGTCCCAGTACACACAACAGAATTACCAGTCACTTGGCTCTGCTTTTCTCAAAGCGGGCTCATCGCTGCTGTCCTTCAGCACCAGCTCTTGGAGCCGCAGCTCAAAGGAGCGGAAGAAGGACCAGTGGCGGTGGGAGAGGGGCCGGCTCCACAGCAGCTGATCCCAACACCTTCCTGCTGGAGGGGCAGGCCAGATGGAGCACTTCCCGTTCTTGTCCCTGGCTTTTCCTGCCAAAACCACGTGGTGTGGAATAAACTACTTTGTCACACGCACACAGCGGTAAAACTTGGTATCCTTTCTCTGTAATCAGGACAGTTCCACACGTAGCTCATGCGCAATATTAATAACGCAATAAATGTTAGGAATTTGCAGCTATCAGCTAGGCTGAGAAGGGATAGCTAAAAATCAAAACTTGCAATATTTTCAAGAAAAATACTGCCATTTATGAGGTAGACTACCAGAGAAGGCATTATTTATGGGACAGTGCAGGAAAAGTGCTGAATCACCCACTTTATATTTGTATGAGTAAAAAATGGTAGAGGACAAAAGAGCAGAAAGAGAAAGAGAAGGATACGGTGTTTATGATAATTTTAGTCTAAAAATAGCATCACTTCCCATACACGAAGAATGGATGATAACTTTGTGGAGCCACATTGTGAAGCAGTGACTTTCACAGGCAGCTGGCTTTAAACAGAGAGAAATTACTATGAATATTTGAATTTTTTTAATGCTTGATAGATACCCTGACACCTCTGGATAGATATAGGATCAACCACCAGAAACCCTCTAATAGTTGAGCCAGTTTTATTTGTAACTCTGTTTCCAGTCTTTTAGATACAGCTTTCTTCAGCATTTTGGTGGCACAGAAAAACCTTTAAGTGTATTCTTAATCCCGGGCTCTGTTCCTGAACTTACACTTCTCAACACTGTTCTCCAACTGTGTTTCCCAGCAAAGCGAAGAACAGAGGTTAATTTCTTTACATCTTAGGAGGGATTACTCTTTGCAACAGCTACAGCCAAGGTGGCAACCCAAATATTAACTCACTTAAGTACAGTTCTTTTAAAAAAACAAACACAGAAAAACTAAAATATTTATTTGTACTTACTAATTTTGTACCATGAATAAATGCTATTCATTGCCAGCTGAGCCAGCATGAAACCCCTCCACTGATCATTATTTTACTCTATGAGAAGTAACGTAGGCTACTTTCATAAGAATTGTATGGCACACTTTGTAAAGTTGTAAGACAAGTACAAAAAGATTCACAGTTAGGAAGATGAACCAGCATCTGAGAACTGGCAGTTCAATGGACTCCAAATTATGCATGGTGGAACTGAAATGTCCGGGACAGTATATTTGGGCTTACTGTACTAAAATGTATCTCATTTTCATAACTAGTATTTCATAAACAAATAGAGTGTTCATAAACAAAGAAAGCTTTAATAAATCTATTAAACATATGTAAAAGAGGGTTTTTTTTCTAAATTAAGTATGCTGGCAAATTTTTTTTTAAATTTCTTTGATTTTTTTTCTGCAGTTTTATGTAGTGAAACCTTTTTTTGGACACCAGAAGATATTTAAGAATGGTGTGAAGTAATCTCATTGAACGGTAAGGAAACTTTCAGTGACTGTGAATGATTATCGGCACTGAAAACCTCAGCAGTTTCACAAACAGAGGGATAGGCAAAAACAAGTCTTGTATGTGCCCTCTGGCTCACAGCCTTGCTTCTGGGAAAACTACAGGAACAGCCTTACTTCTTTTTAGCAAATCTTCATGCCAGGCCAAGAGCACTGGTTATTCTGTTCACAAGCAAGGTGCTGTAAAAAGTGGCTGCACTGACTGCCTAAGTCACAGATAAAAAAAAGCAAGGCAAAAAAAAAAAAAAGAGAAGGAAGGGAAAATGACCTGTCAGGCAGTGGATGACTTAAGCTCAAACTCATACTCAAGCTGCTAATAATGTTTGAACAATCCAATGTTGCCCTGGGCTGGTCATGCTGTTTAGGACTGACACAAAATTGAGGACCAATAGATGTCCAGAGATTACATGTTCCGGCACCAGTGAAGTCTGCTTTCCCCAAAATGCCAGGCTTTTTCAGAAACCCCGCTGTTGTCACTCAGCATGAAGAAAGGAATGGTCACTTTCATCCTAACCAAAACTTCTATCTTGCCATTTCTGGTTTTGTGTTGACTTTTGCTTTGGTATAGCGCTACAATAGCCTTGTAAATTCATGAGTACCACTTTTGTCATGTCTTAAACTTAAAAGACATCTTGTTTTCACTAGTCTGTCGACAAGTTTTGTTTATTTTTCAAATATTTTCTCTTTAACAAGCCATAACAGAATCCAGTGTGTATTATCTGCCTCAGACAACTACAGATAAAGAATATCTGTATCCTAGCAAGTCCTAAGAAGGCCTGCCTTAGGCAGAAGGCAATTCCTGACGAGTAAAACCTGTTAATAGATTTAGTCTCCCTTACAGTTGGCCTTAAATCTGTCCTGCACATGCTAAAATAACAGCACAGAGCACTGGAGTTACTTCTACAAAGCATTCCTGAGGCCTGGCCTGTTGGCTCTGTATCCCCTGTGGTTGCACACACCATGTAGGCACTGAATAGTCCATAACCACTCCAACGCACCCTTTTACACAGAGCAGGAAGGACTCCCTATGCAACATCTGTTTCCCATCAGCTCATACACCTGCACCTCTGTAGTAAAGAACAGTGCCTCTGACTTAAAACTAAAGAGTTCCGTGCCCAAAACGCTTCAACGCCTGGGTCAGGAGCAGTGTAGGCCCGAGAGGTGTTTGGCTTTGGGGAGGCTGGTCTCCAGCGCCAAGCACTGCCCAGCCATCCCGGCGATGCCAGAGACTGCGGAGTAGCCGCGCAGAGCTGCGAGGCAGCACCGTGCCTCCCCAGGGCGTGTGGCCGCAGCCCGGCCCGTGTGGGGAAGGACACTGCGGGCACACGGGGCGGGAAAGGGGCCGTGGGGCCGGGCACAGGGTGGTAGCCCTCTCGGCGGTAGCTTCTCGACTTCAAGCACTGGGCCAGCCCAACCTCCGGGCAGGGGCCGGCTCTGCCCTCGGGGCTCCGGTCCCCGCTCCATGCACCGCCCCTGGGCAGAGGGGTCGCGCCCGGCGCCGGGCAGGGCAAGGCAGCGGCTCGGCGCCGCCGGGGCAGGTGGCGGAGGGAACGGGGGGAGCGGAACGCCCGGCCCGGCTCCAGCTCCCCGCCTCTGGCCCGCGCTGCCCGCCGTGCGGGGGTGGTGGCGGAGGGGGGGTCCCCGACCGCCTCTATAAAAGCGGCTGCAATGGCTCTGCCGGCAGAACCGAGAGGGCGGCGGCCAGGACCATGGCGACGGGCAGCGGGCAGGACCTGCCCGCCCTGCTGCTCCTCCTCCTCCTCCTCCGGCCGGGCGAGGCAAGTGCGGGGCGCCCGGCGGGGCCGGCGGCTGTGGGGAACCGGCGGCCGGTCAGGCCCCGTGACCCGGCCCCCGGGGCCGCTCTGTCCCCGCAGGTGAGAGGCCGGGAGCCGGCATGTCCCCGTTTGTGCGGCGGGCGCTGCCCGGCCGAGCCGCCACGCTGCGCCCCGGGCGTGCCCGCCGTGCTGGACGGCTGCTCCTGCTGCCTGGTGTGCGCCCGGCAGCGCGGCGAGCGCTGCTCCGCGCTGCTGCCCTGCGACGAGAGCAGCGGCCTCTACTGCGACCGCGGCCCCGAGGACGGCGCGGCCGCCGGCATCTGCATGGGTAGGTGGCGGCCGTGGGACGTGCCCCGCCTGCGGCGGCCCTCGGGGGGCGGCGGGGAGACCCTCCCCGGGCCGGGCCCGCTGTCCCGCAGTTCTCCCGCCTGGCCTCCGGCGAAGCGGGTGATCCTCCGCACCGCCAGCGCCACGGGAGACTGCCCCTGATGCTGCGGAAGGTGCCTGTGCGGCCGCCGAAGGGCTGGGAGGGCCGGGGAGTGTCCGAGTGCCCTCCGCCCTTACGAAATGCCTCCCCTTTTCCCACTAGTGCTGGAGGGAGACAACTGCGTGTTTGATGGGATGATTTATCGCAATGGGGAGACGTTCCAGCCCAGCTGCAAGTACCAGTGCACCTGCCGCGACGGCCAGATCGGCTGCGTGCCCCGCTGCAACCTGGACCTGCTGCTCCCCGGGCCCGACTGCCCCTTCCCCAGAAAAGTCGAAGTCCCTGGAGAGTGCTGTGAGAAGTGGGTCTGCGACCCTGACGATGAAGTGATTTTGGGAGGTTTTGCTATGGCTGGTGAGGAAATTAATTATCGTAGTAATTGTGAGGAGGAGGTGACAGCATACTGAAAATATCCACAGGGTTGCACGTTGCTTGCATGGTCGATTTTTTTTCTGATCTTTTTTCTCACCTCGAGTGACTAGTAGATATACCAGGTTATGAATAAAGGCAGAACTCAACAGGTAAAAGAAAAGATTCAGAGGATGAATGTGCATAGCAGTTTTAAAAGTTAATTAAGTTAGTTCCCAATTTTTAAATTTCTGTTTATCTGGTACACATTAGTTCTGTGACCAGAATAAAACAGGGACAAGATAGTAATCCTCTGAATATTCCCACACAAAAAAAAAAAAAAAAAACCAAAAAAAAAACCCAACCGAAAAAACTCCTTTGCAGTCTTGCTAGTTGCTCTGCAAGAATATGTTACAACATATGCACTATTATAACAGCTTTGTCTACAAGAGATTTTTTTCCCCCCTGAATCCTGCAGGTCTTAGAAGTGGTCAGCATGGCAGCTAAAATGGCAACAAATTCCAGCCTGTCTGTGCTGGAGTGCTCATGTTTATTGTTGGCATTAAAAACACTACAGAGTACTTGGAGAAGCAGTGGTTATAAACACAGTGAATGGATTTGTAAGAAAACCTAACGCACTCCAAAGTGCAGAACTCAGGCTTTTTAAAAAGCTAGATAATATTTTCCCCTTTTTCAGTTTTTCTCTATTTTCATTTTTTCTACTACATTCTATCTCCATCCCCTTTAAATTATGTTATTAGTTTAACGTCAATTTTCATAACTTTCTACTGAGAGTAGAGGGCACTGCATTCTCTTCCAGGCACTGCTCTTTGTGATCTTGGGCAGTTAGTTATGCCAAAACTCAGCTAATCCGTTCAAAAAAGAAGTGAGAAAGGATTGAGGAAGAAAAGCTTTAATAGCTTTTCAGTGTGCTATGAAGTGTTAGTTTTAAAGCGCATAAAGTATAAACAAAAAGTGACACTTTTTATTACCTTTCCTTTTCTTTGGTTGGTCTGACAGTGACAGGGTAATCCATAAAATACCTACAGACAAATTGTCTGCATTCTTTTAGCAATGGCCATCCCTCTTGGGAGGCCACCTTTTTTGGATCTTTGCCATTCAAAAGGCAGAAAGGCTGTTTTAGAGGAGCTTAACAGCAAGAGCTGTGACTGACGGCTCAGTTGTGTTGTCTCCTGTTTGCTCCTGCTTTGATCAGTGAACCAAACTGTGCCTTAGCAATATTTGCATAGTGCAGCTTAACATTGCCAGGAGGGCAGGACAGTGGTCAGGCTTGACCATGGCTTTAAGTACCTGTGATAGCTCCTGGAAATGGCTTCCCTCCTCCCTCCCCACCATCACCCTGGCTGTAGTCTGTCAATAATTGACAAGATGGGGTGATTTTACGACTCTCAGGAGTAAAAGGACTTTAGTTCCTTTCTGTTTATTAGTTTAGATAAATCATTCAGCCTCTGTCCACTCATACCTAATATAAATATTTTTATGACATAGCTTTAGAACAGATTCGTGATATATTTCCATTAGAAAGGGTGAGGAATAAAAATCTCTTAGGATTCTAAACTGGTTTAAAAGTTGGTAGTAATTCTTCCAGCTGTGGACTTGAGGGAACTGAATCTAAATGCTTTGCTGATTACAGTGATACGCACCTTTCTAGTTTGGGTTGGTTTTTTTTTTTTTTTAAGTTTTGGGAAGTTGCCATTCAGGATTCCTAAAAAGACAGCTTTTAAAATGTCTAAATCCTGTCAAAAGCATGGATTTTGAACCTTGTTTTGTCTCACATGTTCCTTCCCAGATATGATAGAGCTCAATTACATACTGAGGTTTCACATGACTTTTTCTTGTAATAAAATTCTGTGGGGTTTTGTCTCCAGCCTACAGACAGGAGGCCACACTCGGAATCGATGTGTCAGATTCAAGTGCCAATTGTATTGAGCAGACAACAGAATGGAGTGCTTGTTCCAAAAGCTGTGGAATGGGCTTTTCCACCCGTGTTACTAACAAGAATCAACAGTGTGAAATGGTGAAGCAGACACGACTTTGTATCATAAGACCTTGTGAAAATGAAGAGTCATCTGATAAGGTATGCTGCAGGGAGTGAAGCAAGGCAGCAGAATCTCTTCAGCTCTAGTTCTAAAGTTGGAATTTTATGGTCTATAATGCTCCAGATGCAACAGCACAAGTGCAGCAAGCTAAGTGGTTTTGGTAAAGCATTAGACTTGCTGTGTTCACTCAGTAGCTTTGTGCTGCACCTCCAGCAGGTCAAGGGAGGTGATTCTGCCCCTCTGCTGCACTCTGGTGAGACCCCACCTGGAGCACTGTGTCCAGCTCTGGGGCCCTCAGGAAAGACATGGACTTACTGGAGTTAATCCAGAGGAGGGCCACCAAGGTGGTCGGAGGACTGGAGCACTTCCCCTATGAGGTAAAGCTGAGGGATTTTGGATTGTTCAACTTGGAGGAGAGGAGGCTTTGGGGAGACCCTACAGTCCCTGCCAGTACTTAAAGGGGGCCTAAAAGAAAGGTGGAAACAGGCTTTTTAGTAGAGACTGTAGATAGGACAAGGGGTAATAGTTTTAAACTAAAAGAGGTAGATTCAGACTAGATATAAGGAAAAAAAATTTGTACCATGAGGGTGGTGAGACACTGGAACAGGTTGCCCAGGGAGGTGGTAGGTGCCCCATTTCCAGAAACATTGAAGGTCAGGCTGGACAGCACTCTGAACAACCTGATCTAGTGGAACATGTCCCTGCTTATTTCAAGG
Organism: Coloeus monedula; assembly: GCF_965178545.1. NCBI lineage: Eukaryota > Metazoa > Chordata > Aves > Passeriformes > Corvidae > Coloeus > Coloeus monedula. Next base: position 146,220,691 of record NC_138781.1, read on the forward strand.
GAGTTGGATTGGATAGCCTTTAAAGGTCCTTTTCAACCCAAAGTGGTCTATGATTCTATAATAATTTAAGTCATCCCAAACAGATCACATATATTGCATGTGCAGATTATTTTGACAGTTCACAAAGTGTAACTTCTCCCACAAATGGAACTGTACTACCTGTACATATACATCAGCGTTGCTTCAGTAATACAGAATGGATATATCAGATTTCTAGTCTGTTGAGCATCTGGAACAGCAGAGAAATGTATGAAATGTCTGCTTGATAAAATAAACCTTATGTTAATCCTTATGATGTTTTCTCTCCAAAAAACAAACCCAACACTGACATTTCTGATGTAAAAAAATAATTTTGTCTAAGGGAGATGACTTTTTTGTTTCTTCTCCACATTAAGTGTTTCTATCAGGGAGAATAACATGTATCTAGGTAAGAGGCCCATCAATTTCTGTAATGTTCTGAGTGTCAGAAAGCATTTCTAAGGCCTTTGCTGAACAGTCTCTGCAGTTTTAAGTACTGTGTTTTATAAAGGAGATGAAACATGTGGGGGGGGGTTGAGGAGATTAACAAGAATGATCAGAGGTCTAGAAAACATGTTCATCTAGGGAAAACCAGATAGAACTGAACTTCTTCTGAATGCAAGAGAAGAGAGATGTGTTCTCATAACCGTGTTCAGATATTGCAGCCTGTTTTGAGTCCATGGAGGATATAACAAGAAATGGTGAGTTTAGACTGCATAAAAATTAAGATGTGAGTGAAAATGTTCCAAGCAGTAAGAATAGTGAGCTCTTAGGGTTGTCTGCAGCAGATGTGGAGTCTCTGTCATTGAAGATTTCCAAGGACAAGTTAGTCAATCATTTGTTAAAAATAACGTGGCTAAATCTGGTTCTGCCTTGAGTCACAGGAATGGGTGATGACTTTTGCAGTTTATTTTACCCTCTTTTTATTTCCCTGAATCTAGTCCTGTAACTTGCTCATTTGACTTGCTGATTCTCTGATGGAACTACACTAGACTGAGAAGTTTTTCAGTATAGTTTCTTAATGAATGTAGGCTGGGTTTGTCTCAGATGACAAGAGTGGACTTTAATTATTTTTCTTTCATTACTGGTCCGGTAACACACTGCTGTCGAAGGGCAGATCTTGCAGGTGTTACCTGTAACTAACTACTGAAGCAGTTTCAGAGTCTTCTTGCTGTTGAATGAATAAAGACAACAAATTCAAATTTTCAGAGTAGACCTGTATCTTTGCATGTCAGTTGTTAAATGCTGTCTTATGCAATGATATATTTATTGTCTCTTCATATTTCTGTTAGAAAGGGAAGAAATGTAACCGAACGAAGAAGTCGGTGAGAGCCGTTCGCTACGAATACAAGAACTGCACGAGCGTGCAGACGTACAGACCCCGTTACTGCGGCCTCTGCAGCGATGGGCGCTGCTGCACCCCACACAACACCAAAACCATCCAGGTTGAGTTCCACTGTCCCCAGGGCAAAGTCCTAAAAAAGCCAGTGATGTTGATCAACACCTGTGTGTGTCATAACAACTGTCCTCAGAGTAACATTGTTTTCTTCCAGCCATTAGATCCTATGTCTAGCGAAGCAAAAATATGAAAAGCATGAATTAGATAGCGCAAAAAATACAAGCAGTTTATCCAACACTTGACCCACAATCAGGTGAATGTAACAAATGCATATATGAAACATCTAAAATATTTTTCAGAATGGTCTTTCAAACTAGGTGCTTTTTTCCCCCCCGTAGTTTATTAAATACCTCGTTTTACATTTGCCGTCTCTGAATGTCTTTTATTCACTTGAAGGAAATTTGTACCTTGGACAGAGCCTCCTTTTTTTCTTCATGGTGGCATAAAGATTGCAAAGCCAATAGCTAGACTTTCCCCTTGAGTTAAGGGGATTATGCTGCAAGTTTCAGTAGGTGTAAGGCTGGGCTCCTTGAGAGTAAACGGATTCCATAAGGAATGCATGATACTGTATCACATACACTTCCAGGCTTTTAACTTCACTTTCCATACTGCATATAAACACTTCAGCAGTGTTCTTTTTTCTTTTTAATGAAACTCTAGTTTTTGATGACAGTAAAAATCTTACTGATGAAAGTGTTGCTTTATTGTGGCTTATTAAATACCTTCTGTCAATACCTCTGACTTTGAGGATTAAGTTTGCACATAGCTCCTGAAACTACATAGGTAAGATCTCTTATCCTGAAGCACAGCAGGTTGATAGCTGGCAGCAATTAAATTTCTCTTTGGTAACTTCAATAGCAGTCTAATCCAAAACCAGCTGAAGTCAGTGTTGTATAAGAATTTGGTTCTAATCAATGCGTGTCTGTAGATAAAACTATTTGGATGCAAAAATAATATACCTGTAAATTCCTCTAAAATACTAACTGTATCATATGGTGCTTCATTTCTTAGAAAGGTGTATATGTAAATAGAAACTGTACATACTGTAATATAACTTGACAAAGTAAATAAACTTTATGTGATCCAAAATATTTTTTCCTAAAGTTGTTTTTCTTAAACTACCAGCTTTTAACAGATAAAAGCAATGGGAAGAAAAAGGGTCGCAGACTCCTAAAACCAAGATGCTTTCTTGCGTTATTCTTAATGTCCCTCATCCTAATAGCTGCGTTAAAAGTCATGCAGTGCCTTGCTACAGGGAAGCATGAATAATTTGTGGGGCACATATAAGAAAGGAGGTTTCTTTCAGAGTAAGTTAGCATGGGAGATAGGATGATGTAAATAAAGTTAGTGTGCCCTGAAACGTGGTGGTGGTGAAGAATAATTATGCGATTCAGAGTTCATATTTGGTTCTGAACAACTTAACAGAGTATTCCATTGAGTCGTGCAACACTTCAAGCCTCACAAAAATCAGCTTGTGATCATGTTTGTGTTAGATACTGTATGGCAATATCCCCAAGGAATGTAGAGCCTGAGGAGGATGGCAGTTTCATGTATGTTAGATCATATATGTAGCAGGATTGTGCCAATAGGTCCTAAGTACAGTTGTGGAGACATTCAGCTGCTTTGAGACTAAGTTTAGCTTGGTGTGTGTCTGTCTTTGTTAGCAACAGCAAAGCTGTACTTACGCCACAACTGTTCTATAACCATATGATAGGAAACAACTCTGTCTTGAGAAAAAAAGGCAGAAAGCCTAATCTTAACATATTTGGCCTAGTGTTCTCTGAAGGAGCTATCAAACTCCAGTTTGGCAATTCCTGAGGGGTGGAATTCAGCTGGGGCCTGAGACTCCTCATTTTAGACAATGAAGCCTAAGGTAAAGATAACTATGAGCAAGCATCAACAACTTACGGGTTTTTAGCAACTTTTAGGTTATCCTTGAAATTATGAGGCCCTGGTGCTAAAACTGATTCAGTTAAGGTTTAGATAGATCGGGTCCTCACCTGGGCTCTTGCATGTCTTTCTCCACTAACTCCACCAGTGATGAATTTCTCTGTAGTCATTGTTACTGTTATCAACATGTTCCTGCCTGTTTTATACTTTTCCAACAGCTGGAACAAGACTATGTTTGTGCATACATGCAACACTCCCTGCCCTTGCACTGTTTATAGTGCAATCCCTAATCATAGAATCATAGAATAATTTGGGTTGGAAGGGACCTTTAAGGGTCATCTTGTCCAAGCCCTCTGAAATAAGCAGGGACATATTCCACTGCTTCAGGTTGCTCAGAGTCCTGTAACCTGACCTTGAATGTTTCCAGGGATGGGGATCTATCACCTCCCTGGGCAACCTGTTCCAGTGTCTCACTACCCTCATTATACAAAATTTCTTCCTTATATCTAGTTTGAATCTACCTCTTTTATCTTAAAACTCCTCTCTCTCAGCCCTTCCTTGGAGGAGAGGTACTCCATCCTTCTGACCAGTTTTGTGGCTCTCTTCTGGACCTGGTTCAAAAGGTCCATATCTTCTAATGTAACACCTTCTGTGCTAGGAAATGCCAAGAGCTAGACAGGACATGGCCAGGACTCCTCAAAGCAGCTGAGAAGTGATTAAGGAGTAGATCAGAATCCAGGAGAGATGGAAGAAGGGCTTTTTTTAAACTACTTTCATTGCACATCTCCTGCATCCCCCCCCCACTCCCAAAATCAGGGTGGCTTGTGCAATGCTTCTCTAATATAATGCAAGCTATCAAATATTTCTCTGGGTCATCTTGCAAATTACAGGCATCCTGATTTTCAAGAGATGCATCAACTACTGAGCAATGCAGCAATAATGTCTGGACAAATTTAAACAGTTTTTGGATTAATAAAACCCAGCTAATCCTGAGCCAGATGTAATTAGAGAGGAATGCAGTCAACCACTGATTTCCTATGAAGTAAAATGGTTCATTCACTTTATTATGACAGTTCCTCTATTCCATTCACACCCAACGTTATTTATACTTGTGCATCAGCTTATCATTGTTGCATTGCTTCTCCTCTATTCCCATGCTTTCCCTTAATGTTATCTGGATTTTCATGTCATTCCTTAAGTTTTACTTTTATTGGATCATACAAGCAAAGCGCAAGCACCAGGGAGAAGCAGTTCAGTAAGTAGCTTCTACTTTGCAGGCAAGTTAAAAAGCTCGTCTGGGATATGAACCCACCACCCTTTGTACATTGTCATCCACTAAAGTTTGTCGGTTTTTTCCCCCAACAAAGGCAGGAATTTTATTTCTGGTATTTTTGAAGAGACATAAATGTAGCTTCCTGCTGGGACTCTTCTTGTGGATTGTCCATCACTTATTTTGGAAAGGGGAAATACGGGCACTATGGCATATGAGTTCAACTGCAACTTGAGTAACTCCTTTTGTCTATACTGTTTCACCAGCACTTTAAACTACAGTCTGCACTTCAGGAAACCAATGCCAAAATGCCCCCATAACCTTTCTTAGTGCTGCTTTACCTGATTTCTACATCTTTAACTCATTTTGTGAAAAGGTAATAGCATTATTATGAGCGCTGCAACCTCCACAAAAGAGAAGTGCCACCGTGTTCAAATCCTTACTAGCCATCTTTATAAACACCAGAACTACAGCAGTCTCGATGTCTTCTTATGTTACTATAGCATTTCAGCAGGAAAACATATCTTTTGGAAGGAATCACAAGTGTTTCCTCTGGACAAAAGGAGCCAAATATCTGACCCAGTTTTACTGTCTTTTAGACTATATACATAATACCAATTCAGTGGCTATTTTTACCTCAGCTCAGTAGAGACAGATTTTCATCTGCTATCAGTTTGGTTATGTGCATTTAGATTCATTTTACTTTAATATGTACAGTTACTATCTTAATCTTTGGGCTAATTTCAGCCTGTTCCTGAAAAAGCTCTTGACACTTAGTTAAAACACAACTATGGTGTGTCAAACCTGTGAAATTTATATGAGTAAACTCCAGTGATAAAATCCTGAACATTTCTGTAGAGCTGTTATTTTCCTAAAGAAGCAAAGTTAATTACTCAGATTGAGAAAAATTAAATTATCCAAATGTCAGCAATTCATGCTCGTATCTCCAAGGATTCATATCTGAGCATCTCAGGGAACATCACTCAGCGTTCTGTGTATGGGTCCATACAGCAATGTGAACTGTGTGTTGATGAAACAAGCACAAAATACGCTGGTCAACTTGTTTTTCCCTGTAAGAACCCAGAGTGCTGAGAATATTTCTCTGCCTGTTTTTAAGGGTTCTTACGTCCCTGAACAACACTGTTTTAGCCTCCAACCTTAGAAAAAATTACCAACGGTCAGACAAGAACTAGAAAATACAGTGGTGTGAATTAGGTGATAGATTACTATGTAAGATTGCCACTGGGTGAAAAAATTAGAGATTTTGGGCTTCTCTTTGTAGTAAATAGATAAGAGTAAAAAATATCAAAATGGAGGATTGTTGTTGTTCTCCAAACCTTCTTCTCCTTCTTCTACTACTCCATGTCCTGCAGTAAAAGTAGTTTGGAATGATTGGATAGAAAATTCCGCAGTTCCTAGTCGTGTTACTGAATAATTGGTAGGAAAGTGAAAATAATGTACGTTTTTAGTAACTATTGGTTAAAATCTCTTTAAAAGGCTGTGTAAATCTTGATCGAGAGGCTTCACTCCTGCTTTTCTGTGTTCTATGCTGTACCTGGGTCACGCTAGTGGCTCTGTTCCTCTGATAAGACTTAATAAACAACTATCTGGAAGCATTGAAACTCCAGGAAAAGTCTCAGTTTATCTCTGAAACTCCTTGCAAGGACTTTCAGCAAATTCTCTCCCATCCGGAGGGACTTGATTTACGGCACGGTTCAGTGTCATTCCCATGTTCTCTGAACATATGTACCTTTCCTTTGCTACTACAATTGAAGGACTGCCCCAAAAATAAGTCACTTAACAGTTTTTGGTGTTAACAGCTGGTAGGCTAAGTACACCTTCAATAACTGACGTTAATGATACCCAGTGTTACACCCTACAGCATGTAGCCTGAGATGTTTATAGCTACTTCCAGGACTCTTTCATCTCTAGGACTTCATCAAAACAGCATACTTCTTGTATTTAATCTGCTTTGAATTTCTCTAGGGCAGTAGTCAAACACATTGAAAATGTCTTTTTTTTGCCTTCACTGTGTAAGGAGACTGGCTGACGACCTCCTCAACGGAAGCCTGACACTAGAGTGAAACCTCAAAATGGGTAGAATTCTACAATTGATTTCACTAAGATCATGGCCTCACCCTTTCTGTTTACCAGTATATTTCCAGGAGTAGTATAATGTATAATGAAATAGATTATAATGAAATAAAAAAATAGAATGTTACTATTTTTTTCTTTCTAGTCCAAGGCATAATTTTTCTTCACCCTATTTTCAATAATTTCTAGGTGTGTGGGAAGATGGATGGAAAAAATTCATTTACTGATTCTAGTATTTACGTATTATGACAAATGTGAACTTCATGAAATAACATTTTATTTCTCTCCTCTGAGAACTCAATACACTGGCATTTCTTTTTCTTCTTATTTTTTTTAATAATAAAATAATTCTTTTGTACTAAAGCTTTCTGTGTTGGCAGAAGCTTTGTTTCTTGTTTCAAAAAATAATTCTAGTTATGTCCTAAATGTGCTAAATTTTGTAATATGAGCTGTCTATTGAAGGCACAAAATGTAGTGTGACCTGAGGGAAAATTCTGCTCTGCTTTTCCTGCCATCAATCCCAGTTTATGCAGTACACAGGTATGTTCTATGACCAGAGCTACTACACTGCTATCAGTCTAGAGGCCTACCATACAACTACAACAGAAAGAGTTTAGTTTCAAGTATCTAGCAAATATTTTTAACATTTGTTTTACTCCATGATGTTAAAATTTTTATAAATGTGTAAAGTTAGAGCTAAGTCTCTTTCTTTGTCATTAAACCCATGTTTAAAATCTCATGTTCTCCATGGACTGTAGAGGGAGGCCAGCAGATTGACTGCCAGTGAGCTTGCTGGAGGACACAAAATTAATCTCACACTAAGCCTCTCCACCCAGAGAGGACCCTTGCTGGTCAATTGACTTAATTGAATGATTTTTAGATTAGCAAACAGGCAAAAAAAAAAAGCCCTATTTGTGTCCCAAGAAATAGATTTATTCTGCCTTGGACATGCAAATGGTCACACTAAAATAATGAAGAAAAGTGCCCCACTGACCTAAAACTCTTCACTGTCAATGGACGTTAATCTGGTTGTTGTTATTCAATGTTAGAATAAAGTATTTCCCCCAAAATTTTGCATTTCAGTTCATACAGGGAGACCTGGATCTCCGGTCTCATCTGTTGTCTCTCCTCTTCTTTAGCCTCTCGAGCTATCACCATGTGCCAAGACTCTTTTCCACCCTCTTCCATATTTTTTCCATGCTTTCCTTATCCAGCTCCTTATTTTCACTTCCACTGTGCCCTCAAGTGGTAAATTATGCATGTACATGCATACTCCGTGGCCGGAGGCCTTCCCTATGCACCCCATGCACCCCATGCATCCTGCCTTCTCCCTTTCTCCACGTGACCTGCAGCCTTCAGAATACATGTTGTATCCATCGCAGTCCACTTGCTTGGAGCTAACTGGACCTTTTTTTTGAAGCATGTCAAATTTATTTTTTCTTCTGGTAAAAGATAAATGCTATTTAGAAGGATGCTAACTGAGGGAGATTTGCTCTCCTGCACCTCTGGGTCTGGCTCATTAAAGACCCAGGCTCAGCACCTCATGTTGCTTGATTCACAGAAATTCAGAAAGAATCTATCCATTAGGCCAAACAGAGAATTGAGGCTGCACATACCCAGGATTGTGCTCTGACCATCAGGACAGAAGAATAAGTATGTTAGACCCTGTAGGAGGTTTGCTAGTTTGGGTTGTTTGGGCTTTTTATCCTCTCTATTTTTCATTAAAGAATTGCACTTTAAAGTTGGGAGTTCGTGCAAAGAGGCAAAACCCAAAAATCCTTACACAGATTGAGGTAGAATTAAATTCTTTGAATTGCCTTCATATACAAGTATAATCATTGAAATGCTTAAAAAGTTGGGCCTTCACCACTTTGCAAAAACTGTATTTTCAGACTGTAACATGTTAGACTGCCTACCTCAGAAACAAAATGTACATCTTTGGGGAAAAGAATCCGAATTTTAACATAAGGAAAGTATATAACTTTAGCGTTCCGCAGCTTACGTGCTCACTCTGTGAGCTGTGAGTTTGCAATTGTACATGAAACTCTGTCATTCTCATAATAGGACAGTGCTAAGGGCTGCCTTTGGCACTGCTGCACTGCTTAGAGGAAAGACAGAAGAGCCCATCTTGGGGCCAGAATTACAAGCACTATTTCACGTCAAATTTATAAGGGAAGATGTGTTTCAGCGGCACGGCGCAGGTCTCCTGCAAACCATGGAGAAGGGGGACACCTGGTGGCTACGGGCCATTTGGACTTGTTAAGGATAACCTTTGGGTCTGCTGCTGAAAGCAGGGATGCATCTCTGGAAAGGATGAGGCCAACTGATGTTGCTTATGAAAACTGCCACTGGTTAGGGGGACAGCAGCAGCAGGGGAGGACAGAAGCCAAATTTTTAAATGTATCTAAATTTTTATTAGCATTATGGCAGGCCCCAGTCTCCTCCAGGACCTTGTTTGCTTTGTGTAGATAAACAATGCAGAAGAAAGTTTCTCATCCCAGACTTTCCAGTACAGCAGGAAAGACACAAAGGATGAAGGGGAGGCCCTTTTCTCTGGTTAGCACACAAGGCACTAAAAGCTCAGAATATATGAGCAGCTTCCTCCCCACCACACACAATTTGTGGTAAACCCAGGAAATGAGCCATTTCTCTTAAGTCACCATCCACAGCCTTAACCACAAAGGCTCTCCTCCTGCTCCTCCTCCTGCTCCTGTTAGCTTTACCCTTTTCAAGTCCACTCTGCACTTCAGAGGATCATGTTGCAGAGGAAATGAAGCAATATGCTTTCTTTTCAGATAACAGAAGGGGTCTCAGGCACCACAAAAGAGAGGCCTTTAAAGAACAGAAGGACAATGAGCCCAGGGAAAATTATGGTCTTTGGAATGGTTATTATTCACTCCATAGAGAAGGGGCTGCTCTCTGTATAATGCAGATGTACTTAAGACAGTCCTACTTCATCTGATTACAAGCCATCTTGTTTTGGGTTACACAGTGCCTGGTGGAATATGACTTTGCATCTCTTCCTTGGGATGCTTGTGAAGGAAATAGCCATCCCTCACTTGCACTAACCACTATTCAATGTGGTTGCCAAATCTTTCCTCTTCCAAGTTGTAGTGAACATTTTAGCTTCCCTATCAGAGTGAAAAAACCACAGAGGGCTGCAGTATAGGCACTTGGCACGCAAAAAAAAAAAAAAAAAAAAAAAAAAAAAAAAAAAAAAAAAAGAGGAGAAGTTTCTGCTGCAACCTTCAGGCATGTTGGAAGTGGGAGGGGAAAGGGAAGGGCAGGAGAATTGTTTTGAGAAATAGGAAAAGCCTCAAGGCAGCTGTTATACAAAGTTCTTTGAGGTATCTGTGTTCTTCTATTTAAGCTTATTTGGGGTTTTGGAGTTTTGGTTCCTGGAAAGAACTGATCTGTTCTTGCTTTAATTCACATTTGTTCAGCATTTTAAAGCCTCTCCCCAACTTAAAAAAAAAACAAAAAACAAAACAACAAGAAAACCCTTGAAATGCAAGTGCTGAACTTTCACCATTTCCAAGAAAAGAGGTTTTCCAGAGGTTTTACAGATTTACCACGAGGGGGAGGCAGCTGAAAAATTATAAGACATCTGTTCTTAGGACTCGGTTTTTTTATGAAAAAACACTGGGACATCCACAAAAAGAATGCAAGCAAATCTGTTTTCAGCCTTAAGGCAAATACTAACCTTTTAATGTCTATTATCAATTCATATCCTTTTATGTAAGTTTATTTTTAAAAAATCTTATTAATTGTAGTTAGAATAAAATTAATCATTTCCCAGAGGAAGGGTATGTGCTAATGGAAACTATGCTCTTGCTTTTATAGATAGAGTGAATAATAGAAATTGCTTCTCCAGAACTTAACCCACAAACACATGCTGCGTGATTCTTATGAAGTAGTAAAAAACTTTCTAAATTTCATGTGTCTTATAATTCACATTGAATTACAAAATTCATACTTGTGCTGAAAAAGCAGCTGCTTTCTCTTTCTAACGGAATATTCTACACACGCCAAATCCATTCCTCAAACTAATTAATTTCCCGTGTGTCTGAAACAGAATTTTTAAGGATATAACTATCAAAACCTGAGAATATGAGAAGTCTTAGAATGATAACTAAGGTCACCAAAAACCTTCCACTGCCCATAACATGACCAGACAAGGCAGAGGAGAAAGCCGTATGAGGCAGATAAAGGCCAGGTCTCCAGCAGATCAGTGGCAAATCCAAACTACAAGGGACTGGTAATGTGTCTCTTGGATGACTTTTCTTGTTGAAGTGATGAAAATAAGAGGAGGTTTCTCTCTCAGTTTCTCTGATGACTATACTTCAACAGCCATCGAGAATGTGAAGTCCAAGGTCAATGTGAACAGAGAGCTATGAAAAGCAGCTGGGGAACTCTTTGGGAACATTAATTACAAGCCTATGAGAAATGGTCTTTTCCCCTGTGTGAGACATGAATCTATCAAAGATTGGCATTCAATAGCAAGCCTTCAGAATAGGCCACCTTTGAAAGGTTAATGAATAACCTCGAAAGAAGCCCTTATAAAATTGTAAACATGCACAAGATACTAGCCAAGGGCTTAATAAAATACACAAGCCCCACATGCAAAAAAACAGGCAAAACAAACAGAAACCTATGGCAACTCCAAACATAACAAGATGGACCTCATAAGGAGGAATTAACAGCAAATCTCTCAATAACTTGCCTTTTGTGGCCAGAGGTCTGCTATCTCCCCAGGGTACAGAGCACAGAGAAACCAAATTAAACTGTGGTTATCTGATGTCTCTAGTGAGATTCACTTTGTCGCACGTCAGAGCTCAGTGGGTAGCTGAAGTCCAGGACTGGGAGTCAGAAAGTCTGCGTTTGGTTCCCAGCTCTGCCACAGACTTGCTGTGTAGCACTGCTCTACTTACTCAGCCTTTGTTTGCCTCAGTTTCCATGGCATAAAGAGCCAGGGATTGCAACAGTGCTGCTGCACAGGGCAATGCTGCAAAACCCAGAGCAGGGCTGCTCGCACACCCACCACGTCAAGGGGGGTAACCACTGTCAAAACGCTAGTTTCTAGATGTTCAGCATCACATATTTTTGAGTTGCTAGGATTCCTGGCATGGAAGGATGGCTTTCAGACCAGCCTCACTCTATGGACAGTGGATTAAGTGATTGCTGGAAGATGTGGCATTTCTTAATTGCAGGAGGTTAGTGTGCCCAGATGTCAAGCAGTGTGGTGAGGGGAGACCACACAGCAGTACCATGTCCCAGGAGCCCAAGGCCACATTGCATGGCACAGCACTAACAAGGCTGGAGAGGGGCTGTGGTCCCTCAGAACCCCACTGAGCTGCTGGACTGTTTTTCCAGATATTAGTGACCATGAGTTGCTCAAGCTGTAGCTGTAGGGGCAGTCTGCTGAGCCACAGAGAACTGGGACCGTATCATACGGCAGTGATGATAGGGAACAACCGTGCAACCTTTGTAATACGTCAGCACCAAAAAGGTGTCTTCATCCCCACAGTTACATGACACCATCTGCAGCAGAGCCAACCCCAGACAATGCACATTTTTGGCCTCCTGTGATCCCTGCAGTTTACAGATGGTGTCATAGCCTGGGGCAAACTCAATTTCATAGAAAAGAAATCTTGGAGGGAATTCTGAGACCCTGGTGCAGATCTATAATGCTACTTGGCAAGGTCTCATCCCATTATGTGCAGTAGTTTCCCATACTACCATGAAACAGGAATCCTGCATCCACCCAGGTTTCTGATGGAGGTGTATCTAACCACAGAGAGGGGAATTTGCAGGAAGCCTGTGGGAAAAGAGGGCTGCAGCCAAAGGCAATGGGAATGCACTTGGCATACAGGAACATGGGATAACAGTGAGCTAGATCCTGGCACAACACTGGGATTTAGCCCAATGCATATTCACTACACATGGAAGAAAATCAACAGAGCCTCTCTAGTGCCAGGAGATCAGGCAACCAGCCTGTAAAAAATGACTGCCACAAAAGGAAATATCTGAATTAAAAACTAAGTCCATTTTAAAAGAGAATAATTAATATTATTGCAAATTCAATCCTTCCCAGCCTAGAAATGTCACTAATAAAGCTGCATGTGTGACATGTGATTCAAATAGGTTCCCTTATCAGTCTCATTCTTTATTTGCTTTGAGTTGAATCATTATCATCATAAAAAGGTTTGTGTTAGAAGAGGCATCTAGTTCCAACAACCTTCCATTAGAAGGTGTCTTGATGTCATGAATTATGAATTATATTATTAATCTTGTTGTTACAATTCCCAAAAGTAACCAGGACATCATATCTTACCTGGGATCTGTGGTCAAAACAAGAACTGTGAAGCCCAAGAGCCCACTCTGAAGAGGCTGGGTGTACTGCTTATAGCAGCTGGAGGAGGCTCCATGATAACAAACCAAAATGACAGGGCCCAAGGCAATAGGAGTTGATGTTCCCTTGCAGACAGACAGGGAACTAAAATGTATGAGCCAAACAATCTATGCTTACTTTGAAATAAGATGAAATCAGACAGGCAGGAGGTGGAATGGCTGTAGTGGAGATGTGTTTCTTGATTACAGACCAAATATGGAAAGGTCACTGGATGCTACAACCACTTTGTAGTATCACAGGAACACCATCCTGATTCCTCTAGGCATTTCTCTCTGCCAGATCCACAGTTTGTACCTCCAAGGTCTTTACTTCCTACTAAGACTTAGAGGAAGGGTTAAAGGAAGCCAGTGAGTAAGTCATTTACAACTTTCTCCTCATCATCCTCAACACAGGACTTGTACACAGACCTTACCTGGTTCAAAGCACTTCAAGTTTGTACAGCTTTGAGACTTATGTTCTCTCATGGGAATATAAATTAAGGCTTGAATTTGTCCTTTTGGAAAAAAAAAAGAATAAGTGAAGTAACTTCAGACAGTTTTCTTGCATTTAAATAGACAACATTACTTGCAATGATTAATAATCGTTAAAATAGGCAGTGGTTATATGGACTGTAATCCAACAACTTGTGTCACAGGAACTGCTTTCTTTTTACTTATGACATCAGCCACATCTTAGCTTCTATTATCCATTAGACCCTTTTTTTTACCCTCTTGCATTTTTTACATAAGCTGTCATAGAAGCTGCCTGGGGCCTTTGTTTTCACAAAGTCATTTTTAGCTGTTCCTATATTTCATATGAAAATGTCATTTACATTTTACTTCTAGGAATACAACAGGACAAGTATAGGAGTACAATAAGACAAGACAATAAATAAGACAATAGGAATTCAGTAATACAAGATAAGGAGACTGGGAAGCTAGAGTGACAGAAATTTATTAAGAAGTTGCCTTGGTCATGGCCCGGCAGAGAAGATCCCAAAGACCACAGGAATCTTCATAAATTGTTCTGTATGCATAATGGAGCTCTGCACAGGGGACAATTCCCATAAATGACTTTGGCAGCTGAGGAACCAGTCCTCCAGCCTTCAGGGCTTTCTCTGTTGTGTGCCCTTTGCAGGTCTGTTTTCCACTGTTTGATTTCATGTTTTTGAAGTTGTTTGAAATTTGCATCCACAAAATCATTGCAAGGGAATTGTATCAAGATGTGTTTTAATAGACTTTATTTTTCCAGGCAGTCTTTCTGTCCACCTCCCAAGTCCCAGAATTGTACTGAATACATAAATAAGAAACAGGGTTGTGAAATCACCTCCAATGTGATGCAGCCCAGGCCAAGGCTCAAAAGACTGTGTTGTTCAGTCTGACCTACATCCGAAGGAAATGTAAAACCTGATTCCTGATGCCCTCACTGTGCTGTGGGCAGTGAGCCAGTCTGAGCACAACCCTGTCACTGCATCTTACAGTCTCTCTTCAGAGTGGTACTGCTTTTGATCTGCTTCCCGTAGGTCTTGAGAGCTCTGAATAAAAGCCAATTTTACCAATTTTTTTTCATGGAAAAAGGTCAGTATTTTAATTGCGGTAAAGATAAGGACAACAGCATGAAAAAAAAAAATCTGTGTTCTCTTAAATTATACCTGTAATACATAGCCAAAAAAAGTTCCACAGCATCTCACAGGCTGCAGTGAAATTGCCACCAGAATAAAATTGCCCCTAATATGACCATGTTGCAGACACAAACAATTTTGGCTCTGAGTTTTGCTGTTTCAGTTCTGAATTTTACTGTTTCAGATAGAGAGTCAAGAAGTATTAGATGGCATACACAACGCAGGTGGTCACCTGAAACAGAAATTGTAAGACTTGGAGCAAATGGTTTCTGACTAAGAGAAAGGCTACAATCTCAGCATAAACTTTCTCCAGGTATTTATAAAATATTTATATTACCACTTGGAAAGAAACCTAATTAGATGTGCCTAGCATGATGGTGCTTGTACTTATAGCTCTGGTGCAACATAGATCATGATAAAATAGAGTAATAATAACTACAATGTGGAATTAGCCTCCACACAAACATCTAGCACTCTTGTAACTGGGATAGCACTTGTGCCTAACAAACAGCAGCTGAGACTGTCCAGCCTCTGGGAGCTTGAATGTTGCAAAGCCATTCAGATCCAGCAAGAACACTACTGAGTTTTGGCCAACCAAAGAGCATTCTGGTTTGAAGCAAATTAAAACAATTTACTGGTCTACATGGGGAGTCCATACAAAGTGGTTTCATACTGCCATGCTTTACTGTCCCTAAATGCTAAGACATGTCACTGTTTTTATTGCAGGAAGGTGCAGATGCTCAGTGAGCCTGGCCCTGGCTACATAGCACAGGGAGAGCCTCAGACATACCAGTCCTGATCAGCCTACAGAGAGAGCAAAGCAGTACCAAGGGAGACTTGGGTTGCCTGGGGACTGGAGGAGCAGAAACAGGCTGAAACTTCATGGTATATAATGCAAAGCTATACATCTTGGGGATTAAGAGTATTTGACAGAAAACATGGAATTGTGATTTGAGGAGAATGACTGACATGTATTACAGCTATGGTGAGCCAGCCAGGCATACACATGCATAGAGAAGGAGAAATATTTCTGTGAGTATAGAATATAACTGATATTCCAGGTTTTAGTAAGTACAGGCATGGGGAATCATAAGGTAGAATTGGGTTGTGAGCTGTAAAACCTGCCTGCAGAGGCACATGGCAGCACAAAGGAGCACACGGTGGCACAGAGAGGTTTGTCTCCACCGGGCCTGGGGGGAGGAGGTGTCACACGGCAGAGCCCTGCAGAGAGGAGCCTGCCGGGAGCTGCTGGATGGGTGAACAGCGAGTGACCACCCCAGAGAAGAACACCGAGAAAGTGTGCTGCTGATGTGGCAACACGGGACAGGTCACGCCATATAAGCAAATACGGTGCCTTTGAAAGTGTATAAAATCAACTCATTCCTTTGAATAAAGGATTCCGATTCCCTGACAGTCTGGGTCTGAGCTTCAGTCACTGACATACAGGTGAAGGATTTTCGTTTGGAGGAATTTGCTATGCATTTTTCTTACATATCCATTTTCATTAAAGTTGATTTTACAGCTAGAGGAGCTATGAAGGAAACAGGCAACAGGAACACCTACCTTACAAGACAGTATTAGAAGCATCTGGCTTAGCCTGGAGCAAACACCCACAGAGAAAAATTATGATTACTCCCTATAAACACAGACAAGTAAAAAAGCTAATTCAAGAGCACATGGGCACAGGCTGGCAATGAAGTTTAGGCCGGAAGTTTACAAAAGGGTTCCTAATGGAGAAAGTCAGCAGTATATTCCAGTAGGAAGGGTAAAAGCACCAAGCCAAACTTATTTCTAGGACAATGCTTGTTAAAGACCTCTGAACCTTCCATTTTACTGCAGTGGCAAAGGACTTGAATTTAAAGTTGGCTTACTTTCCAGACCTAGACATTGGACAGTCCTGGCTGTGCACAGCCTTATCAAAGGAAGCACCTGGACACTTCACCTAAAATTAACTGGGATGCCAAAATTGGGATTCACACCTCCTAAACTGTTTCAGAGGTGCCAGCTTTGGTGTGGGACCACCAGAGAGCAGATTCAGCCACCTCTACACACACAATAACAATTCTGCTTTTCTTCAGCTGACAAGGGCAGGGGTGTTGCCCTCTCATGTGTTATATCTTAGCAACAAAAACTTTTGTCTGGGAAGCACAAGATCAGGACCTGATGGGAGCTGACCGTGTTCCATGTTCAGTAGGGAATAAGTAAAACAAGAGGAGGTCAGAAATCTCTGGGCAGATGGAACCGTCCCTGCTGTGCCTGCTCCTGCCCCTGCTAATGTTACCAGGCATTGGATAAAATATGAGAACAGCTCTGGAGATAGAGAGGGGAGTCCAGGCCACTTCCTTCCCAGATAAATTCCCTCTGCCCTGAACTAAAAGGTCATGTTTGTGCTCTTCCTCTCCTGCAAGGAATGCTTATTTTTTTCCTGCAGTTTTCCCAAGAGCAATGCACCTTGCACAGTCCAGAACAGTCTACAGCTGGCCACTAAAAAGCTGCGGTCCGAAGGGAACCATGGTTTTGAATGATGGACACTGTTGTAATCACCAAGGTATGGGAGGAGAACCAGCCCTAGCTGCAGGTATAGCCTTAGGCTGCTCCAATTTGCTGGATGACAAAGCTGTAAACAGCTTTCTTCAGGGTTGTAAGCTTCTAGCCCAGAGCTTATAAAAATCAAACAAACTTTGCCTTTGCCTAATCTTAAATATCCAGCTTAAACTGAGGTACTTTCCCTTTTAGACAATTTTCAGGTATTTAACCTAAGGAAGCAATAAAAGAGCCAACAAAACTTCCCCAATAAAATAAGGTTCATCTCCTTTTTTTCCCAGCTTAACCTCTGGGAACAGACTGCAATGACCATCTCTAAAGTCTTTCTGCTTCTCAGCTCTATACCCTGCATCTGCCCAACTCCCACTTAACAGAAGAAAATGTGAAAAACATCCCTCTTCTTTTCCTCCCAAAATACTACAGGTTTTTGGACAAAAACTTCTGATATGTGAATACAGTAGTACGTACAAAATGATGGGCTAAATAAATCATAAACTGGGAAGACAAGACCACAAAGAAACATTTGTCATACTTCATGATACTTTTATTTTTAAAACTGACAAGCAGAGCAGGCAACACAGCTCCCAGCACATGAAAGGAGAGGACATGCTGTAACATTTAACTTCAAACAACAGAACACAAATAGACTGTTGATCTGCATAATTGTTTAAGCCAGTGTTTCCAAACTTTTAGAGTAATGGGACCACCATTAATGCTAAGACCCTCTTGTGGACCACCATGTACCCTGTATCATCAAATTTTTAATTGAAAACACAACAGAAAGCTGTTCAGCTTGGTTCTGCAGCCCAGCTGTGGACCACTTACCATAAGATTATGGACCACCAGTGGTCTGCAAACCACAATTTGGTAATTATCGGTCCAACTGACTCAAAACCAGGCATGTGCCAGAAAAAGCAATGGAGGGGCACAAATGTCATTACAAAGATATTACACATAACTAACCATATGGATACAGAGCTCTTTATACCACCCGCAGCTTTCCATGTGGGAACACTATTCCAGTTCCTGATTGTCTTCTTGCTAATGTCTCCCATACAGTGTATTTTTTGCAGCATATCCTGGGACTTGTTTATATGCATGAGCTTTGTGCCACAGCCAGTAGCTACAATTTAAGTATAATTATAAGTGGTAGGGAAGGGAGGAAAACTTGGCTACCAGTAAATTTCACAATCAACGGTTCTCCTGCTACTCATAAAAAAGTTTAATTGCTCCCCTTCTTGTTTGCTTCATTGTTTAACTAGTTATAGGCTGGGCTGCTTTTTCCACGTCTCTGAGTCTTGTGAGCCTGTATTTTAAGGCCTGGTTCTCCTCCTCACTTAGAGGAGGTGGAGCAGTGCAAACCAGAGATCTCTAGCCACAAATGACTACTTCGAGTCTTGCCCAAATACAGTTTTCTTATATGTTTTGGGCATCCTTGGATTCTTGGTTTATGTTTTTAGGTTCATCCAAACTCTAATTACACACTGATCTTTGAATAGCAGATACTTGTTTAACCTGCTGTAATACATGTACACACATGTACTCATATACACAGAGGGTTTATCTGCAGGACACAGTGAGGTGCTGTGCAGAAATGCCTTAACTATCTATAGATGACCTTGCTGAGGACTACACAGCACTGCACAGAGCCGTGCTCAGGAGCCCAGTGCACCTTAAAAGCCAACCTTTTCATTCAGGGTGTAGGTGGATACCACAAGGTAGAGAAGCCCAAGTTGTCTCTAAACAAGTTTACTCAGTTAGTACAAATAGTTAGTCATGACCCCATGAAGCAGTGTAGACATATTGTAAAGGACATATTCTTTAATATTAACACACTTGAGGCTTCCATGGTGCCTTTGGAAAGGAACACTCTCATTCTGTCCTTACTCTGTCATGGACAGGTAAATAAATGCCAGGGAAGTCTCCAAGGCAGCAACAGGCTTAGATTATGCAAAGACCAAAGAGGCAAGAAAGGAGGATTTCAAGCTGCCAGAAGGAGTAAGTGGGCCTCTTTGGAGCTCCTTGACCATCCCTAAGGTGAACCCTTGCAAATGCATTTAAAAGCTCAGAAGAAATTGTATGTGAAATTAATCTTTGGCACTTTCCAATTCAGACTAGGCACAGCTCCTTGGACAGCATTTGTGGCTGCTTGGGAAGCAAACGGCACGTTATCGTTTGGAAGAAAGGTTGGGTCTGTTGCTCTAAATTGCACAGAAAATCAATGGCAGGGCCAAAAACTGAGGCAAGGAGTGATGATTACATGTTCTGTTCTCTTGACCCTACGCCTCCATCCCAGTGCTGCAAAAGGCATCTCACTTAGGCAAACACAGAGAGGAGGGAGGGAGCAAGGAAGAGTAAGATTAAAAACTCTGGAAAAGAGATTGCAGAGAGGAAGATGTTGCATACCACCCCTAAAAAACTGTTTGACACATGGAAACAGCAGCAGTACTCCCAGGCCAAGCCTGTGGAGACAAAATTATCTCTTGTGCAACATTAGTGAAGGAAAAAGACTAAGTTATTTCAAGAATGGATTTGAGCCAATAAACCAACCCATTTTTGCTGTGTTGTAGCAGAAATTTTTCTTACTTTTCTTTATCTTTGACCTTTCATTGGGGGAAAAAAATAGAGCTGAGCAAAGCTGTACTCTGGTAAGAAAAATGTATCAGTAGCACGTGGCTTCATGAAATAGAAGAGCCGTGGATGTTTTTTATTCAAGGAGGATCTCATAGATACGCTTGGTTTACACAAACACTATGCTGATGGTAATGCTTGCCCATGGCACTCCACCGATGTGCTGTTCCAACACTGCTCAGCCCCTGTGTCTGAGAAAAGAATGTGACAGCTAATGAAACAATCCTAAGTCCCTCCAAGGGAAAAGAAAAAAATTCTCTTCTCTTGCTTCCAGTGCTTCAAAGCGTGTGTGAACCTAATGATGCTCAGAGGCATTCACAGCCCCACTCCCACGCTCGGGGCCAGCCCGCAGGAAGCTGCTGGTGCAGCCACTGAGCTGCGTTACACACATGGCACAGCACAGCACTGTGGTGAGGAGTGCTCACCACACACCAGCTGCCACAGCTGGGCTGGCACACCTCCGCTGGGGTGCTGAAGGCAAAGCAGCTCAGCTTCCAGCAAGGTGATGGCTCTGTGTCCTGCTGCAGCCTTGCAGCTCCCGACAGGAGACAGCCCGCTCTTATCTTCTTGACAGGGCTGTATGTGTGAACAAGCATTTATACTTTTTTTTTCCATTTTTTTCACAGGTTGTTTTTGGAATCTGGGAGCTTATGGGTCTGAAATAACACGAAGTCTGTTTTACTCATGATACCTCAGGTCCTGCTTGGAGGAAGTACAGAAAGCAGATCAGACCTAGTCTTATTTTATTACATCTTGGAAGCTCCTTGAGGAATTCAGAAAGCCTGTGAAAACCCAAAAAACAAACAGAGAAAGAAAAGAGAAAAACCCACAAACAAAGAAATCCAGCTTTATTTGGGTTCCCCCTAAACATGTTTGTCAACTGCACAGTGCTGCTCACTGAGATGATATTTCCTCAGTTATCTTATGACTCACTGAGCTACATAAACTGTTTGCCAGTCCCTAGGGCCCTAAGTGGTGCATATTTAGTTTACCTCTATCCCTTTGCATTCTTCTTCTTATTTACTGTTCCCAACTTCCCTCCATCTCTGACTATGCCCATTGTGACCTCTCAGATAAGGAGATCTACAAACTAGTTTTTATGCTGTTTCAGGGCAGGTTTTGGGTGCATGTTTTTTTCTTCCAACTTGTCCCAGCAGCTGATTTGGTGTATGGTGGGATCTCCCCACACTTTCTTCCCCACAAACAGTTTCTCTGAGGCCTGCCACAAATTTTCACAATAGAAGCAATGGATTGAACTCCCAAGCTCCACTTGGTTTTCACTCCACCAGAGACCTTAAAAGGAACTCTTATTTTAAAGTCCCTCTGTGGGACTTACTGTCCACATCAGTGTAGACTGGTATAGATACATCTCCTGTCCCTAACACTAGGAGGTTAAAACACTTTGCTGATCTATTGCCTTGCTTACCCTGACCTCCTCCTGTGTATTAAATTGCATAAATATCCTTGAACCCATGCATCCAAGGGGAGCTGCAGCTGAAGAACCACTTCAGGGAGCCAATATCTCTTGGACTGAGCCCACAAAACAAAGATGTGGGCAGCAGCCCCAGGGCACTGGACCCCAGGCTGCCCCCATTACCTCATACTTGTCCTCACCTCAGGTCTGTGGCAGTCCAAGGCAGCAGGGAGGACCTTGACCAAGGACCCAGCACTCCATATCTATCCCAGAAGTAGCAATGGTGGCCAGCCTCTCCATGCCAGGCAGAAATGTTCAGCAGCCCCTGATACTGCCAAGGTGGCTTGGTCAGCAGTCAGGGACTCAAGAGCCACAATTCAACCCCTGCAGCTGCTGTGGTTAAACCATCTTCTTAATTACACAGGAAAATGTGCTTGAAGTCATGACTTTCATTGGTTCAGTTCACCCTGCCTGAAAACAGAGTCAACTGGGCAAAAGGAAATCACAGTTCAGAGCCAATTTTGCCTATCTGCACCAGCCTTATCAGGATGTGGGGACATTCAGTGACTGGGAACCAAAGGTTTTTTCTGAAACAGAAACATTTCTTGAACCAACACAGATTTTTTTCACAGTTTGTTGTGGTTCATATTTGTTGTTGCTTTTTTACCCCACTCTCTTAAGAAGCTACTACCACTGATACCTGCAAACACTGTTTAGCAAGCACTGAAGGTTTTTCTGTCATAGACACAAACGATTTTTTTTTTTTTAAATTTGTCATAGGCAGCTATGTCCAGAAATTTGGAACCAAGAACAAACTCTTGAGACAGATCAACTTGCAACTATTACAACAACTGCCGTTGCTCTGCAGTGCTGTTTAAAGCATACAAATTAATCTTTGCAAATGTAGGATACATTGCTTGAGCAGCTGTGCTTTTGAAGACATTGTGGACTCCTTACTGCAAGAAGACTGAAAATTACTTTCATCCTACTGTTTAGAAAAAATAGACAAAGCTCAGGGATTACTAACGATGTATAAATAAACCAAAGTTAGCATTCTGGGGAAGCAGTATACAGCAACAGTGCTTGAGATCCAATGTGGTGACCCAGATAACAATACTCATCAATGCTTTCCCGGAGGAGGAAAAATTAGGGAGCGTAGAACCAGTGACACCATTCAGTTTAAAATTGATAGAGCTTTAAACTAAACAGAAGGAAACAACTTTATAAGGTTGTAAAGGGGCTTTTTGTTCACCTTTTGCCATGCCTCCTTTCACTGTGCAAGGTTGTTATCAACTTTCATTACTGACTCTTTTGGCAGATAATTTTTCTCCCATAAAACATGCAGATTTTTATAAACCAAATTAAGATTATTAAATTAAAATCCTGGATGCTTGGCAATGAAATATGGCTGAGAAGGGTGGTGGCCGATTAGCCTGTGGCACAAGGGACAGAGAGAGCTCTTGGTAAGACAGTCTCTGGTGCCAGAGACTTACCGGTCATGGTGAGAGAAAGGAGGCTCTCGGAGGCCACCATGTCCTGCTATGTTAATCTATCCCAGTGTGGATTCCCCGGTTGGCTGGCAGCCTCTACCTCTCGTCACTCCCCCAGAGCTCCCCCATTGGTCCCCGTTCCCTAGTCCCGCCTTTTCCCTGCCCCTGATAAAACTGTGAGTTTCTTCATTATACTTGTATTTGCCTTTGCAACCTTCGGCAGCGTAGGAGCAGTAAGTGCCTGCTGGAACGCACGCAGGTATCCTTCTTGACTCTTTGTTACCGACTATTTTACTGAACCCACCTGTGCTTCTGTGGGAGCACGTGTATGCCGCACAAAGCCGGGTCAGGGACAGTAATAGCACACTGTCAGGGACAGTCTGAAAGCACACAAGAAACAATCAAGTGCCTTGGCAAAAAAAAAAAGAACAAGCAAATAAATACTTTGTGGCTGGAAAAATGTTAGGTTGTGTTAGATTTCAGGAACATCGGGGACATAAGCTCACAACAGACACAGGAGAGCAAGTTTAAATTGTCTTCTAAATCAGAGGCAACCACATGGAGTTCTAAACTGGGGTCTCATTTTCTTGAAAAACACATCAATTTATTTTACTGAAACATTCACTACATCTGGAACCCAAGACAAGTAGCCACAACTACTAAGCTTATTGCTTCCTCTCACTGCAGGAATCCTACAGGATTCCTGCAGAGGGAACCAGCATCATCAGGAGCACAGGAGACATCCCAGACTGGTCAGCCCATACCCTGAGAGCTGTTGTATGTGCCTGGAGAGAGGCACCTATACAGAGGAGTAACAGACCTTCTCAAATGGAAGAGTGAACTGAATGTGGGTCTTCTTGACCTCTGCAGTTGTCTCCACCACCAATTCACAGGGACAGGCTCCCATACTGACCCCTAAACCTAATCCTACCTCCTGTGGGCTCTTTCCTTCCACACCACACTTCCTGTGGTTCTTCTTCATGATAGGTGATCGAAAGAGGGGTAGGAAGAAGGTTCAGCCCCAAAATCAAACCAGGTTAATGCATTAAAGCATAATACTAATAAACACTTTGGTGAGTCTCATGGCAGGCCCTGTTCTCCTGCACCAAAAACTGCGCAAAGCTGGAGCTCTCTTACAAAAAGCAGCAACTCACAATTTCACGATTTCTCTTCTACTTTGTCCACAGTTAGGCAAGGGGAAACATTAATTTGGCTTTTATCACAGATCTTCCACTCTTCTCACAGTACTCCTTACTAGTGATGGAAAAGAGGCAGGCCACTTGGTCATGGTAGAGAGCATCAAGAAACACTTTCAGCTTGAGAAGCAAGACAGGGAATCCTCAAAGACAAGGAGGAAAATACAACATGGAGGACAGAGAGCACAGAGTTCTTACAGGAACAGACATGTAACAACACCTACAGAAACTCTTACGTAAGAAATACAGACCCAACCGGAGGCAGTACCAGCACTGGGGTTGTCTTGACCGTTAACAAAGGAAGGAATTGGAGAGGCTGGTTTGCTTTAATTGCATGCAGACAGAATGAAATCCACACCAGCAATACTATGTACTTAGTGCTTTCAAGAAGTCAGATTACACAAAGCTGAAAACAATTATGAGCCAAATTATTGCAGAGAAAGAATTTAAACAGGAAAAATGTGAGTGATAATTGGGAACTATTTAAACACAATTTACAAAGTGCCCCAAAAGGCACACTCTCCCCTTGCACAAAAGAGGTCAAGTGGAGTTAAAAACAAAAGCAAAACAAAACAAAAGCACAAGCTGGCTTAGAGAGGAAATTAAATCAGCTTTTGCAAAAAACTCCACAAACAATTCCCCTCCACAATTCAGCCAGCAACAAAATATTAAGCAAACAAATGCCACATATATCATCATTAATAAGGAAGGAACTGCTGATAACAACAGTGTATCAGATACCAGTAAAGGTAGATGAAAGGAAATAATGAAATACAAAAAGGGGGGGGAGGGGGTTGGCATTGAAATGATAGTAGGGGGAATCTTTTTTTTCCTAAGCATATCAGAGGAAAAAGGCCTCCTAAGAGTAGTAATTATTGACTGTTAGATGGTAGAAGTGGAAGAATCATAGAACCATAGTTCTAGGAGTTTTTGTTGTTGAGAAAGGTCATAATATTTTCACTGTGTACTTAAATCTCCATAAGGAGATTTTGATTTAGAACTGAAGAACTGGCGGGAAAGTAATGCAACAGTCGAAATTCAATTTGTTGCATGTTAAATGTGTTTAGAAATGCTGACCCAAAGGAACACTGCAATGCCTCTGAGGCAGGTAGCAAGATCCAGGGGACAATGCATGTCAGGGAAGGCGTTAAGATGGACCTTTCCTGGCTGCACACACAGCCCTGTCCCACCACAGACCCCCAGTCAGGCATACAGTGCTCCTGGGGCCTCAGAGGATGCATGTGAGGAGGAAAATGCCACGTTGTCAGCTGTGCAGGGTGATGGGGATGCTAATTAGGAGATCCCTCTCCCGTGCTGCAGGTTCTATGCACCATACCCACAACAGCACAGACTTAGTTACAAAGCACCTCTGGGCACCTCGGGAGCCCAAAAATCAACAAAAGTATGACCTAACAAAGGCCATATGTGTTGAACAGTGAACCCAGGCCTCTGGACTGCATTCCAGTGCCTGGGTAGAAGTGGATCAGGCAGAGATGGACAGCATAAGTGGGGCCAGCACAAGTGTCTTTCACCGTTCATGTCCATCTTCCCCAGCCTCCAACTTGGACCTGGGACCTTACACGGACACCCTTGGGTTTTTTAGGCTTTCTGCCAGTTCATTTAGCTTCAAATGCAGCCTGATACCCCACTCTTGAAAGACTATTGCTATCAGTGCTGGTGCCCTTTGAGAGGCATCCTTACAGTGACTCCAAAATCCAGACTCCTATGATAACTTGATCCATGGCATTTATGATGACTTCCAAGAAGAGTGGAAGAGTCTTCCAAGAAGACTTCCAAGAAGTCAGGCCATGAGGACAGTGGCTTTAAATTGCTGTGACAGATGATATGTGTTTGGCTCACAGCTGGTTGAATGTGAATATGTTACGTGCTTGTGAAAGGATTTGGGTGAACAACAGAGAGAAATGCTACCACTTTGCCTCGTCCTGGCAAACGTCCCTGCTGTGCCTGTGGGTCAGGCATTCTTGGGGAAGGCAGAATGGCAGGTGACATTTTCTCTGAAAATCCTGGGAAGGGAAGAAAACTGCAGGCAGGAGTATGTGGTGAGCAGAGGGAACATCTTCCTTTGGCAAAGCAGGAGCCCTTCAACAGAGCAGAAAGTGGGACGTGCAGCAAGGTGCTTCTCCCATATCCCAAGAGGGACTGGCAAGGCTGGATGCAACTGAAGAAGCTGGTATGACAGGGCAGGACTAAGCCTAGGCTTGATGGAAAGGACCTATCCATAATCACACAATGAGCAGGAGTGCGATTTGTTTACAGGCTTTTTAAATTTAATGCCAAATTTCCTTGAAGTTTTCTTGTCATGATTCTTCTGGTAAAGCCTGGCCATGGAGTTCACAAGCTCCTCTGGCATCTGGATGCACTCATTTTCAGAAAAAGATACAGATACTCCAAGAGTACTGGGTATCATCCACTCTTCTGACAGCCAACATCACCTCAAGACAAGGCTCAAAACCAGACCAAGGGCTTTTCACCCACTGCTGCAATTCCACCCTCTCCAGATAAGATTTTGCATTGAATATTGCTCATAGATGAATTAAAAAAGAAAGTTTTGCTTATGAGAAGCTTTAAAATAATATTTTCATGGCACATCCTCCTTGGGATCAAAAAGAAAAAAAGTTATCAATCAAAAGATATTAAGATAGTTGCTGGCTAGAAAAGGAAGAAATGCAACCATCGGCGCATGCTTGCTTTCCGGCGGGGGAAGACATGCAGACAATCAATGTGATTGGTAATGCAAGCTTCGTTTATTAGCAATACAGAGGCATTTATATAGTATCAGTATATATGCTTGTCAGTTCTTGATTGGTTTAAGCTTACAAAAGCGCATTCTTACTTCTACATAATTGGGTTAGATAAAAGACTACATTTGGCAAGCTTCTATTATTTATGTTTTGTCTTGAGAGATCAAAAGATCTTCCTCCCTTCTCATGGTCAGCACATCTTTATCAGAACAGCACTGTACCTCCTAAAAACTCCCTTTTGGTTCTCAGGCCTGTTTCTCACGCAGGCATTTTCTCATGGAGGCTTTTTCTCAT
Organism: Coloeus monedula; assembly: GCF_965178545.1. NCBI lineage: Eukaryota > Metazoa > Chordata > Aves > Passeriformes > Corvidae > Coloeus > Coloeus monedula. Next base: position 146,247,705 of record NC_138781.1, read on the forward strand.
GCAGGCCTTTGCTTCCAGGCTTTTGCTTTGTGCAGTTCTTTTATTGATTTGTCTTTATCAATAATGTATGTCCCTGATCCTCTAACCATTCTCCAACAGGCGCATTTCTGCAAAATAGTTTTGCTTCTTGTTTCTGCCACACTTAAGGGACAGCCCAGAGGGGAAATAGTGGGAAGTGACCATTATTTTGGACGTGATGATCTTAAAGGTCTTTTCCAACCTAAATAATTCTATGATTGTATGACCCCACAAAGCAAAGCTGAGGCTGTGGCTGAGGCTGTACCTGGCAGCCCTTGTCCTTGGGTCTTCACTGACTTTGGCCAATAGTGGCCTGTAACTGTGGATTTCATACAGACTGGGTACAAGGTCCTTTTCTCCCTTTGTATAGAAGATGGGATTTCCAAATTTTGGTACAAGCATCTGTAGAGATAATTGCAAACATGCACCCAAGCTTGGCTTGATCTACCTCCTCCCTGCCTTACTGCCTGGCTGGTCCAGGAGCTGCTCCTGCCCCTGCCACCCCAGCTCCCAGGGGGACCCTTGGAAGATAGAGGGGCAAACTTCTCAGAGGGGCATGAAAGCCCTGGAAACAAGAGGATATGGATATTTAGTCCTATTTCTGTAAGTTTCTACACAGAAATAGAGACTGGAGAACAAGCTCACTGAGGTTTTATTTGCAATAACTGTGTTGCTCAAGGAATGATGCTTCTGGTGGGGTCCACTACAGGGGCTTCCCTGGCCTCTTGGGATTTGCTTCCCTTCTTATGACTGGTCTCTTCTGTGAGCTCTCTCATCTCAGCCTTGTAGTCTGCCATGATGGCTGCAACAGCGTTTCTCAGAGAAGGACAAAGATGTGTGGGAGCAAAGTAATTGGGCATCTCTTTGGAAACTGTTCAGACATGCTTCCAGGTTTAAGTTCTATCTAAGCATACAGTTATTTCTCACTCTAAGAATTATTTCAAGGAACATTACAAATGAAAACTTACTACTTTAAAGTATGCCTTGCATTGCTTAATAAAATTTTAGCTGTGAGACTTTCTCTACTAAAAAATTTAGAAAAACATAAGGACTTTAATGTCCTGAATTACTCTTTTAAGGTGAGAAACAAAAGGGACTTGATTTGAGCCTCCCCACTATGAAAAAAACCCCATGAGCTGCTGCCTGATTTTTCATGTTCTGAGGTTATCTTGTTTTCCTAACACATTAGCTTTACTGGTACATTTGATCAAAAATAGACTGAGCTATATATGTAAAACAGATTAACAGGTATATGAAAAGATGTCAGCTTAGTATTTATATCTTTGGCCTAGATGCTACTTAATATTTTTCAACTTCAATACCTTTTGATCTCTCAAGACAATACACATGTATTTCAACTTTTACCTCATTGAAAAGAGAGATTTTAATTCAGCATTTAAAGATTATTTAAGAACTATTTTAAGTGTTAAGTGCTTAAAAATCTTCCAAGGTTCAACATGTAAAGTTTCATTTATACTAAGAGAAATCAGCTGAGATGAATGTAGCACTTAAAGTACAGGGTAAAACCATACTTTGTAAAGCACTTGCAAGTTAAGTGTGTAGGTTTAGAAGAGATAAAGAGGTTCTTTAATAAGCTTTGAAACTTGTGAGTTAAACCAGCACCAGCAAAACCACTATAGGGCAGTCAATGGCCCATATCAATACAGGAATTAAAATGCCAAAATCTATTTTGCCCTTTTCCCTCTTCCCTCCCTTTACTTTGCAGAAACATTTTTCTCGACTTCTGGGACCTCAGACCAAGGCACCTTATCTAACCAAAATAAAAGTCAATTTTTATATTGTTCAATAATTTATAATACCAAACATCCCATCAAGAGACAAAGATTGCTTGCTTTGTTTGTTCCTTACTGAAAGCTCACTGTCTGGTAGATCATGAACTACTAAGCTCACTGAACATTAATCACTACTACTTTGCAGGTGCTCTTAGAGATTCATTGTTTTCTCATTTCCTTTTATACACTATTTGGGATTGTCAGCTAATATAAGAATTTATTGCAGGTGAGCATATTAAAGAACAAAACAAGCAAACAAGAACCCCCCTAAACTCATGCATTTTGAAATAAACTTAAGATAATGGAGCAAAAAATTACTATTCCAGCAAGCAGAATTTATACAGAAATGCAATTAGCAAGTACCTTTATACATATAATTCATAGATGACAGACATAATACTTACTAACAAAGATCAAGGTTGTTTTCAACTATACATTACCATTCCTGGAAAATCAATCTGCATTATTTTTAGCACAGGTTAGGAACTGGTGTAAGGATTAAGTGATTTGCCAAGGACGTGGTTAGACAGACTTGGAAAACTGGAAACTGATTTCTTTCCAAAGGGAACATGTATCATAGTCACAGCTGGTATCGCTATGTAGAAAAGTTCAGTCTTATAATTCATGGTGTAAGAGATCAAACAGGTTTTAATAAAAGCCTCCTATTACCAGAGTAACAGGAATTATCTAGGACTTCTGTCAGGTCTGGGACCTACTCTGAGGCTTCAGTAGGACACAGCAGGCAAACCAAAAGATATGAAAGGATTCACAGTTTATAAATACTTTTTTCTACACCCCCATGTACTTCCCCCCCTCAAAGGAAAACCCAATGTTGAAAAACACTTCTCAGCTTTAAACACATGATCAAGTGCCCTCAAAAATCAGAGATTTAAGTATAGAGACGTGAGCTAAACACATTTAAGTATCCTGCTGGATTACACGCACACACAAATTTGTTATGACTGATTGAACCCACATTCCAGTTACTAGAATATGTGTAAAGCCAAGGCTGTTGGTACAACATACCCATTGTACAATACCCCAGTATTTTGCCAAGGAGTAGTTCTGTGAAGGGTTAAATGTCTATAAAAAAGAGTTAGGGAAGAGTAGAGATGATGAGAAGGGTTTTCTCCTTTTCTAGCATCCAACTTTATCTAGAAAAACATTTTTTAATTTCACTTTAGTTAGAGCTACCTTAAGGTCATGTTTCCTCCTATATCTGCAGCTGAGAAATGTGTCTAGGCAGCTTCCAAACTACAGACTTGTTCCCTGCTGCCCCTCAGTTTTGGCTTTCAGAGGCTCTGGAGGCAGCTCTGGTCCCAGCAGATGGTAGATGTGCCATGCTCATCCTGTGACCTGAGAGGTACCAGGGTGCTGCATTGACGGCTTTGGCATGTTCAGAGCATCCAAGAGTCACTGGGTGTGCCACAGCCAGTCTGTCCCTCACTGCGCCCATCTTCTCAAATGTCAGGCTAAATTCTAGGAGACTTTCCTGGAAATTAACAGTATCAGATGAATAACATTACTGCTTCTTCCTCTTGGTTCCACCAGCCTTCGAGACTCCAGAGTTTTGAATAACTGGCCAGGTCAGAAAGAACCAACTGTTATTTAATATGATTCCATTTTGCTGTCCCAGTCAGAGATAATCTGTCCTTGCAAAAAAATTATGCTGTGTGACATTAAAGAGTCATCTTTCCTAGAAGGGTCTGGAGCACTGAAATTCCTTTTGGTTTAAAAATTTACTAATTTGTACAGCTTGGGTAACCAGGACAATGCCAGGTTTAAACCACATGTAGGACTCAGTGTAAAACTAATCTTTTCCCCTCAATAAATTTGTTCGTAAATGGCTTGACAATGTTCTACCTAGATAGGGAGGATAAAAAATAATTCACAATAGAGAATCATGATCTAAAGATGATTCAGCCTAAGACCAGGATGAAAGGCAGGAAGAGATTAAGCACCTTTCAGAGGGAAATACTTCGTTTTACATTGCAAATAGAGGGCATCAGAGAAAACACAGATGAATCAGATAATAGCGGGAAGCTTTTTCATTCAAATGTTAAAAACATTTTGAAGAAGAGATCCTGCATACACTGACACTTGCAGTGAAGTGCTGCAAAATGGCTTCTGTTCTTTCAGCCGTGAAAACATACCCACTGAAAAAGCAAAAAAAGTTAACAGAAAAAAATGGCATTGCCTAAAATGGGCTTGTGAGGGTGCAGTGAGAGGATCTTCAGCTGGAAACAAGGTGTGAAGCAGCAAAGAAAATGTTTGACTAAGAAACTAAAGTTCCAAGAAGGAGGCCTTTGTTAAAGGGAAACAAACTGCCAGTGAAGTGGTTAAACCAGCTCTTAGCTCACTTAAAGTAAAGTGAGAACAGGGGACATTTGCAAAAGCAAAAATAAGATCATCTAAAAAGGATTTTCCATTAACAGTGTCTGGTGTGATGAAAGATGCTGAAATTGCATTTATATCAGGCCCGTATCTCCTCGAGGCTGGTTGTTTCGTTTCACAAAGTGGCATATACAGGAGTTGCAAAAGTGTATAGATGCTGAAATATATACCCAGCATTTGCATCTTCTGCTTCCTCCTGACTAGCAGGTCTATTGATGCATCTGTGAAGATCCCCTCCAAAGGAGAACACTGGGCTCACCATCACTTCTATTTATTGCACCTCTTGGACCCAGATTTTTACCCAATGATTATATGAGTTGAAATAAGACCATGGAGATAAAGGTTGTTGAAGGTAGGAGATCACACAAATGATGCAATCACATCACTGGGTCAGAAATATTTGTTACTCCCAAGAACAGTGTATTTTTCACACACAGAGCATTCCCAGCAGTTGCATTAAACAAATACCTGGACTTAGGGAGCTCCTGAAACGCTTTGCTGAATAGAGCTGTGCAGGACCTTATTTTCAGACCTACGAGCGAGTAAGAAGTCTTATTGGAGTCCACAGAAACAGTCAGCACCATTAAAAATCAAGTCATATGGCTAGCTGAGCAATCAGGTATTCAGGCAACTGCCTTAAAATGATTATTTCAACACATGCAAAGTCTTCATGCTTTGGACTGAAGCTCTCTTAAGCAAGAGATAGAATCATAGAATGGTTTGGGTTGGAAGGGAACTTTAGAGATCCTCCCCTTGCAATGAGCAGGGATAGAGCTAGTTAGAAGAAAGCACAGCAAAACAGAAAGCTTCCTAGCTCTGGCCCACTGCAGCTGATAACACATATCTGTAGAGAAAGACTCTACAGACACCCTCATTTCTACTTTTCATGAACAGCAGTAGAGGTTTGCTTTGATAACACCTGACAGTGACTCAGCTGAGCCCCCAGTTACTGCTTTTGGGAGCAGCCTCAGGATGAAGTGCCACGGGATGGGCTGAGCTGAGAAGACACAGGTGCCTAAGTGGTAAAGATGCACTTCTGGGTGGCAAAGCATTGTTTAACAGGCTCAGCTGCCTCATTGCACTACAGGGCAAGCCTGCACCAATATGGGTAGCTGGATTAGTTTGAAGCATTAGTAAAAGTGATCTAAAATAATCAGGCTGCTTTGTGAGTTAAGCAGATAAGGGCTGTGAAGGATCATCTCACCTAATTCCAGCTGTCTCAAATGAAAATACCTTTAGTCCCCACTAGATCATCTCAGTCACTCCATCACTAATTACCACTCTTTTTTGTTTCCTAACTAGGCATATCTTGTGTTGCTTCCTAACCCATTTCCAAGTAAAATGAGCTACATGAGTAGAACTTTAGCTTTTAAACCCTTTAGTGAAATAAACTATTCCTCCTCCTGGAGTGAGTTACAGGGAAGCAATTCTGTAGGCAGTGAGGAAACAATAACCCTTTACAGGAGAGGAGGCAAAAACTTCTTCAGCCAGTTCAGTGCACCTGAGAGTCTGTGTCCAAAACCCAGGAATATCACATGATCTGCCTCTGCCACACCAAGAAATTTAACTTTGTGCTGGAGGTGGTGGCTTGATAAACCACTCTAGGAAGTCCCACAAGAATATATCCTCAGGCAAAAACTAACACTAGATTATGTGGGGATGGACTGAGGGGCTGCTAAAGAATTATTATCTCTGTGCAAGCTTTATTTGCTAGTGTATATTTAATTATGAGAATGGAAAATACAGTCCTCTCTATGACATCCATGTTATGAAAGTAGAATTAAGCAAGGGTATAAATGTAGGTATGGGCTCACATAAATCTAAATCCATAAAACAAATAATAAACGAGCCTCTTTTTCAGGAATCAGTTGCAACAGCTTCTTTTCTTATTCAGATGAGATGTGTTTGCAGGTTAAAAAAAACCCAAGAAACCAAACAACCCCAAAGTCAAAAAAACAACCAACTAAAAAAATATTTTGGAAAGGAGTGGGTGGGTTATTTAAATACCAGTAAGGAAGGCGAGCTCGTTAGGATAAGAATGATGCTGACACAAAAGGGACAAGAAGGATAAGAAGATATAATCTGACCATGAACACATTAAGACTGTTGCTGCCTGTTCCGAGCTTCCCTTCCCCCTCCCCAAGACAAGCCAGGACTTGCCTTTGCCATGTGCTCTAAACTCCTTTGTTCCAAGCAGGGGCAAAACCAAATGTAACTCAAACTCTACCAGTGTCTGATTGGCCGCTCACCCCGGGTCCGCCCCCAGTCCTCCCCTTTCCCCTTCTCCGAATAAAAGAAGGGCCCAAGAGGGGGGCCACCTTCTTTGGCTTTGCAATCCTTCTGCGAATGTCTGTGTGTCTCTGTTTCTGTTTGAAAGCTTCTAACTGGGGGAATTAGGCAAGCTGAAGACTGTATTTCTCCCTCTTTGCTTCCACTGGTGGTATCAGCTTTGCAGCTACTATTTGCTGCTTTTAGAGCCACTGAAATGCTGGATTGCCCGTGCTACCTCTCTAGGCTGCCTGAGGCTTTCTAAGGCGTTGAACTACGAGCCTAGCCGGTAAAAAGTTGTAAGTATCTCCACATAAGACTTGCCAGCTTTTATCACTACAGTTCTGGATTTAGCTTTTACTTAGAGCAGCGAGGCCAACAGCTTAACCGCAACCCCAAGAACTGCTCATTGCAGTTCTTACTAGAGGTTTCCTACACCAGCTACGACCTTCAGCATCCAGTTGGGATGCAGTGATCTTAAAAACTCACTACTGAAAGTATTTGTACACTCTTTTGAGTGAAATTCAGCCTCTAAGACTTGCGGAGTTTGGGATACTTCTTTTTCTGTCAGATAATGCTTAGGATAAAAACAACGCTCCAAAAGCCCCATCCTAAGCTAGCCTTGTGAGACATAGTGCATACTGAAATTTTGGGTGGGATTTTCCATGACTCTCTGTATCTTCAAATGTTGTAACAGTATTACAACCTAGACGCTTCAAATCCTTTTCAAGCCCTTGTGGTATGTGCTGTATTATCTTAAAAATGACAAGCCTTGAAGTATTTACCTTCATGAATACCCAACTGCCTTTACAAATTCCACGGCAGAGAGGGAAAATCTGAGGCTCTCAGGCCTTCTCTGCCAATCACTTTGTGTAGTGAATCCAGTGGACCATGCTGGGATCTTCGATGCAGCCCACAAGCAGCCATGGTGAATCGGTGTGAGAGAGCACAGTTGGGTGGGTGCTCTCCTCTTTAGTTATACAGCAGGAAAGAAACACTCAGCATCAGCCCCACTACAGGCAAAAGCATTCTCTTGCTCTTCCTCATTTTTATCTCACCCTTTCCTACTCCCTCATAAACCTGCTCAAGATTCCTGACAGTTTTGCTTCTCATGTACAATGAAACACCATTAAAAAGGAAGCAATTGCCCGTGTGGAAACAGAACTTTCCTGAGGGGCTCTACAAAGGCCACAAAATGAAGTCCCTGAGGAAATGTAACACCTTTTCTACAACTTCAGCACAATGTTAAAAATGAGCTCACCAAAGCCCTCAGAATCACATACTTCTCCAGTGTGGAAGACAGTAAACTTGGAATTTGTGTCGATAACATTATTTAATGCACAACTGGAGGGTTCTGAGACGGACTGATGATGAGAGCCTGACTAGATCAGAGCAAAAAGGGAGAAGCCTACAAAGGACAGCAAACAGGGAGGAGGAGTATGGAGGGAAGAAAGATGAAGTAATAGGCAGATTGTCAGGCAATACCCCAGCCTTGGAAAAGAGATGTGGACAACATCAGATAATGGCCAAAGGGAGTGAGAGGTAATGGGATCGACCCCTTCAAAAACTCATGAAACAATCTAAACTTTTCTCAATGAATACTCCAAGGATAAAGTTTAAAATGGAATTGACTACATCAGATTTGGGGTAACAACCGGAAGAAGAGCTCATGATTTTGACCACAGGAGGGCTCCCAGGTTTCATGAATGCATATGGAAACCTTTTGAGGAGGGTTAGAATTACATGATGAGGCATAGAAGGTGAAAACCATGAAGGTGCAAACCATGAAGGCGCACTCTTAGTTCAATCTGGACATCTACTAGCCTAGCTGAGCATGCTGCATATAATGGCTTTTTTCTTCAACAAAGAAGAGAAACACAAAGAACTATTTTTCTGCAAACTTCTTTTTTCTCTACTGTGTTGAGAGGATAATTATAAAAAATGTAACTTGTTAGATCCCTCAAACCAGCAGTGTTTCTTCTGGGGTTACCAGTAAGGAGAATCTTAGAAATTAATGGTGGTACCAGTAAGGAGAATCTTAGGAATTAATTTTTTTTTTTTGCTAACAAATAATGTTTGGGGATTCAATGTTTATCACATGGGAAAATACCGTTCACATCTGCCCAGGCTGCAGCCCACACAGGTTAGATACAGCCCAGGAGAAGATAACACATCATCTGTGACCTGCTTCCTAGTGTCCTTTCCTCTAGACTCTGCAGAGGTGTACAGTAAGTGTACTACAGTCCTGAGTCCAGCAAGGGGCCTGTGGCCATGGGGAAGCAGGGATGACTGTTCATGTAGCAGTACAATGGAGGAGGAAGAGGACGATGTAGTTACTGTTGACCCAGAACACCATGTCCATGCACCGCAAAACACACCCCAAAAGCCAGCTAGAAACATGGAAAAGACTACAAGTACAAATGACAATGCTCATCCAGCAGAGAGCAGGTGAATCCAGCCTTCAGCAATGTCCTAGTGACTTTGTTAGATGAAAATGGGCTGATGAGCAGAGGAGGTGATCTGTCACAGTCAGTGCTGAGACAGAACCTGAGCTCTGGCTCATCTGGATTGGGTCTGAACTTTCTAGTCCCAGAAGAGAAAATACCAACATTATTAATAGCTAATTTTCTTTGTTGTAAGTAAGGGTCTAGTTGGTCATGTGTGGAGAAGTTCTGGTTGATTCATCAGAGCTTTGGCATTCTACCCTCAGAAACATTAAATGCCTTCAAACAAAGACACGTACCTGGGTAAAGGCCACCAGCTTAAATACTCTGAAGAGGGTTTTTATCTGCAAAAGCTGGCCCTGGGTTTTAACTGCACCGGAAAAGAAAATGGGGATATATCAGGATCTTCCACATCCTCTTCTCTGCAGAAGGTGTGTGTAAGACCTGACAGAGCTGGTAGGCTAACACTAAAGCTATTTGCAGATAATTAACAGATCAGAGCTGAAATAAAACAGGGAGGTCAGCAGAAAAAAACCTGCTGTGTAAGGGGGTAAGAGAAGTTTCCCACTTCAGATGACAGAAGAGGTTGAAGGTCCAAGAGATGCTGCCAGAAGGGGACTGGGGCTGGAGATTTATTTGGTGGGTGTACAAAGTTCCTGTTCCTTCTTTATCCATCCTCTTCTGACATATCAATCCTCCATGTAGAAAAGAAGAAATAATTGTCTACTTGCTGCACACAGCCAGGAAAAAGAAAACTCAGGAAAATATCCCCTGAAGAGTATTTCATCCTTTTCTGTTGAGGGTTTATGATGTCAAATAATCCCACCTCTTTTCTAGTAAATTCTAGTTTTAGGGTCAATCAGTTACAGCTGTGCTAATCCACAGTTACCAATTTCTTTGCCTGATGATGTCTCCATGGCAAAACCCGCAGAGGAAACCAGGGTGACCTCCATCTGCCTTTCCCTACCGTGTTTAGAAAACCACAGATAAGGTAACACAGTAAGGTAAGGCTCCAGAGCAACTGTGCACATACCATGGATGCTGTAGGCAGGGCAGGGATTTTCCTTTGCGAGGGCAGGTCTGACTAAGTCACATCCCAAACCTTTGACTTGTAAAGGGAAAAAATTCTGTGGGTTTTTTTACCGCAGCTGGCTGCAGCAATGCTGCTTTTTATGTCAACATACATTTTAGTAAATGTTAGTTTGTACTCTGTAGTGACAGGCTGTTTGCAGTAACCTTGGGAATACTGCTCTTATCTTGTATTTACACAACAAGTGCAAAGAAACGAGATTAGGTATTTTTCCACAATGTTTAAAAATGCCTTTTTTTTCTCCTCTCTTGAACAAGGGCTGAACTTTAAACATTTGAACATTTCCCCCATTTGGAAGACATACAGTTAACATGGTATTAATCATTTGCTGGCAGGTCTATCCTGGTCAGGGTATACTTATTTTTCATTACTATACCATGTCTCTCAGGTCAAGTGCAACAGTGGTCTGAGACTGCAGTAAGGGAAATTGAAACTAGTCAAAAACCGACCTGGACGAGGACTACAGACAAGATGGACAGACAAGTGCTGTGGCATCCCTGTGGGATACAGAAGGACTCTGGTAAGGAACCAGGCCTACCAAAAGCATTTTGATGCATGGGATTGACAGAAAACCAATTCAGCATTATTTGTTGCCCTCAAAGGAAGGGAGTTTTGCTTCTATTGCCCTGTATTCAAGTTTTATTTCAGCCACATGATTCTGAAGATTTTGCTTTACAAAATGTGCCCTGTGCTCTCCCCTCAGTGATAGCACTATCAGAAATGATTTCAAAATGTCACATATTAAGCCCCGCACAGTAGCGCTGTGACCAGCTTTACTGGCCAGACTCTATGTGTGCCCTTAAACAGACTATCCAACCTCTCCATGCCACAGTTTCATCCATGCCTGTGTAACAGCAGCCTCCCAGGAAGGTTGTGAAGTTTCATTTGTCTCTCTGTGCCAAACCAGCAGAATAAACCCTGCTGCCTTAAGTGACAAACCCATTGGAAGAGCACTGTACTGGAGCAGAGAGGAGATGGCAGCCCTGCAGCACCCATACTCTCCCCTACTCTGGGAAGGCCTGGTTGTATCCCTCTCTCACAGGGCAGAACAAGCGAATCTGCAGGGGAATTTTCTCAATTGCACTGCAAGCAGTATCTCCTCTGCCTCCTGCAGAAAGGAGCCAGGGTAATCTGCACAGAAGTGTAATACAAATTTAAAGGTAATTAAAGATGTTTGATGTGGATGTGAGACTGAAGGGAAGGATTGCTGGAACATCAGTTCCTGCTGCTACAAATTTTTTTCTTTCAGATCAGGTTCTGCACTCTGTCCTCACAGTCTAAGCCAGACACTCCCCAAGTTCCTGCTCTCTCCTGCAACTAGCAACACCTTCAGAGGGGAGCTCCTTCAGCTTTCCTGAAAAGGTTTGCTTCTGGCTATGTGCAGGAATTAGAGAGCTATTTCACCCTATACAGACTGATGTATAGGAAGAAGCGAAATGCAAGGGGAGCAGGGACTTCATAAACCTGCCATGCATGTGTGTTGTCATTTGTTAGTCTTAGAATCTTCACACATTCAGCTGACTGACTGTTTGCATATAAAGCACTGAGAAGAAAGAGATCATGGCAGGATTGCTCTGGAGGAGCCTCCAGGGACACAGCAAGATTGGCCTAATTAAACATGGTTATTGCTCACACTATATCCCTGTGAACTCTGGAAAACCTTCAGAGGATGGCACAGACCTGACAACTAAATCTTTTCATTTTCTTGTTCATCTGGAGCTGAAATTGCTTTATAACACAATACAAACTGATCTGCTGTTACCGAAACAGAACCAACATTCAAACAAGTGCAAAAACTGTTGAATGTTGTACCTAACCCCATAAAGAGGCTAAAGGCTGGACATGGAGAAGAGAGAAACAGCAAGTAGAAAGTATCAATCTAATCAAGCTGTTAGCTGACCAGGACAGAACATAATCATCAGTCATTGAGTACTGTGGTACTGCCAGAACAGGATGGTGACTTTTGCCATAATTTCACAATCACAACTATTCTCTTGGTCAGGTTACTTGACCTGCTTTCAGTGCTTATCTATTAAGGATACGTGACTGTGGAAAATGGGTTCTAAAAAGCAACAGTTTCCAGTAGCAGGGTTATTCCAGTTGCATAACTGCCTCTGAAGGATTTTTCCCCGAGTAAAAGGACCTTGCTAGGTGTGCAGGACACCATGGCTTTCGTTGTTGTGGCAGTTGCTCAACTGAACTGCCTCTAACCCATTGAACATGCCTCAAATTTGGATCACCAAGTACAAACAGTAATTACCAAACCCTCAAAAATAGTGTTTGCTCAACAGAAAAATTCAGTGCTTGTTCTCCTCAATGGACCTCTTGCTGAAGCCAGAAAAGGCAACATGTAACAGAAACAAGTGGTATTTCATCTTTTCAAAATGGTCTAACAGGATTGGAAAGCAGAGGGGTTCCTTCCCTGTGCCCTAAGCTAACATTCACCCTGAATATTACACCAAAGGCAAATTACAAGTTTCCTTTGAAATACCTGTCATTCCTGCAGAGCTCATGTTGCTTAGAGGGATTTACAAGGCTTTAGCTTTGCATTAGAGCTTTTGAGTTGATAAGGCATCTTTCAGTGGGAAAAGTACCCCATGCCACATGCAGAAATCACCACAAGTATTTCTCAGTGCAGTTATTTCTGCTAACACAATAAAATAAAACAGCAACATCATGCAAGACCATAGAGCCAAAGGCTGAAGAGAAGTAGGTAGGACAGAAGTAAATTGCTATTATTTACTGTCACAATAAGAAACGCAGTCAAAAAAATGATGTTTCCCAACACACTAATCATCGTTCTTTAGTGAAACCAATAGTTAAACTATCTCTCACAACAATTTTCAATCACTAATTATATTTCAGAAGCAAACTTCTATGAACACAAGATTATTTTTCAGAGCTTAAATGTTCCTTTGGTATAAATTTCATATTATTTTGGGAGAAAATAATTACATAATTTGTTCAATTTGATTAAAAACCCAAACAGAGCAACAGATTAATGTCAAAGCAAAAGAGCAGGGGTGGTCTTTAGTTTATGAACCACCACATTAAATCATCACTAAAGTTCATGTTGAAGGAATTAGGTCTTAAGAGAAAGCTCTTTTAAATCCAAAGGAAATACCCTTTATAGTACATATAAGAACATAAAAGCTTATCATGGCAAGAAGCCCTGCTGAAAGCTTAAAGGAAAATATTTCTGTGCTACCAGACAACCACAAGAGACAATTATTAAGTTGCAAGAATAGGATGTTTCCCGTAGCTTTGTGCAGTTATTAGAATTTCCATCCTAACATTTTGGAGGTATTATAAAGCATTCAAGTTTTGTGTTTTCTAAATAAAACAGAATTTGGCACCTAGAATAATAAATTTTTGTCTACTGGTCACAAGATCTTTATTATCTACGTCAACGTGATTAATTCCAATTTACTACTTTCTCTTAGATGGATGCTACAGGGGTGCAAGTTGCTGTTGTGCCAAACTAATTTTACTTCAGAGACCTGGCTACTGGTCTGTTTACATGGCTGAGATGCTTTCCAGCCCCTCCCTCTTCCCTTCAGCAGTTGCAACCCTGAAGGAGAAAATAGACACAACTTTCATAGAGAGAGGGAAATCTCTAACCTCAAATGAAGGCTTTACAATAGTGGCATTAGTGGGTTCAGCCTCAAAGACATTCTAAACGATAATTTCTCTGTTACATCATGTAGCTACACTAACACTAATGCTCCATAATATGTCTTCTATAAAAGCTGTCCAAGCCAAATCAGGCCATTATCCAGATACCAGCACACAACAGTGTCTACTCCACTGTCTTAGGACTCTGCCCTCAGTGGCACTTGTAGGGGGGCTTGCCAGGATTATGAGATTGTTACTGCACTGAAATAGCAAACAGAGACTTGACCAGGTCTAGGTGATGGCTCTGAATCACGTGCACTGTATGGACTTCACTGTACCAGAAGTTATATGTGTGCAGTCAGACCAAGGGGTTTCCTTTGAGAATGAGGGCTGCCATTAAGCCTCAGACTAGGGGAACACATCTCAGGCTCTGTCCATTAGAACAGGATGATAAAAATCAGATTTTCTTCTCACAGCTAAAAGTCCACTGCTGTATATTTAGCAATGTCACCTCTTTCAGCTTCTGTCTTATTTCAATTTCCCCCAAAGCTGAAGCAAATGATGATGGAGCAGGTATTCCCATGAACCAGCCCAGACCAGCTGTGGTAGAGAAGGCGTGTGACACAGCCCTACCAGCGACAACCGGTGTTATCACCTTGGATCCTTTCCACAGTTCCAGAGCAGGGCCAAGTGGCCTCAAGCATGGAATAATTCCCTGCTAGCTCATGACAGCAAGCATCCTCCCCTCCCAGCTCTGCCCCTATAGCAAAACCTAACCAGTAATGACTGCTGTGGGTGTCTATTTTATGTCTCATTGCTGAGTACCAGGGCAGGGCACCTGGGCCCCGGCAGTCCTCTTACCAGCAAACCTAAGGCTCTTGAGAAGGGCTCTGCTCACTAAGAGATCTGTCAGCATCCAGCTGCCCACAAGCCCCTCTGAACATCCCTGTGAAAGGAAATCAAAACACATTAAAAAAACCTGAATGTGTGGTTTATTATATTTAAGATGCTATTTGTCTATAGTGTTTAAATATGTCTGTCACACAGTTATCAGTAAATGAATGTAATTTTACATGTTCAGTATTTTGATATAAAGTACAGGACTACAAGTGTGGTAAAGGAGCATGAGAAATTTCCTTGATGCACGCATCAAACCTTGCAGCACCACTTAAAAGCTCAGAGTAAGGACTCAAAATGCAGTATTACAAGCACTACTAAATCAACCAAGGGACATACCTATATTAAACATTAGAGAAACAAAACAAATGACACAAAGGTTTAATGTTTAAGATTTGATACAGGATTAAAATACTAATATTTTTAATGTCCTGGCTTCAAATTAATAAATATAAAAACAATATAAAAATATACACCAGTTGATAAAAGGATGCACTGAGTAAAGGTTAGAAAGCTAAATTTCACTTTCAAACGTATGCAGGTATGTCTTTAGGGAGAGGATTTCTGTGTAGCTGCGACTGGTCTTTCGGAAGAAGTCCAAGCTAGTGAGCTGTTCAATGTCACGCACACGTGCAGTGTGCATCTTCAGAAGATCTTCAACCCACTTTGATTCATCCTCAGAGCTCTGGGAAAAAAAAAAACAAAACATTTTATAGTAAGTCTTGTCAAAAATCATCTCCAAAGCAAATGCAACTTGTCTACACATTTGTTCCAGATTTGAAGAACCTCTGTGCCTTATTCCGAAATGAATAAGGTAAATGAGTTCCAAGAAAACAGATTTGACTTTCAGCAAGCAAGATGAATCCTACAGTTTTAATTCAGTACCCATTTTAGGATGGGGCTGACACAAAAACAATCATCTAGAAAAAGCTAGGCTCAAGTTGCAGGTGTTTCAGAAAAACAGCCATATGTTTTTAGAAGATTCACTGGTCACTCCATGGTTTTTATCTCACAGAAGGAACTCCATATTAATTATTTTTGTATTACCAAAGGCCAAACTCTAGGCTGTTTGGCTTTGAATCCTACCCCTATACATTATTCTCAATTGACCACTACATCATCTAACACAGTAATATTTTAATCTTTCCACTTTACTTTTAGGAGACCTTTACAATTCTTTACACAGCTGGGACAGTGGTTTATGTAGGTACCTAAAGACTCTTGTTACTGGAACATACATATTTTTCACTGATAGAAAAAAGAATTTCACCAAACATTTCCTGACACACAAAAAAAAAAAAAAAAAAAAAGAAAAATCAGGAAGGTTGTGCTGCCAGAGTGATTGGGGTCAGGTTGTATGCTCTTAGGGGATAGCTGCTGCCTCATGCCTTGTGCCAGCACCAGCACATGTTGGAGTCATCCACAAACTAAGGTAACTTGCAAACACATCAGAAAATCAGCCCTGCAAAACGCTGCAGTGACTGGGACTGGCTGTTTGTGTGCCTTAACCAGCCCAGCAACATGTGCCTTGAGCACTGCACCCAGGCCTGGGCACTGCATGACAGGGAGCAGACATGGGAAAAGGACAAAGCAAACAGGACTTTTCCCCCTTTGGCCCCTCTGGCTGGTACCTCTAAACCACTGGTAGAGAAGCAAGTTAGGAATGGTATCTCCGATATTTAGACTTCATGTGTGTGGCTTGGAAATCTTGCTGATAAAAATCTACTTCTGGGCCTATTCCTGGAAATGAACTCTTTTCTGACTGTCTCAGCAAGGTCCTCCTACCAAGTGACCCTCTCATAGACCAAGACTAAGCTCCAGCAATGCCAGAGCCCATCCAGTGCAGTAGTTGTGCCACAGACCAGGAAGTGGGTCACCCAACAAAAGCCGGGAGGGTGAGCGCGGTCGTTTGCACAGAGGACACAAAGTCCCAGACAGATCACAGCTGGCTGGTCTAAAGCAAATGTCCATGACCGAGTCAGCACCTGTTCAGTTCAAAGCTCTCAGCCCCAAACCAGCTTTCCTCTCCATATCACTAACAACCTGAGGACCAAAACCAGGTCTGGAACAAGAAAAGAAAGATGCAAATTAAGAGGGAAGAGGAGGGAGCGCATCCTGCTCACTCCCCTTTGCCTGCAGTGCCATGCTCCAGGAATGCCACCTGGCAGCATGTGGCTGCAGGAAGCCCCTGCTCAGCCTTCAGCCTGGCAATCAGGAGTCTGCAAACAGGCCTCAACAGGGTTGTTACTGCAAATGCAGCCACTGTGACATTTTTGTTTTCCTCAAGCCTTTCTTCTGAGCAGGAAATCTGCAGAGCTCAAAAGGAAGTTATGAGCAAGCTACAAAGCTCACTTTTTTTGAATACAAGCAGTGTGCAAAAGATCTGCAACATGAATAAATCACAGGACTGTGAGGCTTGTTTAAACCTAGTCCAGCAAGACGGCATTTGCATGACTCCAGAAAAATCAATCCACTGATTTCCATTTTTATTTTTTCTAGTCCACAACCTGCCCATGAAGCCTCAGGTGCAGCAGCAAGGATCTGAAATACAGTGATCAGCTAACATGGTATTATATTGCCACATAATAATGAAGTGTTTACATTTAAAATGACAGTTTTCTCCAACTGTAGAGCTTAGTCTCACCCCCATAATACAGAGAGTTTTAGAAGGAAAAAATAACAATTGATAACACGGAGACAATAGAAATAGGTAATCAATTAGGAGGCTAACCCAAAATCCAGTGGAAAAAACACCAGATATTCTGCACAAGAATCTCTCTGAATATCAAATGGAAAGCTGAACATGATGCATGTAGACAGGTGGGTGAGGAACTCACTTATGAAAAGAAATTTAAATGTTCTGCTGAAGGGAAAACAGTCGCCTAGAGAAAGTTTCCAGTAGTTTCTAGGGTTCCTTCAACTTTGGTCTTGGAAAGGATTTTGTGTAATGTTTTCACACATGCTTCCTGTGCCAAGGTCATTAGTTGCTAGCAAAAAGCCCCAACGGGCAGGAACTCCTGTCAATGCAGAGGAAGACTGGAACAGCACAGTGGAGGATGCAGATGCAGGAGCTCCCAGTATAGCATGAAATTGGGTTATCCAAACCGACACACAGAAGAAAAGCACCTGAGTGTATCAGTTGTGCACAAATGTGAGCCACCATTACAACACAGCTATGGAAAAAGCAAATTATAGGTAGTATCAGAGGAGTTGTGTCCAATGGAAAGAAAACCATTTTCATTTTGAGATCTGAGCTGCAGTACTTAATCTCATTCATGATCCAGGGGAAAAAAAAGATTGGACTGGATGAGATGCACAGGATGTCTGCCAACAGGCTCATCCTCTCTTAAAAGAGCAAAAAAGATCCTGGGTCTTCCATGAATAGAGAGAAGTATATGCTTTGAGAATCATCATAAATCATCTCTAGGGTAAATCCCAAAGAAGGGCTATTTAAGACACAGAAAAATGTTGACACAAGAATAAATGGGCATAACCTCACCATGAATAAACACAGTTTAGAAAAGGAACAAATTCAGATGAGAAGAGTAGTGGTGTTCTTCAGTGGCTGTGTGAAGAGAGAGAATGTGTGTACAGCTAGAGCAGAGGGAAAGCTAATATTTCTTCAAATCTTAAAAGAAAACTGTGGAGATGTTAAGGTAAAATTCCTATGTTATCCATGCATTTCATCCATGAAGTATGGTGAGGTTTTACGCAATCACTTCTTCGGACAAGTAAGATGGAACACCATGTGCAAAAGTAAGACTGATGCTGGATTTCAGTGGTAGAAATTTGCCTAGCTGTATTTTCATTCAAGAGCAACATTTAAATATTTTTGGAGTGGTTCTCTGCTATATAAAAGGCATGGACCAATATCTGCTAATGACCTTGCAGAAGCACTGAAGTTTTTCTCAGACTGTAAATACATACACTGTAAGTAGCACAACCTACAGAGAAAAGAAGGTTGGTTTGAAATGTAAGAAATCAAAAACTAGAAGAGACCATTATTGTAAAGAGCTCATAAAAAGGATTTCAGCAGTTTAAGAGAACTATGACATGCAATATCAGGAGGAAAAAAAAACTTACTTTGTCATAAAATTACATGTGGGCAGAGTTACAAGGGCAGAGACACCAATACCTGCTAAAGTAGTAATTTCCAGATCACTAATTGGATCTTGATTCAGAGAAAAGCAGTCCAGAGAAAAACCACAATGCAATATATGTAGGACATTCTGAGACTCCTGGTGGAAGACATCTCTGCCCAAAGCAGTTGAGAATCTAAACAGGGGAAAGCCAGACCTGCTCAAGAGAGAGGGATACTGCTCCAAAAGCATGGGTTTAAAAAGTGGACCCTGAAAGCAGGAAATGTTTGATGAATGAAAAAGAAACAGTGTTCAAGGTCAATTGTGTTCAGAATTGGAATGACTATTTCTACTTCTAGCTGGAAAAGAAGTCTTTAACTTTTTTTGCCTATACAAAATTTGTAACATCAATGTGTTCATTCAGGAAACGGTTATTTGATGAGTGAGAAAGAAACAGTGTTCCAGGTGAATTGTGTACAGAGTTGGAATGACTATTTCTGCCTGTAGCTGGAACAGGAGTCTTAACTTTTTTGCCAATACAAAATTCATGACATTAATGAGTTCATTCAGGAAACAGTCTCCTGGCAGCCTATAGTGAAGTGTCTGTGTGCAGGAATCCACACAGCTGTGTAACGGGAGAACAAGTTCAGGCGGAAGGACAAGTCTAAATACAGCTGCCTGGGAGCTCTGCTGTCCTCGCAGAGCACTGGAGCCCATGGGGGACCCAACACCCTCCTGCCACACGATCAGCTGCCAAGTGTGCACTTTCTGCAGTGCTGACCAGACCAAAGCCTTCATTAAGATTCTTACAGTAGATGATCTTGCATCCTAATGGAAGATAGGAAAGAAACCAGAAGGGTGTTTGGCTAGCTCTACTATAAGAACCCAGACCTTTCCCTTGCATCAAGGTGTTCTGAAAACAGCAAGAACTACAATTCTACCCTTGGCCGGTTATAGCATCTACTTTTAATACTGTGTGGGTTGGATATAATCATGCTGACTGATGCACCCAGACTGCCGTAGCAGACAAATTGCACTGTACCTGCATATAGAAACTGACCTCCATAAAAACATCAGGCTGGCTGCCAGCACAGTATGTCTACATATACAGCCTCCCCCCAGTCTGTTCTGAAGTTACACTGACAAAACATAGAATCCTACAGGCAATAAACAATACTGCTAACCTACTGTATGTCAGTGCTTCCAGACAATTTTAGGTGCAGTAATAGTTCCATATTGTTGCTGATATAATGGAGGCATGCATTCGCTTAACAGAGGCACTATCCTGTGCTTCCCATTCAAGACATCAGTGAGCACTTGCTTCTAATAGTAATGGGTTTTCACATGTCCCAGGAACGTGTTTACCCCAGAGCTGCAGTAGTGCAACAAAACTTACACTGCAGCTCTCATCATTGTCAGGCCGGTGGGGAAGGATGTATGAGAGCACAGAGAGCGGTCCATCACACTTGTCGGCTGGCTGAGTGAAATCTAAGCAGCTGGTTATGATGGCATAGTAATGAGTTGGAACAGGGATTGCACTGCCTTCCACAAACCTGAGGGAATAAAGCAAATATTTATCCACAAAGGATGAACTTGTTTGGAAGAAGGTTACACAAACAACATGGTCTTTCCTCTCCTACGTGTGAGGACACACATACATTGTTGAGATGTGTTTGATTCCTGAATACTATTGAAAGTGAGCATCCAATTAGCTCACACTGTGCTACAGAATTACCTCCTGCAGCGCTGAAAGGCTTGTTCAGTTCAAAGACATAGAGAGAATGCATTACAGAATTAACAAAAGACTTGAGCATGTAACTCAATAGCACTGCTCTTTAAGTTCTAGAGAATTTTAGAGACAATAGACTCTGTGGAACCTAATTCAGCTTCATCTCAAACCAAGTCAAGGATGAACACAATTTCAAAGTTAAGGTGAAAAGTTAACTGCTGAATTGTCATTTCCTTATTTTTATCACTGTCCTGTCTACATGGGCATTCAGTCCCAATAACTTTAGAAAGAGCTAGAAAATTATGTCCCCTCCCAAAAATCAAATAATGTGCAGATAATTAATTGTTTAAGATAAAGTCATCAGCAAGAGAAGCAACAGCAAACCAATTTAAAGACAAACTCTTACTGTTTTATTTTGTCAGGTGTGTCATGTAAACCATCATAGTCATAGTCAAAGATTGGTCCACTTATAACATTGACTCCGTTTCGTTCAGTGGCATATCTCTTCACCAAAACCCTTTGGAAATAGTTCCACACCTCTGTGGGGAAGAAAACCAAACCAAACAATCAACCAAAAGTAATAAAAAAACCCCAAAACCCAAAACAAACAGAAAAAACCAAACCAAAAAAAACCCCACAGCACATCAAGATTTGGGTAAGTCAAAACATGTCAAGGTTACAAACAGTTTTCTTCTTCCTGAAGATAAAAATCCAGTGGATATTATTTGTGAGATAGTAGGGGAAATCAAAGACTAAGCATTACAGTTACTGCAGCTTCATTCAGTTTTGTCAATAAAGCCTATTCAGGACTCTTTGTTCTCTGTTGATTTTTTTCCCCAACCAGTGATAAAGGAAATGCACGGTACAGCTCCCAGGCTGGCATTACCACAGGCCTTGCACAGAGGTTCTGCTGCTCCTTCACCAAGCTGTAGAAACAGCTATTCACACGTTTTTGATATCTCTGTAAATGCTACCTTTGTCTTTGTTATCTGCTTACAGGGAAATATGCTGGGGTGGTGTGTTTTGGGGGTTTTTATTAATTTTAAAAAGGATACAGCACCACGATTAAAAGCTAAAACCAAGCATTTTAAAAGAAAGGGAAATACAAAGGTCATATTCATTCAGTTAAATTCTCCTTCGATACAAAATGTTTAACTTTTAAACTAAATGCAATCAAAGAGGACCAAAGTCATGTCATTACAGCAGCCTTTGGGAAGAGCATGACACACTTTCTCCCACCATGTCCTCCTCAACCTTAGCAAGTTAAGATTCTTGCAGAGATGGGAAACACACTGGAATCTCCAGTGACATCATTCTTATAGTTCTTTTTTTTCTTCTTTTTTAACTAACAGAAGTGTATGTAAACAAAACTTCTCAAACTTGTAAGAGTTTAACTCTTGTCTTGTCAGCTCAGACCATTAAGTCCATGGTTCCCTGGAGCTGGTGGCAATGCCAGCCTCAGAAAGCTCCCTTGTACACCTTGTTCTAAGCCAGCTGGGGCTG
The DNA here is from genome assembly GCF_965178545.1 of Coloeus monedula. Classification (NCBI taxonomy): domain Eukaryota; kingdom Metazoa; phylum Chordata; class Aves; order Passeriformes; family Corvidae; genus Coloeus; species Coloeus monedula. Next base: position 146,269,535 of record NC_138781.1, read on the forward strand.
ATGCCCAGGGTCCCACCAGCAGTGGTCTAACAAGAACTTCAGCCTAATCACTTGGCAATACCACTCCTCCAGCTGCTCACTCCTCCAATGCATGTGCCTTAACAATAATAAACAGTTCAAAAAGGAAAGATTCCGTCTCTCCTCACTGCCTTGAGTTTTGTATCTAAATCCGAGCCCTGTTCCACTTCCCACTGCAATCGCATACAGAGCAACACAAGGGCAATGTGGTCCCAGCCCAGGGGCATAATTTTTGTAGCTCCAGCAAAGCAGGAGCTGCTTCAGCCAATCTCACTATGGAAAAGATGGACACAGAATTATTGCCTGTGGGGATGGGATGGGACAGTCAATTATAAAAACAAAGCAGAGGAGGGGGCCCTCTGCAGCCAGCATTACCACCAAAGCCAGCAAAGCATAAACTGCCACCTCCTATTTCACCTGTTATGGAAAAAGATCCTTATAATCAGCTTATACTTGGCTCTCAGCACTGCAACCTGCATACATGGAGTGGTCTGTAATTCTGCAGGAATGACATTAGTACCAGAATTTTTTTGCAAGGAATCCTTCACCCACTTGTGATGAAGATGGCCACTAGACAAAATGAGCTGCTAGAGGTGGGTTGTTCTCCTGTGATTAGCATTTCAGCAAAATACTGAGATTAACATTAGCATAAAGAGCACTTTTATGAAGTGACTCAGGAGCGGGAAATCCCTGATAATTTTTCACTACGTAATCAGTCAAGAGCTTTTGCTCAAATTTCCAGCAAGCATCACCACTTGGTCCTACACAGAGGCTTTTCAGTTAAAAACACTCTTTTCTGGTTAAAAAGAAACAGGCTCCCATAGGCTTTGATGTTTATCCAAACCTCTCTGGCCTAAAATCTTAATTGGAAATCTCACAAGAACAGGCTCTTGAGATTCTTCCAAGGCTTGTCAATCCCTGCCAAGCCAAAAATACCACCAGAATAGCCTGATGGTTTTCCTACCTCTTGGCAAGACTAGAGAGAAAAGGGATGTGCAGACAAAAGAAATGTTAATATTATAATCCTGCAGCACTGAAAGTTTCAGACAGGTTTAAATCATCCCTCATTTTCCATAAATTGGTTTTCTCTTTTTTCTTTATAGGTAATAAATATGTTCAGTCTCCTTCTAAGGGCATGGAGAGAAAAATCAAATCTAATCACTTGTCCCCGAACTACAAAATGCCAAGGACACACTCCCAGGCTTGAACATGCTCTCAGGCTCCAGCTGTTGCCTAAGTATGTTCCACACTAGCTTGGGCTACAGACAAGAGAATCTGAATGATCTTGCAGACAGTGAATTACTGTGAAATAAAGCACAACTGCTGACCTACAGCACGTCTGTGCTCTTACCTTAGCCCAGCACCAAGGAAAATAAACTTTTCTTAAGCCTTTCTTGTGGTATTTATTTATTATTTATTTATATTGTGGCATATATAGCCTGCCCATACCTAGCACTATACAGGCGCCCACAGGTATTATCTGCTGGCTATAGGTAACTGAATTTTATGTTCTAAACTTCTCCCATCAGTTCATACCATAATCCAACACACAGTAAAAAAAAAAGCTTGTTGTTAAAGAGAAGTATAGTCATGGAAAAAAGCACTTACTTTTGAAGGCAGGATACATTGGAATTATATTTGTTATTAGAAAAGCATCATATTTTGCTTCTGCAGAGGAACTTAATTCTGAAAACAGTGAAACAGAAAAATATTAATAAGATGAAATATAAGAATTTCATAAAAGATATAAATGTTTTGAAAATGGCTTCAGATCTTAACCAAAGGGAATACTATAATCTAAACAGCAATCTGAATGCTATATCCAGAAATGCACATTACATACACAAAATTTGTCTTTAACATGACAGCTGAGCATGGAAAGGAAGGATTTTATCTTTACTTCAACTGTCAGTCTGTTGAAACTATTTTCATATAGCTCATCTATTTTTGCTCTCTTTTTAAAAGGCAGAGAGCTGCTCTGCAGGCATTTACAAAAGAGGCCAACAATTTTCTGGGAAAGAAGTGTGGAATTATCTTTTAGTTCTGAGCAAGCCTTTGCACCAGTAATTCCATTTCAGAAATCCACCATAAAATATTTCAGCCACTGAGTGAGGAAGGCAGAGCAATGAAGTTCACAGCTGTGAGAAAGTTGTGCCCCTTCAACATTTACTATTCCCAGAAGATCACTGCTCCAATACTGGAGTAAAGCAAGTGCATCAGGAGAATCAAGAACACTTGTTTACACAGGCTTTCTACTATCACTATTTCTATAGGATGGTAGAAACTTTTACAGTATGCAAAAGTCTAATTTGGATTTATGAATTAAAAATATGTTTATCTTACTGGTGGTTTGAATTCAAAATTAGTCTGTTTTTATCTGGTGGAGTTTGCCTGGAGTATGTTCATACCAAAGGTTTTCCCTAACAAAACAAGACAATTGCAAAATCCCTAGGTACTAAAAAGCTATCTAAACTTACGAGGAGGGAAGAGGAATCCATAGGAGAGCTGTTTGTCGCCTCGGTATGCGGCGCAGCTCTGGCTGTTTCCTGGAGAAATGCGGAGGTCAGGCCTCACACAGCTGGCCAGGTGCTCCGGGACACCTGATACCTCTGCCTGTATTGAGGAACATGGAGAAAGCAAAAAAAAGTAATTTCAGCTTTTACAGATAAAAGGAAACAGTTGACAGACTGCACAGAAGGCCTTGTGTAGTAAAATAAACCACTACAACCTAATCCTGCTCCTGCATTGCTACACAGTCCCTTCTTCAGGGAAATATCCATGGGAGATAATTCAAATGAAGGCACTCATAATAAAACAACCCCCCACTGAACAAAACAAGAGAAGAAATATATGACCCTTCTGCCTTAAAATTCTTCTCTCATGAAGGAAATAAAAGAATCTGGGCATTGTTTACAGAGGTACTTGACATCATTTCTGGTGCGAAAATTTCCCTGGGAAAGGGAAATTTTAGGACTTCAAGAACACGGATACCAAAAAACTTTCCCCAGGATTTTTTAAGCACATTTCAAGAGTAGAGACAGCTCTAACCTGTTTGGAAATAGTGTAGGATGTCCAGAGAGGCATCAGGAATGTTTCACTGTAGCCACTTTCAAAGTCGTGATGATGCAAGATATTGTATTTTGTGCGGTACAGTACTGCAGGGCGTCCATATAAAAGATGCTTCTCTAAAGATCAAAAGAAATTACATTTACATTTATTACTAAAAATCTTAAGGATGAAAAAAAGAAAAATGGGCTTGGCTTTTTGTCAAATGCTGATTTTTCAGTGATCATTAATGGGATATTGACACCAAATAATTACTAAGGAAATCTTTTGAAAGAGAGAGAAACAGCTCTTCAACTGTTCTGGCTGCAATCCCCATTCCAGGCTCACAATACCCTTTGGGATTAAAAGTCCCTTCTACACTTGAAAGCTTGTTTGTGTCACAGGTTGGAGAGAGGGTATTTTTCCAAACACTGGAGACTCTTCAATTATCTTTGTGTCCACATTTCAGTCACATATGAGGTGATAAGTACTTTTCTTCATAGCTTTAAATCCGTCCCTGGTCTATCAGTCTTGCCACTCTTCTCTGGACTTTCTCTCCTTCCTAAGTTTTCTGTAAAGTCCCTCTCAAAACAGAGGCAAAAGTGACCACTCACTAAAAGAGTAGTTTTTTCCCCACTTGGCTGATACAGATTAGTTCTGAAGACTGATGTGATATTTTTTGTCAGTAAAATCAAAGAAACAAACTAAGAAAAAAGCCTTTTCCTAACTTTGGCTACAAAAAGATACCTCCAGCTCTGTAAAAACTGCCCTTCTTCTGTCTTGGTGATGTTATGGTTAAATGTCCTTAGATAACTCTGACAACCTTGCTTATAAAAAGACAAAAACATTGAAAGAGATAGAAGAAAAATAGATTTCCTGGATAATCTTGCATTGCCCTGTAGAGTTCATTGAATTTGATAACCTTTTGGCAAACACACATGGCTTGCTTTTGGAAATTAAAACAGAAAATTAAAATAGAAACAAGGAAAGCAGCCTAACACAATTCCCAGATAGGCATTTAACCTGAAAGAAAAGGGCATGTTTTATTAGTGCTTGACTACAAACACAGGATGTTTTTATAGGGCACAAGAAAAAAAGTAGGAAAAGCCTAGTCTAAGGACAAAGATGATAAACTTGCTTTATTCAAGAGAAGCTGAAGTCATCTTTTTCTTCTGCCTGTGAATAACGACATCGTGCACTGTGCAGGAGAAGGGAATTAAATAAACGCAGGAAGATCTGCAAACAGGTGCTACAGCTTGTCTTGAAGTAAAACAAAACTTGCATGCAGCAGAACTGCTTGTTTAAATAAGGACACACCATGCCATTTAACAGAGAATTGACAAATGAGCAAGTGCAATTGGTTTGAATGCTCACATATTAAAATATATCAAAATACTATTTTTATATTACTACAGCGAAGAAGAATGAAAACTATAAACCAAAATAAAGATGTTGAGATTTGAACTACAGCAGTGACGGAGTTTTTTCCTGATGCCAGAAACTGTCACAGTGAGGAGTAGCTCTTCATCGATTGGGAAAATCAGTTTAACAAGATGAAAGCTGCAGAAAGGCAATTTAACTCACAAAGAGGAGGAATTACATCACATTTAGAAACTAAAGGATAGGCTGCATTGCCTGTTCACAACAGAGAAACTGAAAATACCTTCATAAAGTATTGCCTTCATAAGGGAATTGAAACAAATCTCCTTAACCATCTGAACAATACAATTTGAGATACCTCAAAAATCCGTGTCTAAACTCAAAGCTTCAGAATTTGTTAATCTGGACAATTGTTATGGTAAGGGAAATGCTGTGAATTGTTATGCTGAACTTGATCACCACTGTGAGAAGGAAAACTCTGCTTTGGTTCACCTTTCAACTCAGTAGTGCTGCTCAGAAAAGTAGTGCTCCTCTGCTCCTATTGCTCCACTTTAACCTGGACCACGGCCCTGATGCAGCTGAGAATGCAGTCACACAGAAGTCAGCGCTGGCACACAGCAGGAACTAGTGTCCAGGAGAGCTGGGAATGCTTTCTCCTGGGAGTAACATTGACTTGAACACTGAAGAGGAACAGAATTGCGCTCAGCAGCCTAAACTAGCAGAGCACTTGTTTCACTCTATAACCTGCACCCTAAGAGCCAAGCATTAAGACCTAGTCAGGGATTGTCAAAGCAGCTGTAGCATCCTTTCTAGGTGAAACCTGAGCCTGGATAACTATGGGAAAACACAGCATGCAAACAGAGTCTGGTTTTTCCCCCACTTACAGCCTGTGGTTGAACGGAGTACTACCTCATGCACCCTCTCCTTTCCTCATGTCTCTACCTTCACATCTGAGCTTAAAACTTCTGAAGGTGACAGAGTGGAAGAATTAAAACTCACATCACTTTGAACAATGCTTTAGTCCCAGTTCAGCAAAAGGTAGTGTGCACTTCGTCACATGAGCAGTGCTTCATCCCGAGATCCCACATATCTCATGTGTGTCTGTGTGCTACTTCAGCAGTTACTCGAAAAGACAATTTACCACACTTAACCACACCAGGAGCTGCTCTGGTATTAACGACGTAAAGTAATTTACAAAAGAAAATGAAATCAGCTTTCATCAACTGAGGCAGCAGGCTCTTACCTTCTGTTCCCTTGACATGAAAGCGCTTGTTGAGTTCATCCAACTTGTTCTTCTCAAGAATAGAAAAAAAAGGAACAAAATTAGGACCACTGGAGCACTCTGACATCTCATTTTACTAGGCATCTAACACAACAAAACTAGTACTGTAAGACAGTGATGATTTTCTTATCTTCACTTATACAAAAAGCCATAATTGTTCCAAGAGGGCAAAAGACTTCACAGGAGGGACCTGGGGAAATTCTTACAGATCAAATCCTCTCAAACAAGTAAAATGGCTACAGCTTTACCAAAAACTACTGCTAGTAGTGGAGGCCTTCACAGATCCTAAACACCTACCTTATCATCACATGTACATCCTATATCAAAATCTGATGCAGAAGGTAGAGCTACAGGATACAGTGGTTTAGCAACTTCATCTGGCACAGTTGGTTTATAAACATTGGCTCTCAGCAGGTGATTTAAACTTCCATGGGTGCCATTATTGGGAGCAGGCTTTAATCCAAGCAGATCTATGAAACCACCGAGGAAAAAATGAATGGTGGTTAGACTCCAAACATGTATTCAGCAGCAACTCTATCAAGCCAAGACATTTATTAGTAATACTGTTTACACCTACAGCATGTTAATGAAAGCTTTTAATGTAATAAAAACACTGATCTTTTGTCCAAGTCATAAAATTGCAAATGCCACATGAATAGTATCTTTGCTTTCATGACAAAATGTTAATTTGCACCAAGACACTGGAAAAGTTTTAAACTGTACAGAGTTTTATTGTAACTACTCCTTCAGCTTCCAGTGCAAACCTATGCTCAATGTGCTGACCTTACACCAAACATCTGCAACACATTGATTTATGAAAAAGGGCTAACTACCCCTTAGGTAATACATATTTGGGAAAAAAAATGTGAATCACATCTTTGAAACACCTTGAAGTTTTACTGTGAATTACATGTTGAAAATTTCATTTTTCGAGAAAATCAGTACTAAAGAAAAGATCTTAATGAATATCTGTAAACATCATGAGATTCTTCTTCGTGGCTTCAGTGCAAATTCGGGAAACATAATCATACCAGGAAACGCCATAGAAAACTAAGTGACCAGCCTGAGCTGCTGCATGAGATGTGCAGGTGCAGAAGCAAGTCTCTGAACAGAAACATCTTTCCTAGACTGCTGAGATGTGGACACCACACATTGTAGGGGTGTCCATTTGATCTCTGTCAAGCTGCACACATCCTAACTATAGTAACGCCCTTTACTGGCCAGCACCAGAGCAAACTGAGACCCCTGAGATGTGCCTTCAGCCCTCCTGGCAAGTGCTTGGGAAAGGGGGACTAGGAAAAAAACACTGGGAGGAAGTCAGGGCATGAGCTCATGGGTACCTAAATGAAGCCCTGGTAAAATAAGTTGCTGCTTTTGCAACTTCTCAAGCAGACAGCTTACCACACATGACGTTGTACAGTTCAATGTTTTCAAAAGGAGGCACTTTGGTCTTGTACTTGAAGGTAGGACCATAACCTATAAAGACAGTCTTAAAAAAAAAATAGAAAGAAGAACATGAAGGAAGAACTTTAAAATGTGGGGGTTTTCACTGAATACTTACATTTCAGAGACTTTCAACTTCTTCTGCCTTCAATGACCCTCCCACACATTGCTCGTACCTGCATGCTGTTTATCTTGTTGTCATAGCCATGGTCTCCGTGAAAGAAACATTTTCCTGTTGGTTTCTTGTAAACATCCACAGCTTTCCTAAATTGAAAAAGTATTAGAAAATTTCCTCAAAGGTGTCTGACCTGACAATATCCTTTGGGGGCAGGAAGGATAAGGTTACAGGACAATGCATTGTTTATCTTTCTTGAATAGCAGTAGTAGGACTGCAGGCTTATACAGCATCCCCAGGGTTTCTCCCTCTACTCCCACTCTAAGAAACAACTATTATTGATAAAAACCTTAGTATCTATTATTTTCTCAGACCTTCTCATATCACATAATCTCCTGCAGGCTGAAGGTGTTGGACCATACTCTTCCAATCCTCAAAAGGCCAACAGAGGCTGCTCAGAAAGCACCTTTGTGATGTTACAGTGCCACAGTGTCATACAATGCTACAAAGTGCTTTCGCCTGTTTGCCTTTAGCCCAATAAACAAAAATGGGGGGCAGAAACAAAGCTGAAAAAATAAAGATTTTCATGAACAGAAATAGCTGGGATGATAAGTGCTCTACCATAGGAATGATAATTATCAGCTTGTTATTGAGATGGGTTTTTTACAAAATAAGTGGAAAAATAAGTATTGTGTCATAGGAATTATAATCACCAGTTTATTTCAGAGTACTTCCATACAGTTTTATAGGGCTATGTGCAGGCAAGACATGCAGAGGACCACATTATCCTACAAATTAATTTCTTCATGTGCAATAAAATAATGCTCAGTCAAAGCTTGATTTTGGCCTTGTATTTATATCTATGTTTATATACTAGAGTTACAGCAATCAGGCTGTAACTACCAATTACACTTACACTAATGAATGAATTAGTGGTGAATGAGAGCTCTGAAAATTCATAAATAAGCCAAAGAAAGACTGATGTAATTAGTAAGAAATTACTAAATGTAAATCAACCTGGGCAATCCCATAAATTCCAGTAAAAGCTTTTATAGGCGTAAAATTCAGAGTGTGATTCTTTGAAATATACATAACCCCAGCCACAGGGCAGCCTGCCAGCAGCCAGTGGAGTTATGCAAGAAAGCAAATGGGGTTTCTCATTCAGTGCTTCAGCAGAGTGATTCTTGCATAATTCATGGAAAGATAAGCACAGATGTCAAAAGCCACTTACAACACACTGTGTGTTTGCCTGGCAGCTATATGGGCAAAAAACCCTACCATAATTTAAAGCTCATAACAGACTACCATGAGCCAAAAGCTGTGTCATCTTCCAAGAAGCACTGAGTCAGATTCATACAAAAAAGACCCTACCATTCTCACACTGTAATACACAACACGTGTCAAAGTATAGTCAAATGGAAAGCTGTGCATGATCCATAAACAAAGGCTACTCCTCTCCTGTTCACTCTATACATGTATGTGCCAATTTGTTTTTCCTCATTCAATTTTTAGCTAACTAATAAATACTGCCCATATTCTATATCCAAAAATTCAGAGTCATATGGTTAAGAGCAACCCAAACCAGAGTTTTTCCTGAGCTAAAGCATCCTGGCTTTCTGTGGATTTGTTTTGAAACACAGTACATTGCCAGCACAACACTTTGATGGCCACCCCTCATATCCTTCCACATGTTCTCAGGCATTCACCCACTCTGCCAGTATCTCCATTTTCTTTCCATTCATCCATTTCATCCACTCAGACTCTTGCTCCCTCACATCCCCTCACCACATAAGCCTGCCCCTTCCTCCCACAATCCCTGCTCCTCAGTTGGAGTAAGCTTGCACCTCATTAGAAAGGCTTATCAGTTTCTACATTTGAGCTAATCAGTCAAAAACCACAAAGCTGCTTGAGCACATCAGTTTGGGTTTCTAACTTCTATCCAGCAATTGATTTTCCCACACTTTAAAATATTTTGTGTTCTAAACCACATCCTCATGCACGAAATGTGATCGAACCTCACACAGATTTCAAAACTCCTCTTGCTCACAGGGTAGAGGTAGATGCAAACAGACAGGGCAATCCTAAGTGTCCCATTTCCTCAGAAGAAAAGACTGAAAATTGGGATGGAAGCAAAAGCAAGGGTTACCTTGCCACATGCCATTTGCGATCCACCAGTAAATGGACATCCTCAATTCTTCGGTTGTTGGCATAGTGCAAACGTTTAGGCAGGTGCTGTTTCAAGTAAGGCTTGAAGTGCTGGTCAGGCTTTCTACACTGAAAAATAAATGGTTACAAATAGCACACTGTGAGTTAGCTTAAGATGCACATAAAACCTTTGACTACAGAAATCAAGCTGTTAAGGGCAGCACTGATGATGTCTGGGAAACAAAGTGTACATCTAGAATATGTAGTCCAGTCATTTCTGTCCAGTATTTACATGCAGCCAAGGCCCAGGGAGGCATTCAAAGATAAATTTAGATAGTTTCATCCTCATGACAGTCTTTATGAAACTATCAAACAAAATGTCACATATACTTAACTCACAGATGAAGAATTCTAACTGGACCAAAGCTTAAGTTCCAGAGGACGACTGATGCTCAAAAATACACCTCATCTGCAGATATATTTAAAGCCATCTGGTTACAAAATTTGGGGGGTTTTGTTTTAATTTTAAACACTTTTCTTCCATTAAAGGCAAGGTTAGAGTTGAAGGCTATTAAATGCACTTTTTCAGCGTCTTTAAAGTGCTAGTAAAATGTTTACCCTAAAAGATTACTTTCCAATTCTGAAGCAATGAATAAATAGACTCAATTCAGGGAGTAAAGACAGTCCAGGAGATTCTGTCTCTGCACTGCCCAAAAAGGTTATAAAAGCTACTAGAGCAGAAAACAGTGAAAAACATGACAAACATTAATCTGTGTGCATGAAGGGCACCATTTAACATTCTTTATTTATGATAATGGTTGATTGATTTTCCTGACTAAAGAGTGAGAAAAGCAAGCTGAATAATGCCACAAATCAAGAAGTGAACAGTGAATTATAGACAGATACCTCCCAGTCCTAAATACTTACTGTAAGGTTGGCAACAATCACTTTAGGATCATCTGTTAAGCAAAGGAAAAAAAAAAGAAAAGATTAAAAATTTGCAGAAGAAAACACAAGTTTTACATAAGCACACTTCCTAATACTTCCCTGACCTTTACTAAAAGTGTTTTGTATGTATCATAGAATAAACCAAATCATTTGGGTTGGAAAAGACCTTTAAGATCATGAAGTGCAACCCTTAATCCAGCACTGCCAAGTCTATCACTAAACCATGTCCACAAGTGCCCCATCTTTTAAACACCTCCAGGGATTGTTACTCCACCACTTTCCTGGGTGGCCTTTTCCAGTGCCTGACCACCCTTTTTAATAAAGAATTTTTTCCTAATATCCAATTTGAACTTCCCCTGGTGCAACTTGAGGCCATTTCCTCTTGTCCTGTCACTTATTACACCTGGGAGAAGAGACCAACCTCAAGCTGGCTACAGCCTCCTTTCAGGGAGTTGAAGAGAGTGATAAGGTCTCCCCTGAGCCTCCAGGCTAAACACTCCCAGCTCCCTCAGCTGCTCCTCATCAGACTTGTGCTCCAGGCAGACCCTTCACCAGCTCCATTGCCCTTCTCTGGACAAACCCCACATGCTCAATGTCCTTTTTTGAGTAAGGGGCCCAAATATGAACCCAAGATTTGAGGTGTGGCCTCACCAGTGCCAAGTACAGGGGGACAATCCCTGCCCTGGTCCTGCTGGCCACACTGTTTCTGATACAGGTTAGGACACCACTGGCCTCCTTGGCCACCTGGGCACACACTGGCTCATGTTCAGTCACTGTTGACCAGCACCCCCAGCTCCTTTTCCAAGGACAGCTTTCCAGCCACTGTTCCCCAGCCTGCAGCACTACATGGGGTTGTTGTGACCCAAGTGCAGGACCCAGCATCTGACCTTGTTGAACCTCATACCATTGGCCTTGGCCCATTGATCCAGCCTGTCCAGATCCTTCTGCAGAGCTCTCCTACCCTCCAGCAGATCAACACTCATGCCCGGCTTGGTGTTATCTGCAAATTGATTCAGGGTACCCTTGATCCTCTCATTCAGATCATCAATAAAGATATTAAACAGAACTGGCCCTGACACTGAGCCCTGGGGAACACTCTGGACCTGGCCATCCAGACAGTTTTTACCCAGTGAAGGGTGCCCCTGTCCAAGCCACAGGCTTCCAGTTTCTCCAAGAGAATGATGTGGGACACAGGACACAATATCAAAGACTTTACATGAGTCCAGGTAGACAATATCCACAGAAGCAGGTCACCTTGTCATAGGAGATCAAGCTGGACAAGCAGGACCTGCTTTTCCTACACCCATGCTGGATGGGCCAGATCCCCTGGTTGTCCTGCATGTGCCATGTGATGGCTTGGCCATATGTAGTTGCTTAGGTAGTGTTCTCACTGTTTTATGATCTGGGCCTTAGCTTAATACTTATTTTATTTTCTGAAAACACAGACTTTCAAGACTTTTGGCTGTTTTATTTTAAAATAAAACATTATCTCCAAATACAATGACCTTCCTTGAAAAATTTTGAAAGCACATTTGAATGCAACAATGCACTCTGTTAGAAGCAGCAAGATAAATATGTAGCATTTTCTGGTCACTTTTAATGTTTGACCGATTTCATAGGCTACTACTGAGTAAGTGAAAAGCCACAGTAAAATATTCTGGATTTGTCTTTGGGCTATTAAAGGGACGTGCAAGATGTAGAAAGACCAAACCCAGTAACACTAACTATTTTCTTCTGTGGGGTGGGGGAAGCATTTTTCAGTCATGAGAGAAAAACGGGCTAAAAGAAAATCTTCAGACATGAAAATCTCGTGTTCAAATACTATTGTTTTGGTTGCTTAAGGCATGATCTTGCTGAGGTTGAAATAGGCTCTACTGACTCTCAAAACACAAGGTGCAGGCTTTTGCATTGCAAAGGTGTGTTTGCAGTATTGAAACAGTATTATGGAACGATAAAGAATAAAGACATTGGTAATTTGCCATTTAAGGAGGTAAACCCCAGTTCCAAAGGTAAGAAACATGCTTCTTTGTTCTATGTTCAAACTGTTGATTTATAAGCAATCGCAAATATTCAAACTAGGAAGCTGCAGACAGAAGCCAAAAGAGGAAAATGTTATTGTGGGAAAACGAGTGGTATGACTCAGAGGTCAGACAGACAAGCTGATCTTTTTGAAAGATATTGCCGTTCATCCTCCAAAGAAAACTTATTTTTCTTAGCAATTTGGGAAGTCAAGGATTGAAAGATCTTTAAAAAAAAAAGGACTTCTCAGAACTGAAATTTGTTCTCAGTAGACTGTGGAGTCTAGGAATTCAGTCTCATGCTAGTCTACAAAGCTTGAACAACATGTACACTACTTTCAACATATCTTTACACACTCATTATATATTCCTCAAGCAGAAATACCCAGGTAAAAAAAGTTTACAGTAAAATAGATGCACACACAAATCGGTATTAAGAAAGTTTTACCACATTCTTATGATTTCTGCTACTATTCTGGAAGTATTTAATCTTCAAAGATTGATCTTTCTATGAAATTTGTCCTCAACTGCAGCATATCTGAAGTGTTGTGAGGAAACTTGGCTATCTGATCTTCCCCTATATCAAAAGCTGTCACACTTGGAAGCATATGGTGAAAAAACACAGGTACTTATGGTTTATTTATGCCTTACACAGTTTGCATGGTAACTTAAACTGCTAGCAAAGCCAGGTTTGCCCTTGTATGCTGAACCAGAGCAGCCAGGGTGCTGGTGCAAGCCCTGTCCCGGTAATGCTGCCCTGGAGGCAAAAGGAGGGCAGCTGGTCTGTAATGCTTGAAATCACAGAGTTAGTTTCACCAGAGGACTCCTGCCCGAGCCCTGAGAGCTATTGTCAAAGATCAGTTAACCTCAAACACTAAGTCAGGGTAAACTTCTAAAAGCATGGTTCAAAATAGCAACAAGTTTTACTGACAACATTGGCCCTGAATGCATGTGCTAAATCTTCCTTATATCCTTCAACCTCTCCAGTCTGTTGCTGTTTAGCAACCCACATTACTCATCTATGCCAAAAGTATGATAAAACTACTGAATTCAAAATTAGCAAGTCACTTTTTTTCCTATTAGCTCATAAAATATACCAGATGCTATTTTTTATATCCAAGCTGTGCAGTGCTGAGATTCCCCAAACAGTTTTTGTTGACAGAGGAGAAAAGTGCAGGAATAAACTCACAATGGCACGTGAGCTGGCATGTGAAACTGGCTTGGAGTTCCCATTCCTCCTTGATATCAAAGAGTGGCGTTTAATGCAGAACATTTAAGCCCTCCCCTTGACAGTTCCACCACTGTGGGGTCTGTGAAATACAGACTGGAAAGGGAGCAAGCAACTGGTCTTCAGTGGGATTCCCTCTGAAATTCCTGCCAACACCCTGCAAATTTACACCCTTTGGACAGCATCATTTCAAGGAAGGAATAGAGTCTAGTTCTCAGGATATGAGAGGTACAATTAAATTAACTTACACTTCAGGTTATTGCTAGACCTAGGGCGAATTCGTCCCAAAGATCCAGGCAGCAAAATTATATCATCCACATTGGTCAGATAGTTGCTTAAAAATTCAGTTCTTTCACAAGTCGTGTCTTCCATCCCTGAAGAAGGAGAATGCAAAATTAAACCACCCTGAAAATGACCACATTTTCCACAACAGCAAAAAAAGGAGATCCCAAACACCCTATGTATTATTTCCTTTTGGATGACTAATCTTGTTCTTTACAGCCATCTAATTCCAACATAAAACACTGGTAGGACTCAAACTAGGAGTGCCTATACAAGAGAAATACCACTCTGAGCGTCGTAGGAACGGTCATCACATGTACCATATGTGCACTGACTCAACTCCAAATTAAGCTCATGGAAAAATCAAAGTCTGTTTCTAGTTTAATATACTACTTTGGGGATTATTTCTTTTTAAACAAATGATTTGAAGAGGAATAGCACACAAAAGGTATTGTCTGTTGGTGGTCTGTTCTAAGGCAGCCGCAGATAAACAATTTTCTCTTGCAGACATTTGTGGTGGGGAGGAATGTACTGCCAGCCACAGGAGGTTCTCAGCACAAAACTGCCACCCCTGGAAATCCTTCCTGACCCTTACCCTTCTCTACCCACAGCCAGAAAGGAGGCATAGACCATTTTATTGCTGATGTAGCAGTTCATGTGAGACTGTCGGGAACAAAGATCTAAAAAGAAAAGGACCTTTGGTGGCATCGCTAAAAAAGTTACGCAAACTCAGGTTTTTCTTTAATAAAAATTTCTTTTTCTTTTTCTCTTTGGTAATATTTATTATTTATTCTATTGCAGAGTTTATTCTAATGTTTGAAGGAATAAGACCTACCAAATAATATCTCTATTTTTAGATGACTGCATATGACCATGAAATACCTTCTTACCTCCTTCCTCCATTATTTTGATGACTCTTCCGTCTAAGCTGGGTACAGTCTTACAGATATTCCAGCCTTTTTTCTAGTAGGATAACTTGACCCACTGATTGCCATGGAAATGCCTCAATCTGAAACCTTACTTTTCTCCTCATGTACAGGAGAACAGGGCTATTAATTTTTTCATTTCATAAAAACTGACAAGAAGATTACTCTAGGCAAATCGTAGCCCTCATACATGCAAGAAGAGCTACACTTGGATGTGATATCAGAAATGCCAAGATTTGAAAAGCTCTGAATGAAGAAGTAAGTACCTAGATCACTGTTACAAAAGAGAAGTGTCCCTCCATGGCAATTACAGGTGAGCTGAGTGGCCAGTCCACACCAGCTGGCTCTTTTGGGAGACAAACTACCAGAAAATTGATCAGCACAAAAATATCTTAAATGGAACTTTGATTTAGGTCACCTACTAGATGTACAGCTACATTGTTTAAGCATTTCTCTTCTGATAAATATTATGGCTTAAAATTTACCATGATCACCAACAAATATAACATTGACACATCGATGTAGTTTCAACTGTTTCAGTCCATCCATTAGTTGTCCTACTGTCTTGTCAATCTCTCTCAGGGGATTCACCATCATCTGTATAAATATTCAGAAGGGAAAAAAAGTTAATTCTGTCATTGCAATGTTCCTACTTCTACAAATGGGAGTCCTTTGCCAAAACTCTGATGGGAAAACCATCCAGGTCAAGAGGCAAAGCCTTGGCTGAGCTGTTACTCCTACAATTATTGTACCATTTCCTTGTGTATATCCACACCATGACTTCAACATGAGAAAGCCCTGCTGAGATGCTGACACGAGACAGCGGAAGATCTTTATGATCTAGGCCTCCCATAAACATGTGTACAGTTGGTAAAACAATGTATAGAGAGCAGAAAAACACATGTGACTTTGGGGTTCAGTTTCTTTCTTATAGATAGAGAGCAGTACTTTTAACAGGCTATTTTATGTGAATGGTTTAGTCAAAAAATGAACATGAAATGAAGCTTTAGACTTGGGATTCACATGCCAAGTCACTTAATGAAATTCACTTCAAAGGACATATGATACTAGGATGACAACACGCACGTCACTTGAGTAGCACATGGGGCTCAGAGGGAGTGTTCTTCAGCTTCAAAGCCAAGAGTTTCCAACAGTTCAAATGACAGTTCTGGCAAAATTTTCAGCAGGCCCCAGAGGATACAGATACCATACTGTGATTTCTTCCTTTAAGTTTCTTTTTCATTAAGGAAAAAAACCAAACAAAACAAAAAACCAGAAAAAACCAAGACACAGGACTGTGTTTTCAGCCTTAAGAAAATGAAAGATTTTTTACCAGATGGCACAGAGAAGGGAAAAGCAAGATTTTAGACAGAGGACTCAGATTTTGTTTTGATTTTAAGAAGAAAATATTTGTTGTCACTATATGCCAACTTCTTCCTCACTTGTCTGATTTGGCTGGTTCAAGTATCCACAGTAAAAAATCCTCCCAATAGCAAACAGAATGATAACAAATTCTGGATGAGAAAAAACTAGATTTTGGCAGAATTTTCTGAAGTAAACAAAGTGTTGATGTGACCCAGAAAGAGATGGTTCAGAAATTTTCCTGCTGCCTGAGTCATTAAGGGATAGATGTTAAATGAGTCTGCTAGGTTCTGGGACAGGAAATGTCAACTCCCAATGCACAAAGAAGGGACTTACAGGAGAAGGAATCACGGTGAGGAACAAGAGGAACAGTTTCTGCAACATATGGAAGTGGTTCAGACAAAGGGTGAAATTTTGAAATATTTTAATTCAGGAAAGCCTAAGTAGTCACTTAAGTTAAAACTTTGAAACATTCAAGTTTGGAAAAAAAGAAAATTGTCTGTTTCAGCATTCTTTCACTCTCCAATGCAAAGAATTTCTTCTACAGATGGGAATTCCATTTTTATGAAAGTCTATTTATATTATGTCAATCATATAAGGAAACACAACTTCTACTCAGAATCCAAAGCTTATTCAAGGATGCTGGAAATCCAGACAGATTTTCCATTAATGTTTACTTTTGTCAGCAAGCTTGAGTCTTCTTTTAAAAAACAATAATGATGATGAAAAGATAGGGCAACAATAATTCAAGGATTTCAAGTGATGGTAATTTTGTTTATCTGCCCTCTTCATCAATCTGACCTCCTCTTACAGCTCCTTCCCAGATGTGACTTTCAAAGATTTATTAGCAAACAAATAAAACTCTTGTATATACCCTTCTTCACCTAATATCAAGACTTTGGAAGACTGTACAGAAACATTTTATTTTTCAAGATACATGGATCTCTGGGATGGTGCTACAATAAAGAGTTTTAAAGCATTGTGAAAGTGCTGGGGGCAGGATTTGAAACAAAAAAACCAGCTAGATTCTCTCACAAGTCTTCCCATAGAAGTCTGATCAGAAGGAAAAAAGAAAATCTTACTTTTTCTTTTTTTTTTTTTTAATAATTGGTAGGATCCATCCTGTACTGCATTCCATTGCACTCAAACAGCATCAAAAGATGAACTTGCAGATATGATGGCAACTGTTGTGTAATACTAGGGTTCTTGTTCTGAAATAATAGTGTCAAATTTTCACAGTTGACTTATCAGAAAGAGTTCATTAGGGATAATGAACTTTTCACTCAGAGAAAAAAAGGCAAAAAAAAAAAGGAGCAACCTGTGTTCACATCACTAGAAATGTTATTTCTACTCTATTTCATGTCAGAATGGCAAATTAGAGAGTAATAGCAATATCATCCATAGTAGTTATTAGTTTTCCTCTCAGGTAAATCTGTGTTAAAAGTTCTCTGGAAAATTCCTGGGGTTTTACACGTGATTTTTTTTTTTTTGCATGTCCTTGTTTGCCATGTTTTTTACACTTAAATAATGTGTCTCAAAATAACTCTTTAAAGTTGAATTGTGCAACAAGTCAAAAAACATCCCCACAAAATAAATCTACTGAGAAGAATGTTTATAGCCTCTTTAGGATACTGTGGAGTGTAAAGGCTTTTGTTTCAAGCTTAAAGGAGAAATAGGTAGATTGTTAGTGCCAGGTGGAAAATGACAGTATACTAAGGAATATTCTTTTCATCCACTTGCACTTTTTCCTAATAAAGCAATTTCTATTTGATGTTTTCCTTATGAAAACAGACTTATGCATCACCTTTTGCAAATACAGGATTCAGAAGTCCTGTAATAAGAATTCCCTACCCTCTAGTTACAAAATGACTTTAAAATGTGTATTTTTAAAAGAAATGTTCTTTCCGTTTTAGATTTTATGAGTCGTATTTTCAGGACTTTTCCACAACCATGATGACTAGATACAAAATCTCAAATAATCACCATGCTCCCATGAGCCGGAAGTTACAGAGGCTACAACATATTGCAGAACTTGTAATAGTTCAGAAGGGTTAGCAGCAGTGGTAATGTCTTCCCAGAGGTTTTTCTGACATTGCCTCCAGCTGATGGCTGGATTTAAAAGTATAAAGAGATTATAAAGATAACTTTCCCTAATGCAAACAGTCTGAAACAAGAAAAACACAGCTCCCAGAAGGCTTAGTCTGGGTTTGGCTGCTCTCCTTTGGGTCCTTCAGTACATTTATAAAAGTTTTGGCTGCAAAATACCAACCTGAAGCATGGAGTGAACTCCCCAAGTTGAAAAAAATAAAGACAGTGTATTGCCTAAAAAGTGGCACTTCCATCATAAATTTTTCGAACTTACTTTCTTCCGACGAGTTTCCGTAGAATATTGATCCACTTTATGTACTTTTCTTCTTTTCTTTGGAGCTGCAACTGGTCTTTCATGTCTCCTCTTAGGAGGAAGCTTTCTCTTAGGTCTCTTAGGCGGAGTAAGAGGGGAGCCATAACTACTCTCCTGTACTGGCAGGGAGAGATGTCTGGACTCAGAAAAAAAGCCTGTCTCAGCTCACATCAGATAGTAAAGCTACCTGTGCCAGATAATTCTGAAGCATAAATGCTATGGCCTTATGAAATATTTAGGATTTTGGACAATTTAGGATCTACCCCTTTTTAAGGGGGAATTTACCAAATTGTACTGAAAGCAGAACAGCAGTTACAAGAGCAGACAGCATAAAAGCAAATTAAGTTGGTGTTTTGAAAGATAGGTGGGGCTTCTATGTTTGAAAATACATAGTTATATAAGGTGTATTAGTTATCAAATATTAATCCATTAATATTATCAAGATTTAAGTTAATTTCAATTACAGCAAAATTCATTGCACACAACTTAATGAGTGTCCAGGGTAGAATACTGGTGGGAATGCACCATTTTACTTGAAGGATGGTTTAGATATGAGTATTAGAGCCTGTCTAGTCTAAATGATTTCTGCAAGGTTTCCCACACCAACTTTTTGGCTGATTTAGTGACACCAAGTACCCTCATCCATAGCACCAGCAGGTACCACCATTGTGTGACAGACCCTGCACCTCCCTGAAATCACCAGAACCCCATTTGCCACTATTTGGGGTCTGCAGATCAGAGCTATGAAGGTGAGACTCAGTTAACATGGAGCTCACATCCTTCGAATCAGCTAGGTAGGGCAAATTAGTGGCAATGCATGAGAAATCTGTGCTGCTACCTGCCTTATTAACAGCTTTATGGGCATTTTTAGAATTTAACTTCCTAGCACTTTCAGTATTGCGTCTCACTGGGTAATGTTGTTGTCCCTAAATTACCTTAGATAGGCTTATGGAAGGAAAAAAAATACAGAAGGAAAAAAAAAAGATCTAGCTAGAATAAACTGCTATCCCATTAATCAACTTGCTTGTAATTTTAAACTGCCCCACTGTCACTGACTTTAACACAAGTTGCAGGCTCTTGGCACTGCTCGAGATGGCGTGTGAGGAGCTGACAGGTGACACCTACCAGGAGATAAACTACAATATGCTGTGTGCAATGGAGCACACTTAGTGCTGGGGAAGAGTTAGAGATTTATGATGCTATTTAAGTTCTACATACTTAGGCAGCTTCTCCCAGTTGTTGAGTTACAGAGCTCCATAAACAGGGAAGGAGAGGAAGGGGATGTTACCATCTGCCATGCTGTTTCATTGCTTCCAACACAAGCAGCTGGAAAGGAGATTCTAGTCCAGTCTCATTCGTCTTTCTCCAGAAAGGCATTTTAATAAAGCAGCACCAGAGTTCTCTGTTTTTAAAACACTTCAAGCTTTGTGCAGTCCTGATGAGAGGAGCGGCAGGGAAAGGAAGGATTCTCATTTTACTGTCTCTGAGTCGGCTCAGCCAGAGCTCCACAATGCCAGAAATATGCGAGCGCGGGAGACCCAGGTCTGAACACTGAAGTGACTGTCTCAAGACAGCATGTTAGAGGAGCAGCAGAAATGGCTTAGCACTGCCAGATTTCCACATATTTTAGAGCTCTTATGGTAGTATATTTCTAGAATATTTTATGTAAAAAAAAAAAAAAAGTTAGCTTGGAGAAAAAAAAAAGCCAAGTTCTTATTAACCAGCCAATTCTTAGTCTTGCTTGAGAAGAGTCAGAACAGAGTTATGGAGGAGGGAAACTAATCCCTCCCCACCTACAGAAGGAAACTGTAACATCACAAGGGTAACTAGCCAGCCAAAGCTTTGCTTCTTGACCCGGATGGACCAACCTACCAGAGTTCAACTGCAGAAGCACAGATGGAAAGAAAAAAAAAAAAAAAAGGCAGAAGTAAATCAAAAGCAAGCATATATTTTATAACTCCCATAACTGCTCCTGGAAACTTAATAGAACCCATTGAAATACTTTCTAAAATGTTTTCAAAGAAAAAAAATACAAAATACCCCCACCCCAAAGCAAAAAAACAAACCAAAAAAAAAAACCCAAACAAACCAAGTCAAAAAACCCCCACAAAACCCCAAAACCTAGACAACCAACTCATTTACACTGAAATTCATGCTAGTGGATATACAAAGTTACACTTGTGGAGACTAGCTATAATATCAATTCAATTTATATAAAAAACACTGGCAATTCACCAATAAATTATAAGTGTATCTAAGTCCCTTTGCTTCTAGCGTTAAGACACTTTGCACATAGGATGGTGTGCATGTCCCGGGAAGATCTAAGTGCCATCTGGATGCCATTAGACCTCTAAGATTATACATTTAAAATAAATTTAGAACATTATTTGGTATAATAAGCTCAAATAAAAATTCACTTTATTCTAATAAAGATTTTTAAGATTTGGAGGTTTTCAAGGCATAAAACTATTCCTCAAGCTACTACTGCAGCAAGAAAAATCAGCATGAAAGAATCACTCTTCAAAAGAAGAAAGAAGAAGCCCATTGTTGATATAACCCAGTTGTTGCAAGCTTGTTTTCAAACATTACTGTTTGGTTGATCTGCCTTTGCATGAAGAAAAATGGTCAGTAATACTCTGAATATACTGCTGCCAGCGGTATACAAGAAAAAAATGATTTCACAGGGAAGTCATGCTCTTGGTATCAAGGAATTAGCTAAATGGGATCCTTCTGAGGACTTTCTTCCACATGATGTAAATTTCACAGCTCCTAAAAATTATGCTGAAAGCAGTGTCAAAAGAAACAATATAAAATACTGCCTAGCTTTTCTATCCCAAAACCAGGCCCCTAGCATGCCTCAGCATCTGTGTACTTACACAGCTGTATTCGTTTACTTCAATTTCCATTGACAAACTTTGGTCCGCTGTTTGAACTGCGAAGCCGTACATGCTCTTCTGCTCACTCATCTGTTCTCAATTTGCTAGAAATCAGTTTTCATGGTCTTCTTGTGTTTAACATAAAACTATCTATTTGCAAAACTATCATAAGCTATTAATTCACACTTATTAAGAGCCAAAGCTTTGCCTTGCAATTAGAGATCAACCTTCAGATAACCATCCAGAAGAACCCCCACACAGGAAGAGCCTTTGGGGGCTCTTTGCTTTTATAATGAACACTTTGCTACACTTTACTTTTTAGACTCTTATAAATAACCTGAAATTAGATTGCCACATTGCATGCTAAACAGATTTGTTAAACACCACAACTTAAAGAACATTTTCAATGTCATCATCTTAATATTCCCCTTTTAAGTCCATGGAAAAAGCTCCACAACTCTGTTCAGAAGCAAATGGTTGTATCCAGATAAATAAAATTAGAGTTTTCAGTCATAAGGCACACACAGTAATTGTAACATTTCACTAAAAGGAACTGTAAAGCATTATAAATTGAGAAAATTATAATGATTATAATTTTAACGATAAATTGAGAAATTTATCATTAAATCAGAGAGCTCTCATTACCAATACCTTGCCTGGCTGAATCAGACACAACTCCTGTTCTGAGCCAAATGACAACATGGACACATATCCATGTCTGTCAATTTAGCAAGTGCTGGCAGATCTTAAGCCCTGTTTATCCAGAAAAAGGACTGCTTCTCTCCATCCAACATGGTGCTTCAGCACTGATTTGGAATAATTCCTCACACTCACTGCTCTAGGACCATGGCTCAAACTGCTCCAACAGGGCTGCTACCTACAGCAACTTCATAACTACTGCAAACTATTTAAATAGCCCAAATAACTCAACCATACTAAGAAAATATTAATGCTGCTTCTCTTTGCTCTCTTCTCCAGTCAAGAACAACCACCAGATGTAAACCAAACAAATAAAAAACTACTGCTGGTACCTGGCTCCTCAAGGAGATTTGCATTGCCTTCCAGAGGGTAGGCATCTGATAAACTCCTCACTTTTTGAAGACTGCAAACATTTGGTTACCCTTTGAAAATCTTACATAAAAACTCCTAAAGTCTTGTGATAGGAATCTTCATGCATTCATTTGCACTGAAACTAGGGAACCTTTGCAAGATGTCAGAGACCATTGGAAATGCCAGATCCCAGCCACTAGAAGCAGGATATTTGAGTACAGAATTTACTTCTCCCCCCTCCACAAATCCCAGACAAGTGCATTAAGTTCTTGTCACCTGGACAGTGCTGACAGG
Source organism: Coloeus monedula (assembly GCF_965178545.1). Taxonomy (NCBI): domain Eukaryota; kingdom Metazoa; phylum Chordata; class Aves; order Passeriformes; family Corvidae; genus Coloeus; species Coloeus monedula. Next base: position 146,292,348 of record NC_138781.1, read on the forward strand.
GGAAACAATACCCATCAGTCCCAGCCAGCTACACAAAGTCGAACAAGGGGTTAAACTACTGCAGCATGTTGCACATAATTTTTCATTAAAATGCCTTATGGTGCTTTAAAACTTTTTCCAAACTCAACAGTATGGTCCTGAGGGAACAGTATTGGAAAAGCTTTCTGAACCCCTGTAGGGCCTATATAAAACTGGAACTAGCAGCCTTTTACATTTCCTGACAGACTGCAATTATTACTTTGCTACCACCGGCTGTCAGCTTTAAAGAAAGCTTTTTTTCTTCTCTGCATTTTATCTCAATATTTTCTGTATTATATTTTAATTACTTTTAAGAAGGATAAATTGTTAGAGGAAAGTTAAATTATGCTGTTGCACACAAATATACTCCTGTCTTTGCCAAATAAATCTTTCCATTTGCATTATCATATCACACAGAAAAATAGCCTCCTGAAAGGCAAGGGCAGTTCCTTCTCCCAGAAGTGAGTTTTACGTGATAAATCCTTTACAAGGTAATTTTGTTTTCTCTGGCAGAGGAGAAGCATACTTCAGAAACAGGTGAAAACAAAGTTGCTAAAAATGTTACTTCTGAGCAGCATCAATTTTTCGGTGAAAAAAAAAAAGTATTAGAGACATCTGCTTTTTCTGTAGAAAAAAAAAATCTGTACTAACCTCTGAGTTGAAAGGACCATATCTGTGGCCAGCAGCATCGGGTTGCTCAGAGTAGAAAGCATAAACATAAGGCCTGAAAGAAAGAAAGGTCTTGTTCATGTTATCTTTCCTTCAACAACACCACAAAAACACGGGCCTGCAGGGTCAAGTCAAATCATATCAGCTTTCGAATGTGATTTAGCTCTATGGAAAAAGGACTGTTTCTCAGTCATTCAATCCTAGAATTATTTAGCAGCCTTTTGTTTCCATGATATAATTAGTTGTTTTGCAGCTATATATATATATATATATATATATATGTAGCACACATGCTTGTTCTACATCTTGTAGGAGAAATCATAACAAGCAGCTCGCCTGAGCCTTGCAGCCAGCAGCATGTGGGAACTTGTGGACCAAAACCCACTCATAATTAAAATCTTAACATTTTCCTAGAGCTCAGTGTCCAGTTCTACAACTGCCATTGTCTGTAAGGTTGTTAAACCATATAAGGCTCAGCAGGATAAGAACAATCCCAGTTAATCCAAGTAACTACATGCTTTTTGATAAGAAATAAATTCATACCATACATTTATTTGGAAGAATCCAACTGCTCATGGTTAAAAGCTGATATGAGAACAAAAAGAAAACAAAACAAAAAGCCCAAACCAACTAAACAAAAAAACCGCAAATCCCAAATAACTCACATTAAACACAAAACCCAAACAAATCCTTAAATCAGTAATGGCCTGTAACAGACAAAAAAAAATTTTAGCATTAAATTTTTGCTTGCTTTTGCAGCTGCTTATAAAGAGAAGACAAACCAGCAGTTATGCAACAGCAGATGACATTAAGTGAATTACCTTTCATTGTCTGGAAGGGTTAACCACTGAAGAATTGTTAATATTCGGCGTTCATGAGGGATGACACTGGACCACAAAATACAAAAATATACCTTGTTATCATAGGATACAAAAAGTATCAACAAAACCTTGCTTTGAACTGATTCTAATATGAATATAATGCATCACAGTAGCATAATTTTCTTTTAGCATGCTGTATTTTCTTTGTTGCTTAATTCTGATTGTTAATTTGCAAACAGAATCACATCAGACCTCCTGAATGTCTACGCACTCCAAAAGAAAGATGATTCAAAGTTTGCAAGTGTAGTCAGAACTCAAAGCAGTAAATCTAACTCTTCTAAATAGGAACGAATAAAAGATCCATTCTGGTGGCTTGAACCCAGGTGAACTTCTTTGTATGCACAATAATGCTGCCATTGGATAGCTGGCACAAGTAAAATCCACTACATTGCTCATATCAGCAGAGGTTTAAATAACCACCCTGCTCTGGTAGTCTTGTAGACACTGGAAAAGTTTGCACTGCCTTAAGAATAGCCAAACTGAGGGTTAGGCTGGTGTGAACCAGAACAGAGCCATCTGAAACACCAGGCCAGCAGCACAGGGACTTGAACAACCCTGACAGCTTCTCACTCTGCAGAGCAGACCCATCCTTACTTTACTGTTTGTACAGGGATTGCCATTCTCACTTGGCTGCTGAGGCCAAGTTCATGCTATGAGAATGACTAACCTTAGAAACAGCTGGTAAAGTTCCAAATATCTCATCTTAGGAAGGCTCTGCAGGTCAGTGACCGCACAGTCATTTTAATACAATAGCACAGTCAGTCCAGATTCCATTAGATCAATAGCAGAATCCCAAGGCAGGAATCAGACACCACCGTCAGTCACCATAATGAACTGATTCAGCACTCTCTGGAAGCCTCTGGCAGAGAAACAGAGATGGCAGCAGCCATTTGGAAATACCTTCATTTTTAATGCCTTATAGAGAAACAGTGGTCCTCAGTCTCCAACTACATGGAGAACTTTTGGTTGTAAAAAAATCCATAAAAATGAGAATTTTTGCTAAAATTTGCAAATAAGGCAAAATTTTAAACTAGAATAATAATCTTGGGTATTGTCCCGTTTTAATATTTTTATTAATTGTGCAATATGAAAAGAAACCCCATTATTTCAATTAACTAATTTCTGACTAAAATCTTTTGAAAATTCTGTTTTCCTGGAAGAGTCTGCCTGAAAATTCTCCCAAAAACATTCTGTGTCCCAAATGAAGTAACGCAGTTTTAAGTCATATATATTTCAATTACACAAAGTAGCCATCTCACTCCCTTACTAGTGCTATTCATACAACCTATCCTTGGCTACCTTTTTTACATTCTGTATCACCAAGCATGCATTGGCCAGGGTGTTTATGGTGACTGTGTAGTTGTAGAGCTTAGGAATCACATTCATTTCTTTGGTTTGTAGAGCACCAGAGCAGAGCTCTGTCAGATCTTCATCCTGCAAGCCTAAACCTATCATCAGCTTGTGGTGTGTTTTATTATTCCCTCCACATGCTTTAAGATATTTAGAACAGTAAAAAATATTATTTCTAAAGGAATCACAAAAAAAGAAGTCAAGTCCCCTTATTACTTCAATCTTGCAGTTTAAACATTTTCTTTGCTCCTGCAATCCTGCCACAAACTCAAAATTATCAAAATTCATTTATTATTGGTTGTAAAGATACATTTTAGTTGGGACAAGAGAAAATAAGTTGGAATCATTAAACAAAAGAACAAACAGCAAAGATCCCCAAGGCTGTCTTTTAAGAGAGGGAAATTGGATATCTTGCCCAAAGGACAGACTGTATTGTAAAATGAATGAATCAAGCCTTTAAATCAATTAGACTGGTGATGTCAGTTAACATAAGAGGACAATAAGAGTCTTCCACACTCGGAGGACTAAGAAACATTGCTAGCAATACTAAGGAAGCAAAAAACCACACTGTGAAATGAAAGACAGCAATTTTTCCACATAGTCACACATGTTTTCTTTAGACAACTGTTAAAAGTCAGTGCATGAATCTAAAGCAGCAAACTGTAGCATCAGCTTTAGTTATCAGAAACATTGCACAAATGAAACAATAGAGGGTTACAGGTACAATCTCCAACCTACCAAATGCTTAGAGAAAGGAAAACAACTCAATAAACACTTACACTGAATTAATTCTGAATTATTAGTTTAGAATCTCCAGAAAACAGAAGGTACTTACATAGACCAGAAGAAAGTGCCAGCTTTCACCCCTTGCTTGGCTGCAGTAATCCAAATCTAATGAGGAAAATATAAGAGGATTAGAATGTGTTCAGATCTCTAATGACTCTCTGAAATCAAAAGAAAATGTTTTCAAGACACATTCTTCTACCCTGAGCCTGGAAGTGAAAATTGCAGTTTTCAGCCTCGGCCCTAATTTGAAAACGTGGGGTGACAAACCTATGCAAACTCTGTAGCAGAGGGTCAGCTGCTGTGCTGTAGACTTTCACCCCTAAATCTCTATGTTGCTTTTAATTAAAAGTATTAAGATTCAAGGCCAGGAATTCCTGCAGTATTTAATTTAATTTTCAAAACTCAACAGCTACTCACCTGATTCTTCTAGCGTTCAGGATTTTGAGGATACTCACTTAGAAAGGAACATACCTTAACACTAATCAGTGTCTGCATAAATGTCCCTCTTCCCCTATCCTACAATCAGTAGCCATCAACAGAAAATGTGTTAGAAGAGAGCACACAAAAAAGGGCGCAGAGAGTAATGAGGTGTTAAGACTACAGGGAGGCACACCTTCCTACACAGATTTTTAAGAACTTCTTGAGCTGACCCGACGGGGTGATTGATGGAAATGATGGAAAAAATCTCCATGAAATTTTCAAACCCTTTTTTCAATCCTTCAAGTCCCTTGTATTTTGCTAGCTATAAATCAGTTTGCAGCAGAAAGTTCCACAACGTAGTCACACACTCTATGAGTGTATTTTAAATTTTGCTTGGTTTAAAACCTTCTGGTTTCACTGGGGTTAGGGTACCATTCTCATACTTTGAAACATGTTATTAATACTTTCTCTTCCCACTTCTGTACAACATTCATGATATTCCTCTGTATTTATTCCTCTTCAAACACAAGTTTGATCGATCTTTCTCTAATGAAAGCCACGCCATACTTCTGGTTATCCTCATCACCCTCTCTTTTCTAACCTATGACAAGGCAGGGGGATGAGAATGTCAGAACATCAGAAAGGTCCACAATCAAGGAAAACAAACGAGTTTGTCACTCCATAGAACTAAATTTCTCTTGCAAGGAAGAGCTATCCAAGTTACATCAAAACTCATTTCAAAAGTGGCAATGGCTTAAAGACCAGCGTTGCATATAGAGCTAGATTATTTCCTTCCATTATTTATGCATACTGCAATGTATACACTTCATGAGGAGTTAAGACAAAATGTAGCTCCTTTACATAATAATTGCAGTCTTTGGCTTACTTTAAATCAACTCTTTGAAAATACATTCAAAGTCCCAGTACCTTGCTCTAACACATTTATAAACTGTCATCTGGATATGCATCATTTAAATGTTGTGCCTGTATTATTCACACATCAGTTTTAATTGAAATTGATTTGGGACAGTCTAATGAAAGATCATTTTCACAATGAGGCTATAGTTAACAGCAATTAAATTTGGATACTGTAATGTCACTTATGGGAAAATTGGTCACGTTTGCCTTTCCATTGCCCTGGACACACCCCTTACCTCTTATCTTCTATTCCACCAAATCTGACTGGACTCAGTCCAATTAAATTAAAATCACAGCTATAAAAGTAATTTGTTTGTATTTTATTCTAACTCTTTGATAATGTATCCTCTTTTCCAGTGAAGATTACATCCAGAGTAATGCTATAGAAATGGTGTTTTACTAAATATATGCAGCAAGATCAAGAGCAGAATGGCCACGGGTTTGCCCCACTCTTCATTTTCAGGTGTTTCTCCTCAAGAGTCTGATTTTAGGCTTGGTTCATATTTACACACACTCAAGCTGCCACCAAACAGGGAGTCCCCCAAACATCTCCCCCAGCCTTCTACCAGCACTACAGTTTGCATGGTGACAATGATCACAAGATGATGGGGCTGCACAGTAACTGCCAAAAAAAAAAAAGAGAAATGGCTTTGAATTTATATAGGAATTTGGGAGTTGTAGTTGAATAATAGGGATATTGTTTTCAATATCTCAGGATACTGAAATTTGAATATCACGGCTCTGACAGGATGGGACAGAAGGATGCAGTGAACATGAAAGATGAGGAAGTATGCCTACAACCAGTGACCATGTCACTGAGCCCACACACTGCAGTCAGAAGTATGATTGCAATGCAAGGATGCTTGTTTGCACCACAGAAGTCAGCATAGAGTACATAACCAGCCTGGATACTATGTCTAATTAAGGCAGTTATTCATTACATATTCATTAATGCATCACGGTAGTCCCAGGTCAAAAAGGGCCCACACTTAAAGCAATTACATTTTCCTTTGCATTGCAGATTTATTCATAGAGAAAAAACCCAGCCATAGGAGAGAGAGGAGGTCAAATACACATTCAGCATGAAGTGTGTGTCAGCTCCCACTACTTTTATGCTCTGTCTTGCTCTGCATTGTTGCCAGAACAGATTTATTTTTCTTCAAAAAAGTTTGTGTTCCTGCAAAGCCTAAATAATTTTGCAGATATATTTGGGAAGGTACCAACAAACTAAGTCCAGGGAATTCTGTGTTTTAATTTTACCATCTGCAAACTCTAGTTTGACTTTCTAGAGCTTTGGCCCACACAGGCCCAAACTGTCCAGTCTGCCTGGTTGTATAGATGAGACCAGCCAAGTTCTACCCTCAGCAGCTGAAGATGTCCCATGGTGCTCCTGTCTTAGCACAGCTGAATTCACCCCTGACCCTGTGTATTTTAGACAATGATTTTAAACATGTGCCAAAAGACACTCTCCCTCCAGCCAGGCAAGTAAAATACTTGTCATCCTGATAGATGAATAACTGCATCATTGGTACATTGCCAAGGCAGCCAGCACATCTGTGAGAAAGTGGTCGCTGTTCTTGTTGAGCATAGAGTGTGCTTCATGAATGTCACCTGAGAACAGCATGCACACCTTTCTGTGCCAGGGGTAATGCACATAAGTGGAGATCACTCCCAGTTGTGCAGTCCTAAGAGCAGTAAGAGCAGCCTAAAGGCACCCAGACTGGCTTCAGAGAGGAAAAACTGCACCTGCCAGTATTTCACCTCAGGAATGCAGCCATTTACATTGGCATTAGCTGTTTAGATGAGTACAAGTGTCTGCTGCACTTGAAATAAGATCAACAGCTAAGACAAGGATCTGTTGAAGTCAAAAATCAGCAAATCAAAAGGCCTGTATCTGTCTACAACATCTGAGTGAGTCTGAATGACTCCACCCTGACTTTGGCAGGCAGAGCCAGATTCAACTCAAGCTTACAACAAACCATTACTACTGGACCTCTGCTCTCCTTTGTTTTTTAAGGGGAAGGAAAAAAAAAAACCAACCAGCCCTTTGATTTATTTAAACCCAAACTAAGAAAATTCAACACTACCCACCATAATACCTAAAACTCCTACTCAGCAACACATTTGAAGAGACATCTTTCAGGACACAGAGAAGCAGTATTACCCTTTGTTACACAGACCCCTTAGTGGATAGGCAAAATTATACAACAGACTGGAGCAACTGATGGGAGCACACAAGTTTATTTACTATATGGCTATAGGAAAGGAACTCCAGCAGAAATGTTGGCAGCAAACTCTTACTGCAGCCTAATCACCACTGAATGTCTCTCACTGTCTTTAAGTTAAATTCATTGTCTTTCAAGGCAGACTACAAGTCATGCAGGAGGGCAGGATAGAAAAACCTTGTCCATTCAACCTTGTCCATTCAAAACAACTGAAATTAAGAAGCAAATAAGGGTTATTGCTCTGCAAGGTCAGTACCATTTGTGAGCTTACATAATTTATTTACCATATATAAATACATTGGGTTTAACTGTTAATGTTAGAATTCTGTAGTCAGCTGTTTAACCATGTCAATTGTCCACTCTTGGCTTGCATAGGGGACAAGCCTAATTGTACTGCAAACTATGTAAAGGCCATATTTGTGAATTAATTTGCTTAAGCAGAGAGAACAGGAGTAAACATTTGAAAAATATTAAGAGATCAACCACTCTGTCTTCATGCCGTGCCACAGGAAATCAACAATATCTAACTTTTCCAATACAGAAAGACCCGTTAAATTATGCAATCACAGATCAAACCTAGTACATTGGGAAGTGTACCAAGAAATATAAAGTATGCATGCTTTCCTACATATATATGAAACATATGCTGTAAGTTGAATTACTTTTATTTTTATATCGTCTGTGTTGAATGACTACAATTCTCCTCTATTTATGGATGAAAGTAGACAAGGCTAAGCAATAGGTTAGGTATCAATGCCATATGGAACATGAAGTCCCAGGTTCTCCCTTCTTACTGCTAGACACATTTGCACACAAGTACCTCATACAGAGTTATTCAAGATAGCTGTGGAATTTTCTTTGAAAACCTGCACAGAAAGTGGGACACCTCCCTGGTTTTAATCTTCCATGAATAAACAAGAGCCCACAACTTCACAAAGGCTGACTCATATTTGTAGGAATGGGAAATTCCTTCCACATCCAGGCAGAGGTGGGAAGGACGAAATCACAACATTTCCTAGTAAAGAAACGCGTACAAGACTGGGGCAAACATGTAGAATTAATACCACTCCTGCACCATCTGCAATTTGTGCTGCCAACAAGGTAAAATGTGGAGTAGCCCCTTCCACACTTCTTAAAAGACGCAAATGTTCTCACAAACTTGGGGACTAAGCATTGCCTTCTTGCCCAAACAGAAGATTTTTAGTACAAGAAGTCTGTTAAATAAATAGACAGACTCAGAATCCTGTTGCTAGTTCATGGCTCAAGCTGGATAAATAGAAATATTCATAAAAAAGAATTACAGACATCTCTCCTTCTGCTTCCCCTGCTAATCAACAAAGTGATTGCAAAACCTGTTCAGGGTGCAAAGGCAGATGACAGCCTTCTGAAGCTCCTTCTGTAATTATTAGACAGGCAAAGTCAACAAAATTTAAAAAATGGTTTAATTCTAAAAACTGATACATAAATTTGGATGAATCAGGAATATCAAGTTAAGATGCAGGGTGATGATAGCTAATGTCTACAGGCAGACCTTGAAGACTGTAAAGACAGCTTTACAAGCATGCTGTGTGTTACCTAGGAATGTCATGGTCACGTTTAAAGGTTAACTTAACGTCTCAAGCTGGTCCCTTTTTGAGAGCTGTAGTCTTTAAAAGGTTGATAGCTGAATTAAAGCTACATACAAGGCATCCTAAACATCCATCAATACCTGCATAATTATGATATTTCTGAAGCTGACATCATTGAAAGACATCTTTTCAACCCAAATTCAGATCCAAGCCAGGTTACCTTCTGAAGGAGCCTCTCTGTCCCCATTAACCACAGACCGACAGTTTTGTATTTTTCATCTTCTGACCTTGGAGAGGCTAATGGATTATTTCTAAAGATCATGGAGGATCACTGAAAAAAAGCAATGTATTGTCTGAAGTGTAAGTTTAAACTCACTACATCAAACCAAGACATGGAAAACTACTGCTTAACAGAAGCCAAGGACAGCTGGGGCCTAAATTTAGTGCCTAAAGTTACTTGGGATGAAAACAGAGTGTCAGTGTCATGAAAAATGAGCAGTAAACTTAGTTTCCCCCATGGGCTCTGATGCTCACCATTTCTGTGAGATGCTGTTGTGGTATGAGGAGTGGTTTTATGGCTGTTTCCTATGAAACACTTTTGTTTTGAAAACAAGGTGGTTTTAAGCTTATATAATAAATCAACATTGTATACTAAATCAGGATGTCCCATAATCAGCTACAGCACCCTGAAACACTTCCAAGCTACTTTTCCCCCCCTTCTGCCTTTCCTAATGCTATTAATTTCTCGTAACTCCTGGAGTAAAAGCATTCAGATACTCATCTGCCAAATCCCACTGATGTCTGTGGTAATCTCGCTGTTTTCCAGCAAAAGACCAAGTATTAGAACAACTGAAGCACGAAAGACCACCAAACCCCCCACATTTTCATACACTAGACCAGTTTCCAGGAGCAAGAAAGTACTTCAGAAATTATCAGTGTTAAATGACATTCTCTTTTAGGCAGTTTTAACCATAATACAAGGCTGGGAGTCTCACACTTTTCCTGCCTTCTTGCTCAGAAAAATAGTAATTCCCAATTCTGTGCAAACCATATCCCATTCTGCACATTTTGAGTACTTCAGTTTGAGACCCAGGACCTAAAAAGAGCCAGATGAATATATGATACGACAGACAGGATTCCTGTGATACATGGACAGGTATCCCTTCCTACCCCCTTAATTGTACTGGTCTTATCTTTCAATACCCAGCTATTTGGGGCAGTCTATGTCAATGTCATATTTAATGAAAATTATAAAAAGGAGTTTAGAAACTGACTGTATCTAACCAATACATAGACAGAGATAACTTCTTCTCTTATAAAAATCTGCATCTCTCTTACCAAATGTGTAATTCTTGCACATGCAAGAGATCTATCACCTCCTCATCCAGCTATTGTGGCCACTCTATCAGGTTTGCCAAATTTATGGGTTTCCCTCATATTGTGTGCATGGGGATTGAATTATAACCCTTCCTCTGTGCATTTGCTTCCAATTTTCCAATGACACATCCAGTTTATTACACTATTTGTGTGTTTCCTCTTTAACAATTCTTCAGAACAACTGGTTTATTTCATCATCCCTACACGGGTATGCAACACCCCCATGCACACACACCCCATCCTCTGAGGATTTCATCCAGCATAAGGTCACCCACTGTTGTGCAACTTTCTTGAACTCTTCTTGGATGACATTTTTCATCCAGAAAGTCTTTTATTCCCTGGAATAGCATAGGTGTAGGAATTAACAGTGTTCCCCACACAACACAGCAGGTGATGAAGTATGCAAAGACTTATATTGTACTTCTAAAATACCATAGTTTAAAAGTAGAGACATTTGTACAAGCCCCAACAGTTAGTTCTCCACTAACTCCTACTTAACCATGATTAAGGTAAGATGCATAATTTAATTTGCAATGCATTTAATTTGCAAATAATTTCCAGCTGCTTAATGAGTTGTCACACAGCAGTTGAGCCACAGGATTGTCTATGAGCTCGACTCCAGACTGCAGCAGGTTTTAACTGTGTGACTCTGGCAGTAGCTGAGATAAAGAGGTTACACACTGCTGCTCTTTCACTGCTCCTAGTTTTAATCCTGATTCTTTGCTCACATTGGGAAAGATAATAGGTGTGTTTCTCACCCTCTCCTCTCCTCATCACCCATGCCAAAAGCTAACCCAGGGCATAGCTAGACAAGGGAGTGCCTACAGTCACTGACAGATTTTACAACACCACAAATACCTCATTCTGGCTCATCTACAGCCAGACACATCTGCCTGCAGCTCTAAATTGCCTTGCCTCACATTTGTTGCAGACTAAACGATATGCAGACAACACACACACTTGCTAAGCCTACAACTGAGTAACTTCCTTTAGTCTCTTGGGATATTTCTGTCTTAAGAGATTTGGGAGATGATACAGATCAATTTAGCAAACAAATGACAGATTATAGTGTTCCCAAACCCCTTCTCATTTCCTCTACCATCTCACTCTTTTGTGAGGTTAATTTGTCAGAGAGCATTTAAACTATAGTTCCCTAAGCAATCAGTGCAATGAAACATGCATGCACCTCGGCTTCTTGCACTTAAAACTTACTAGTTTCACTTTTTTTGTCAAAGCAAGCCAGCACAGCGTGCACTAATAGGGGAAAGTGCAGCAGAAGCAAGGGAACTGTCTTAGCTGTAGTAACACAGAACACTTTGAAGGACTCCATTTCCTTGCCCAGAATAAGGATTCAGACAAACCAAGTCCAACACTAATCTAAGAGGCTGGACATAGTTCAGCCTCTGCTGCTGTGCTCAAGGAAGAAATTAATTCTCAAGTTTCCACAGCCTCTGCAATAAGTCAGGTAACAGTGATTACTTGTGGACTTAACTAATAGTTATGAAATTGTGCCATGCTATGCTAACAAAATATTTATACTAAAACTGTTCAAGAACATTACTAGGACAAAAACCTGAGAAACCCATAATGAAAAGGAAACATTATGCCATAGTAACAAAATGATAGTGTTACACTGCTGCCCCAAGTGAGGCTTTTTTCCTAGCTGCATCTAATTTATACTTATCAGTGCAAGCACCTTTCCATAGTCAATGGATTTATTATTCTGAAAAGCAAAAGCCAACTCAAAACATTACATTAAACTGATAGACAGCCAGTCAGCTAGGGTGGGGGGTAGGGATTAGGTACAAATTGTTCACATATGTTTTTTTAAATTATTATTATTGGCTATGTTCCACAGCACAGAGGGAGGGTAGAAGAGGCAGGAAGAAAGAAGTAGGAGGGAATTTAAAACTTACTGGTTGACCTCCCCACCATCTGTGATTGAATTTCTCTCGCCCTCGAAGACTGAAGCTGGCATCAAACACTGGGTCATACATCGAATTGCCAACAATCCCATGTGATTCAGGATAGAGTCCCTTTGTGCAGAAGTAGATTAATTAGTAAAACCCTAATGCACCAAATGCAGTGCTTCATAGCTATCTGCAAATACCACTAAATTATTTTAAAGTTAGTATCTTTGTAACTACATACCAGAGAAGTTTTTTATTTTCAGATAAGCACATTTAAATCTGGCTGTAGTAATGAAAGCAGTAAGAAACTGAATTGTGCTAAATAGCATAAAAACTCCTGTTACTCAATACTTTCAAGTTTTCCACACTGTTTAAAAGTTAGTTTGAGGTCATCAAAGAAAAAGCAAAAATGTATGAAAAGGAGATCAATTTGTACTTTCAGTTCCTCTTCATGAATGCCCTTTCTGGACACAGTAATTCATTCTCTGGTTGCAAGAGTAACACTTAGCATTTCCATTTTATAGTATTTTATCTTCATGAGTGCTTCTGTGAGATAAGTTATTTGCAAGAAAAACAATTGAGGCAGGTCGCCCAAAGCCATGGCTTTATATCACAATTTGTCCTGCAGTAAAAGCAATTTAGGGAGGAGAGCAGAAAATTCCTTTCTCTGGGCCCTCTCCCATCCCAGCCTACTATTTCTCCATACCCTCCTGTCTCATCCATTTAAACATTTGTGCAGTGGCTGCACAAAAAAAAGAAGGGCAAAAAATTGCAGCTGCAGGTGGAGACTCCCTTATGGCAGCTTTGGGAGCACTGTCAGTGTCACACAGGTGTGGGGACAGCCCGCTGCCAGCGCGGCGCAGCGATGGCTCCTCTCACTGCAGGGCTGCACACTGCAGACGGACTGCCAGGGCAGCCCCACTGACTTCGGCTGCTCCAGCCAAGGAACAGCTGCTGGCTGCACTCTGGGCAGCATTTCAGGGGTGGCTTTTTTTTGCTGAGGAAAACTTTGACCTGTAATTACACAGCAGTACAAATAACTGCAAAAGCAGGCATAAGACAGCACAGGAAAGCTGTGACAGTGTATTTCAGTCCATTTCAGCACTTCAAAAAAAAAAAATACTTAAACACTTTCTTCAAAATGAATAAAATACATAACATAAATAAATACCAAAGAGGATGGACAAAAAAGCAGTTATATATACTTTTTTTTTTTTAACCTTCCTTCCCATAACACACATTTCTACCCCAGTGCAACATTTTATCATGAAAAAGTCCTTCCCAGGGACTTACAGTAGCAAGGGTGTACAAGTTGGGGAATGTTTTTGTAGGGTAGACAGGTCTCATGTAAGGAGAATGTGTTCCACAAGATCCTGAAAAATCAACAGCAAATTCAAATATGAGGAAGCAAAGCTCTTAGACATGGAAAACAAAACCTGAGAAAGTAATTCTGTGACTAAATATGATGCAGAAACTAGTTAAATTTTAACTAATTTAAATGAACTTTCTGCTGCTTAACAGCAGTCAGCAGTAAGGGCAGTAGTAAATTTCTCACGCACTCTTTGTACTTCACAACTAATAACTGAAATAATGCAGCCAGACAACTACAGAACCAGCTACATTCCCACAGACTGGGTTTTTTCCTGAGGTAGTCTCCATCCAGAGTCATTGGAAGTATCTTGTTAAGTAAAACAACATGAGAAAACGCTAGTTTATTTTAAGTGATAAATACACCAAAGCTGCAGTTTCACACTGGGCTTTGTGGCCTCAGCCCCCACATCATAGAATCATTTAGGTCGGAAAAGATTTTCAAGATCATTGAACCAACCATAGTTGGCTACACAAATGTGAGGACCAGGACACACATAGGGGGAAAAAACCCCCAACACATTTCAGGGGTGTATGGGCACACACACACAAACTACCATACACAGAGGCTCAATACAGAGAGGCTCAACTATGCAGTGCATCCAGTACTCCACAAACCCAGGGGGATGCCCATTGCCAGGGAGGTGAGTGCAGGGCACGTTTTCAGCCAGTTAACAGGTATCCAGCTACAGCTTCTGTAGCCAGTTATCCATACCTCTGACATTTCTGAATCAAGTGGCAAATTTTGTGGACATCTCGCAACTAGCCTGTAAGCATGCATGATACATATCATATACTACAGATGCCTTTCTTTGCTGACAAAACCACATGAAGGTCACCGATTCTGAGCAGCATTTCCCAAAGCAGCAGCTGTGTGTTACATTAATCAGGGTGCTTTCAAGTCACCAGTTGATACTACCTAATTTAAAGGGGACTTCTGCCATTTCACCTCCATGCTGACCCTTCTGTTGCTCAACGAACAGTGAAAGCAATTGGGCCGCAAGAGACTGTTTTCCATTTTTTGCCAGAAAATAGATTTACTCACTCAGTTTTTCAATATTGGGCATGACCTTGTTCCCTTTCTTCATATATGATGCACGGAAACCATCAACAGAAAAGATGATCAAAGGAGGACGAACAAAGCTAAAGGCAAAAGCAGCAGGAATATAAGGCAACATTTCAAAACTTTAGTTTTTTAATTTCCACTTGCTCACTAAGCCTCCAGGAAATCTAAAAGTTCAGTTACTGTATAAACTACAAATCTATAGTCTCTTACATATGTAATAGACCAACAGAAACTGATAATCCTCACACTTAGTAACAGCCAGTGTTCACTCACACTCAGTGAAAGGGCTGATACCCAGCATAAAAGACATCTTCCCTGAGCAGTTAAAAACATATAACCCATAAAGGCAAGTGCTTATAGAAGGAGATGGAGAAGGAAAATTACCATGCACAAGTACACAGCCCTAGTTAAACAATCTCTAGTTAAAAACCACGTCCTATGACAGCTGGTCTTCTTTCTCAAACAGAAGTCCATGTGGCATTTGGAGCACATTCTGTGAGGTACAGTTCACTCTAATATACTCAAGTTGACAGTATTTCATGTTACTAAACTACTTTTTTAATTTACTACTGCTACTGAGAGTCAAGCCCAAGCAGGCAGATACGTGTCATGGATGGACACACCTGGGCTTTTAATGTCATCTGCTGCAGGGGTTAGCAGCTGTCATTGTCACCAGGAGAAGCATCTCCAAACTATCCTCCCAACAGCACAGGCTGAGCTGCAACCCAACACAGCACCTGAGCAGATGCTTACCTTTAAGGATAATAGTGAGACAAACAGTTTCAAAAGTGCTTGCTTTCCCCATGTTACTCATGTGCTCATATTCCTCACTAAGTCAAGCCTGTACCCCATTGCAGTTTAGAAATCCTTTAAGAACATAATGCTGAAAGTACAAAATTCCATTTAAAAAAAATGGCCTGAACTGTGTTCACATACACCTGAATTTTACTGAAAGCAGAACAACCTAAGCCTTTCCACTGACTTCAGAGGAGTCTGGCTACCTTCTCCATGCATGTAAGTGAAGCAGGCAAACCCAGCAGCAGGTGATTGAAGACCGACAGTTCAAACCCATATATCATCTACCACTACTCAACCAGCAGCTCAAAAGCAAATGCATTACAATATTATGAGCCTAAATAAAGGCAGATGCATTACAAAATTATGAGCCTAACTGTACAAACAGTGAAGCCCAGGCAAGCATCCAACCCACAGTCATTCAGTCTGAATGACAGGGCCAGTGCAAAAACAGGGTGGGCAGAGGTCCAAGGCAGAGCTGGGGACCACTGGCTTTGCTGCATTTGCCTTCCCAGGTGCAAGCAAAACACTTACCCTGCTGGACATTCAGGAGCCTTTATCTCTTCACAGTCGTCATCCACCCAGTGGGTTTCTCCTACCAGAAAAATCACATTGGAGTTTCAAAAAATAAAAAATACAAAAATCTGTGGATACAGCTACAGGTTTCACAGAAAATAGATATATAAAAAAAATAAAGTCTTGCTCCAGTCAATGAACTGACTTGTCATACTTCCCATGAATAATGAGAACATCTTTTCACAAAACTGAACAAGTGATCTGGTTATATTCTATTCAACAAAAATATCCAAACTAGCACTTCTACAAGGAGCTCTTAAAACTGGAGTTAAAAGTGTCCTTTTGGCCGCAGGAGACAGTGGTAATGCTTTAGGCACACTGGTCATCTATTTTAATTTTTTTTATTTTTGATCTGTCAAAACCAGGTAGTGCTGCTTATGTGAATTCCCACCCTCCTCCCATCAGCTCTGATGTCTCCATGAGCTGATTCAGCTGGCTAGAGGCACAAAACAAAATTCATTCTGGAGAAGAAAAACAACTCTAAATAGTTTTCAGCTGGTTTAGAGAGGTGATCAGCTCATGGATCAGGTGAGACTCAAGCTAAAAAAAGCATTGAATACTCTTTCAGAGCTAGATTAGTTAAAATTACTTCGTGTAATCAACTATTTTCTTAAGGTTTTCACTGCTGAGTGCTGTCTATAGAGTGGCTCATGACTTGTACTTTAACAGGTCAATTGAAAAAAAACAAATTATTAACTAACAAGCCTGCTTCCTGAACCTGGCACTATTAAAGGAATTGCAATTCAATTAAAAAAAAAAAACAAAACAAAAAACATCATAGAAAAGACCTGCAGGAAATGTGAGCCGCAGCAATTCCAACTGACCATGACAAGAGGTGGAAGGACAATTTCCAAGAAAAAAAACCCCAAACAACACATTATCTTCAGATAGGCAAAGGCACAAATAAAGAGGAAACACTGTTCTCACATAAGGCTTAGTCCTGTCAGAGTTCCAGGGTCGTTGAGATAGTTTGTTATTAGCCAATTAAACAATTATGTACATTAAAGCTGGAGACAAATTCCTCTGTCTTGGCCCCTGTAAGAGAAAGCTCACAAAAAAGGCAGGAACTGGAAATGGTACCAGTGTTTAAGTGGTCTCAGTTTCAGGTTTCTTTGGGACAGGGAAAGACAATCTACAGGAATTTGTTGGAAAAATACATACTTCATTTGGATTCCCAACAGCAAAACCCAAGTAAACAAAAAGGCCCATTTTCAGTGTATGGATGGATCTGGACTGTTACAATTTTGTGAACATAAGCATTTGTCCAAAATGGTGAAACAATTTCAAACTGTAACCCTTGCCCCAGTAAAGTCAATGAATGAAAAAAACTAAGAACTAGCTGAGATACAAAAGCAAAAAACTGTAGAGCTCATTATCAAGGATCAGAAGACCTGCTGTGAATGGCAGACACATTAGACAGGCAGGATGCACTCTAAAAGAGCAGAACAGTGGATGAAAATAAAGTCTTTGTCCACCCACCAAGCCCTGCGGGATGTTCTGCAGCCAGGGTGTGTCATGGTCATCTGCAGCCCATGGCACTCACCTGCGAGTAATAAATAGCTCTTGGATTCTTGCAACTCCTCTTCCACAAGAAACAAAGCCTACAGATGTTAGGCCAAGTAGTTTGAGCAGCAGCTTTTGTGGTGGGGGTGGAGAGAGGTCTTTGGGACAAAGATAACGTATCTAGGAATGCTCTGTTCCTTCTGAGATCATTAGATATCCCTGCACTCCCTGTGATGCAGACAAATGCATCTGAACACTTCAGAGCTTTGCTCTAAACTCTTCTGCATCCACCTCTGCCTCTTCTCTTTCTACCATTATCGCTACAGGCAAAGATAACGTCGTTCTACAGATTATTTGTATTTACCTCAGCTAGTACCCAGAAAATTACAAATGCGATTCCCATTTCCCCCACCTCCTAACAACAACAACAACAAAAAAGTAAAAGCTAAACAAGAAGTGTTCTTCCTTGGGATGAAAACTCTTTACCCACAAGACTGTCTTCTATTCGGTTTGGAAAGATAAGAGGTAGAGTGACCAAAGACGTACCTTTGCAAACGACTTGGTAATTAGTACAACAATCTCCTCTACTTAAGCAGTCTTCAGAGCAGTGACAAGCATTGTCATCATTCCTGGTTTCTCCACAGCGATCTTTGGTACACTCCCAGCCCCGAGCTAAAATATTCACAATGTAAGCAAGAATAGAGATTGTAATCAAAACAAAAAGTATTCATCCACATTGTAACAACACTCTAGTCGTTAAAGCAGGTATGCCAACCAGAAACAAAAAGGACCCTTGTCGCTTGCAAGTGCAGGAGGGCTCCTCCACAAGCACACTTGGGAGTATTTCTGCCACCTGCTCAGGTGTTGTGTTCCAGGCTTTGTACAATCTGAATGCCAGGAAAAGTGTGGAAAGGAAAAGACAAAAAGGGATCTTGACAGATCAATGGTGGGACCTAAAGAACAAACTAAGAATTCTGGCATTTCTTGGGTAATCTTTGCTTTTCCTCACAACTACTACAGTCCCCAGTTCAATCCGTAGAAAATTACAAAGTAGAAAAGAGACTGTGTGAATGCAAAATGATGCCTTACTCTCACCATCAGTTCCTCACCCATAGTGCAGATCCAGCACCAACTGCAAAGATATGAAAAAAAAAGCTGTTCTTCAAGGAAAAGCATGGTGTGGCTGCTGTGAAAACTCCAGCTTTTCTCATCTTGCAAATGAATTTAAGATCTGGCCTGTCTAAATAAGGTGCTCTCTGAAGGGTAGTACACTCCTTTGGAACAGGGCCTACAGTTTTAAACATATGGTTTTCCATAGTAAGGCCCACCCAAGAAACTTTAAAAATCACTTTAGACAACAAGCACCCAGTACAAAACCACACATCAGAGCAGTCTTTTATGCCCTTTTCTGCTTCATTTGGGGCTTTTTTCTATAAGTGTGTAATATATACAGATTACACGTGATAACTGCCTGAATAAATGCCTGTGGGAGTATATGACCATTAGCACAACAACCCCAGGGGCTATACAGGTAACCATATGTATATGTGTATGTGTCTGCTATGGACAGGAGGGTGAGGAACTGAAATTCTGCCCTTTGGTAGCAGACATCCTGCAGAAAGTCTTCAAAAAGAGCCTCTCATTCTGCAGCCATTTACACTAGGGGTGAAACAGCATCAGCCTAAAATTCAGACATTTTTGTCCTGGAACAAAACTTGTTTTTCAAACTAGATTAGTTCACCCTTTTTTGGTACCAATTTATGAAATTATATAATCATTAACAGAACTGAGGAAGTCAGGACTTTCAAGCATGGAACATCCACGGGCAGTGATATTTTTAATCATGAGACTTTTCCTCTAGGTGCTTAGTAAGTGTAATACTTCAATAAAGCAAGAATAAGTTCAATGGCAAAAATAAAAGGCACCTGTGTCAACTCTGACCACTGTGCAAACACTGAAGGAGATGGGTACAACTAATAATTTAAATGCGCTATGCTAAGAAGTAAAATATATCTCATGTCTTTCTTTGACGTTTTCTTTGCCTATGACTCATGGAAAAAAAAAAAAGCCAAAAAAAAAAGTGAAACTATTGCTATATTTCCATCCCCAGGGTCCAATGAATTGTAGTCAAATGTTTCTACCAGTGTGGTATATGCATCCTAACTCCTGGATATGATGGTCTGGGGCACAGGTAGCAAGCTCAGGCTGTCTCCTGCTCCAAGAGGACCTGCACCCCTTCAGTGCTTCTAGCTACTAAGGCACACTCACAAGTGAGCCCAAATTGCTCCAATATTAAGTTATCAGTTGGGATGAAAAAGGATGGCTGACACAAAATGATCAATATCCAGTTTTTACCACGGTTTTTATTATTGCTTTTGATTTAGTGTCAGAAGATCTGCTTTTCTGTGCGGTATAAAGAGTACCCTGCTTTTTCTGCCCATGCAGTGAGGAGCAATAGGTGCACAATTCCTACTGCTCCTTGCAAGGAAATATGGGCTGCATTTTGGGCTGAGCTGAGCCTGCCCGGCCAAGGCAAGGTGAGGAGGAGATGCAGGTTATGCCAAGGAGTGCTGGCTTATCAAGCAAGTCCTGACCACTGGCAGGACCCAGGTGTCAGCAGCGCCTGGCAGTGCAGGACAGGAGACACATCTTACCTGTCTTTAAGCACAGCTCATCAAAGTCAAAGCAGCAGCTGTTGTAGCTCTTGCACAGGTTGTCACAGCGGCAGCCAGGAGGCTCTGCCTCTTGAAGTTCAAAGCATCTGTTTTTGCAGGAGCCAGAGGTATTGATCCAGGGGGAATCTGACAGGACTGTGCGGAACAAGAAACAGGGCAACATCTGTCAGTTTGGCAGCAATGGGACACGCAGCTCAGCCTGGAGCCACTCAAATGAGCAAGACCTTGCTTGCTCTGGGAAAGGGAAGGGAGCAGGGAGAGGAGAATTGCTCGAAGAAACAAGAACAAATTCAAAAAAACTTGTTCTTTTGGGGGAGAAAAAAAAAAAAGGAAGAAGCATGCTGTGATAACATCCTGCAAAGAAACAGCCCTGGCTTTACCTCTGTAACAATCAAGAGATCATTAGCAGAAATGTATTGAAGTCTCCAAGGCCCCATTTCAGGAGCTGTAGCTATTCCACAGAAGCAGGCCTTTGTTTTCAGAAACCAAGTGACATTTTCATGGCTGGCTGGGCAGTTTACATAGGAAAGGACTCCAATTAATCCACATGCAGACAGCAGGACTTGGTTTGCTACACTGGAAGGTGTCAAATCAATGTGAAGCATGAAAGAAAACTTTAAAATGCTCTATAAATTAATGGAGAAATAAAGCGAGGCTTTTTGGTGGGCTTCTACAGAGCACCAAATTATAAAAACCTTAAAAATACAAAAGTATTTAAGAAAATAATAGTTTTTATGTGTATAATTAAATGGAGGACTGCCAGTCTGAAAACCATGAATAATGTATTAGACTTCAATAATCTATTAGTAAGGGCTGTTAATGTCAAAGACTATATGTCTGCTCTTTTCTCAAAACTTACTATTTTATACATTGAATCTATTTTAGAAGTTTTTCTTATGAGAGAATCCTACATCACGGCAGGAAAATTGTGTGCTATTCTCTAGGGTTAATTGTATTTTATGAAATAAAGTAAGGAATTTATGTTATCCTTTAAATACAGAGGTGTTCCAAGGAAAATTTCACAATGCCTTTTGTTCCTTGAGAGACCTCTTAAAATTTAGTATTTGAAATTGTCTTGTATTTTGTTTTCTTTTAGGCCATGGTTTGGTTTTGGGTTTGGCAAACCTCACCATCATTAGCAGTATGACTTTTAGAGGACTGACGCAATGGCACTTTTGGGAAATAGTTGCTCTGCTATTTTCTTATGTATTTTTTCCCCCTACACTTTTACATAGCTGAGAGTTTAGTTTCCACATAAATGGAAGGGAAATCTCTTCCCAAATCAGGTGGCATTAACTGAACACTGTGAGAATGGATGGAAAAGATGATGAAGGGGGAGTTTGGAGGTGGTGTCTCACCAGCTCTCATCCCAAGCACTACTGCTCCACCACTTCCCTTGAAGGGGCACTGGCTGGACACCACTACAAACCACTTCAGGGAATAGGAAGCCTGTCAGAAAATACATGCTACAGCAAGATCATAGGTAAGAAACCTACATGTACCATGGTTGCAGTCGTGGATCATGGCAGTGTTGAGGCACACTCACATGACTGCTGGAAAAGGTAGTAGCAGACAACTCTGTGTCACTGTTTTGTGGGTGTTTTCAATCAGGTCAGCAGTGCTTGGGGCAAGTAACATCATACACACAGTGAAGTTTCACTCTATAGGTACATACCCTGCAAGCATGCTCTTAGTGAGCCATCAGTATTTTGGCCATCTGAAATTCCAAGGAGCTAAAGATTGTGCATCTATGCTGGCACTACACAGATCAGTATTTTCTTTGCTCACATAAGTAGGTCACAAAGCTATGTTAAAAATTAATCACATGAGAATTGTTTCAAATCATGTGAACACTCAAATTTTAAGAGCTATGAAGACCTGGTCCTTATTTTTGATGACAGCTGCTTCTTGCCAAATGCTTCTGAAAATCTGTTACCAAAAAATATTTTCATGTTATTTAACCTCTTCCACTACTTTCTCTTTTGGAAGCCAGGTAATATATAATCACAGATCCAGTAAGCTGGAAATCAAAGGTTTTAGAAAAACTGGAAGGTATTACATACCAGCATATAAACCTTACCCTGGGCATTACCCTTTTCATTTCAAGGGGCTGGTAGGAAGATCTTTTCAGAAGGAAAAAAAAAAAGCCAAACCAAAAAAACCAAACCAACACATCAACATGTGTGTAGGAAAGACAAGGTGTAAATCTGACTGCAGATTACATAAGAGACAGTTAACAGCAGATCAAGGACATGTTGTAAAGAGCAGCTCATTTATATCAGGAAACCACTGGAACAAACTGCCCACAGAAGCTGTGAAATCTCTGAGCTTGAAGATTTTGAAGAAGGGCTAGGCCAAGATCTGTCAGAAGCACTTCTATAACAAGTGACCAGGTGTTGGGATATGGAGGTCTACATGGCTGTTCAAGGTCCCATCCAGCTCCATCTTCTATAACTGCAAAGTAGGGTTTCCATTTCATGTAAGAAAGGTTTAGCCCACCTACCTTGTCTAATTTTTTCACATATATTGACAACTACCTCATTAATGATGTAGAAAATCATCCCAAATCACTTAGCAAATTCAAGTCACACCTCCTGAGTCAATGCAGTTTCCATACTGCAGCACAAAAGAGGACTTGCTGAATTTCTCCAAATACATTAAGATCACTCCTTTGTTTCTCGTGCTTGACCTTGCCTTTGCAGCCAGACTATGATTTTCAGGTCGTGCACAATGACATGGCACAGGTACTGGCGCATGCAAAACGTTTGAAAATATATCATCAGGAGCTCTATCCCTGGTGAGCATTTTCAAATTAACAGAAACCTCTGTACAGAACAAACTTAAACAATTTTAAATCCTTTCCAAAATTCCTGCATCCCGTCACAGCTCCTGCAGTCAGATGATGCAGCAGGCACAGGGACCTCAGCATGAAGATCCTTCTGCCCTTATTTCATACATAAAGCTTGTCACATTGTTTTCCATACATTCCTTTTATTGCCACTAAGCTCAAAACAGCCATCTAATTGTCTTCAATGTCATAGGTTAGAGAGTGAAGCTAAATAGAGCAAGAGTGTCTTTGTGATTCAGTTCATGGAAGTTGTTACATTTCCATTTTAAAGGTGTTACATTTATCTTAGAAAGTGCCATATCAAATTATTTCCTTTGATTCTATCTGACTACAAGGTTTAAAAATAATAAAATCCATTTATTTTCAGTAGTGTGTCAAACAGTCAAACAAAAATAGACATGCTTACAGAGGCATTATAGGAAGGAGACTACCTGGTAACAATTTGCCATTTTGGATCCCATATGGAACAACCAGATACTTAAACAAAACATCTGGAGTGCTAGTTCTGCTAAATAATACTCCTATTATGAACTTGCATTTCATTGCAATGAGTTAAATACAAATGAAAAGTCAGATAAAGGAAAAAATACAAGTGTTCCAACAGAAGAAAGGTGTGACTCCATTTTTAATGGCATGCTTAAAACTGCAGTGAGAAGAGATAGAAAGACTGCAGTGTTTCTCCTTCCAAAGCATTAAGTTATCTTGTTGTGATCAAGAACCATGCTTCAAGAGATTACTAAGGCCATTTTCCCTGAAAGTGCTTAAAAAGATGGCTAGGAAATTCATTATCAAGTAACATACAAAGGCAAAGTTATGAAAAAATGTGAGCTTTGGTTCTCTAATGTCTCTTAGAAATTAAGTAAAAAATTTATTTCAATTAAATAATTTGTTGGGTACAAATATTAAACATCTCAAGTGTATAAAGACATCTGGGCACTGTAAAAGGAGAACAAGAAGGGGTGTTCTAGGCATTGTTGTGGTACTTCGGCATGCATTTACAAGGGACTAGGAAAAAACCATATTGTTTTTGGCTCAGAGCAGAGTTCTACACTAGATGAAAACTAAAATTTGCTTACAATCATGGCATACCTCTGGAGAAATAATGGATTGGTTTCTACAATAATGCTTGGTAAACAAAGTGTTTTGTCAATATAAAATAAATAATTCTCAACACCAAGACACTTGTAAGCAAATAAGCTAAAGAACAGTGAAATTGAAAAAGAATTTATACCAATCTGTTTTTCTGGATATTTCATTGGACTGCTCTTCTAATGAAATATAATTGGAAGTCATGCAATTAAAAGTGACTAAGTAGGTTCTTTGATCACAGTGCTTTCAGTTTGCTAAAAACCCCACAGGTCTCCAGTGTAACATTTTACTGTCTATACTGTGACTGTACTCCTTCATTCTTTGCCATCATATTTTTTTTTCTCCATTTTTTTTTCTCTTAATAAAAGTAACCAAGCCACATAAACACAGAATGGAAAAAATCCTCCATTACTTTTGTCTCTCATTATTGCATCCTTGACTGGACTACTTCAATGCCAGATACTGGGCCAATCCCACCTGCAAGCAAATTTTCAATAGACTTCCGAAAGTACCCCATCTCCTGCCCTTTTTCCTAATAGTAAGCAAGTAGCTAATCCTGCTACTGGAAGGAGCACACAGCTCCTGTTCCCAGCCCTTGCAGTGTTGAACAGTGCTGGCTGGCTCAGCAGAGTTGGCACTGATCAGCTGCAATGGAACCCCAATATCAGACCTTTGGGACTTCAGTAAAAACCAGCAGAGCCCTGCCTAGACAGTCACCAGTGAAAGCAAAGCAACTGGCACTCAGGTGTTGAATACCTGAAATGCAAATCCTTCCCATCCCTATTACACACACTACACATCTCTTCTACAGTTAACATCCTAGAAGATTTTAAAAAAATATATATTTTTCAAGCAATTTTTTTTACACATATAAAGATCAAAAGCAATAGCCACTATCTTCTTGATTACCTAAAATGCCCCTACTCAGTGACCAGCAGCCCTGATAGTGGCTGCGATTAGACACCAATTCCTCAAAGAGAGAGGACAGGAGGACACAGATACATCACCAGGAACACAACAAACTCTAGCCACGGCAAACAATTTTATAATTAAAATTCACAAGCTATCATTACAGACGGGCATTGCAAATGAAACCCTTTCACTTCAGTTACGTTAACCAGCTCTAAGTCAATGACCGCAAGTTTCCTTTCTCCTGCCAAAGGAACAGACACAAGTCAAGCCTGCTTTTTTTTTTTTTTTTAATAAAAAAAGTCTAGTGCTCTGGTTCATACATTTTTCCATTTGGACTATGCTTGAGCTCATGGAACCCTATACTGCCCCACAACACAAATAACAGTTCCTCCTGTGGCATGTTCTTGCTGTCTTCCAAAGAAAAAAAAGTAGAAGGCATAAGAAAAACAGAGGACTCGGTGACAGCACATCTGCACGAACACCTGCTCTGCTCTCCCGGCCCTCTCCGCCGTCAGATGTCTGCCGTCTACTGTTCACAAACCAGCATGACCTCAGGAACCACAGAAATAACCAAAGCTTTTCTCACCAGTGCCTCTTGAAAGCATTAATCAAGTTTCTAGACACCACTTCAATAGCTACCAAAATAAACCCAACACCCTTAAAGCCATCAGGGAGTTTCTGTTAGGGCTAGAAGGAAGCCATGCAGAGTACAAAACACTGCAAACACTTCAGAGGAGCTGATGAGACCAGTCTCTGTGAGACTGACAGTGCTCAGTCCTAAAATAAGCTAAATTTTCCATAGTCACATGCACACAGAGCAAAAGTTTAAGTAAATAGGAAACCTATAGGTGAGTCCCAAAGGTCAACTGACTCGGGCTCAGCAAGTTATTTGTTCTTCTCTATATCCTAGAGGGAAAAGAACAAGCAAACTACTGTTACAGAGTAGGAATGTTTTCTAACCACAGTCTATAACACAAGGGTATATAGTGATGTACAATTTACGTCTGTTACTGTACCTGAGACCGGGCCCTCATCCCATTCTTCAGATCTCCTAAATCGATTTGTTGTAAATCCCATGCAGACATTTACTCCAAAGGCAAAAGCAAATAAGGATATAACCTGCAAAAGTAAAACAGCAAAGTAAGCAAACTGCACAAGAAGCAGGACTTTTGCACTAACAGCATTATGCATAAAGGGCAGAGATAGTCCTCAGTACATTGGAGCTCCCCAGCACTGCAGTTCCCATCACTGGAGTAGCAGCTGACAGCGTCACCGCTGGAGAGAAACACGAACCAGAAGGGGTTTATGAATAAAACATCTCTTTCTGAAGCTGAAACGTTCCTTTTTGTAGGAACTTATTCAGACGAGACGGGCTGCTCCTCCTCTGAAAGCAAACACGCTCCTCTCCTCCCCTACCTGGTGCGAGTGGACGCAGCCCTGCTTAGCCATACCAGGGAATTCTTGAAAAGCCTGCTCCGCACCGCCGCCTTTTTTTATAGTGAGCGCAGAGCTCTGTTTGCTCGGGGAGTTCGGGCTATTAGCTACGAGTAATCCCACCTGGTGAGGTTGACAGGCTCGTGTGATTTGTCCAGGGGGTGATTTCATCATAGTTCACTCACAAATCGCAGCTCCGACTGCAAGAAGCTCCAGGCATCATCCCTCGCTGCGCCCTCCCCCCAAACGCACACCCGCGCGCTTTTATGTGGTTTCCTCTGGCAGAGCAGGGCTCGCTTGTGCCGCTGCGGCCAATAGCTGTTCCTGCTCGTTTTATTCTCCTCGCAGGAGTAACATGCTTAAAAGAGAAACCAAATGCGGCTCCATCTGGCTCGGAGAAGAAGCGGGGGGAAGCTCGCTGGGGGCTACGAAATACAAATCTCCCGCTGCCACCCCCAGAAGTGCCCCGGCTGGTGTCAGGTGTGGCAGCCCGGGGGCTCGGCCCGGGGCGCGCCCGCAGCCGCGGACCCCGCACGGCCGGGCGGGTTTGGGGAGCGCCCGGCTCGTTCTCCGCGGGTGCTCCCCAGGTTTGTCACTGAGGCCTCTCAAAACTGGAGACACCTTCAGAGCGGGGGCAGGGGGGTAGTTATCAACGCTGTTCTCCCGTGCTGCTGTGGCCGGGCAAGGCTCGTATCGATGGAAACACAAGCAGTTTCATCTGAATAGCTGGAAACCCCACACTTCCAGAAAGGAAGGGAAGTGACACGTTCCCTCTGCCTCACATTTCCCCATTTTCATCAACAACAGAAACCTTGGTTGTTTGGATAAGCACTTTTGTTTACAAAGCAAATGATAATGCTGAACAGAATTACGGTTCAAATCAGTGGCTTAAATATTATTTGCCAAGGCAAATTATTTACCACTGTAGTTTCCCACTTTTTTTTCTCTGATGAAAGCTTCTTTCATGAAAGTGTTTACTAACAATTACATTTAAAGGGACAGAGTCAAGGTTTGTAAGCCCTCGGACGGACTGAGCTTCCCTTGGGACCTGTCCCATATTCTATACTGGCATTAAAAGACACAGTACAGTTTTTTTTAAAATATCTTGCAGTATTAAACACATACAATTTTGAACTTTGTTTAGAAGTAACTTTTACCTGCTGAAATAACTCCCCTTCCCACCGTGTAGTTTTTACAGGACAGGGTCTAAAAACCCTTCTCTTTGCTGCCCAAATCCCAGCCTGCCAGCCTTTGCTAGGACCTGATCCTTTTTCATGCAATTTCTTAACCGAAAGTGCCTCCATTGTGCAGCTGCAACTTTGCATTGCAAGGCTCAAGGCAAGGTAATTAGCTTGAAAATTCCTACACTGGGACATTGTATTCCTTTTCCTTTAACAGAGACTATGAATTCAAGACCCATCTTCTAATGTTCACTTTATCACTAGCTGCGCTTAAAAGAATTAGGTTGCAATAAGCACTATTTTTCTAGCAAAAAACTGTGCATAGAGGTCTAGAGAAAAGTAATCATCAAAGGTCTTACTAGCTGTTCCTATAAAATTCTTCACCCTTAGCCTCTGGTACATCCTGTGGTTAAACAACTTCATCCCCAAGCACTAGGTAAGTACAGCAGTGTGTGACCGCAGCAGAAGGGAAACCTAAAGTGTCACAAGTAAAATTACTCAGTGGTGTTGCCTATGTATCTTAACTAATGAAGTTCATGATTTCAGAGGCAAAATAGGCAAAATATGGGAATCAGCAGTCCCAAGCTCTCCTCCAGGCTAGGACCTTCAGATGACCAAGGGACTCAGGCAAAACACAACTGACTTTAAAAATCGGGTGGTCAATTTTGAGTGCCCAAACCAATACATGAAGTCTCTGAGATGCTCTCAATTTCAGAGCCTTTGCTGTTCCTGCGTATCTTCCTAACACACAAGTTCTCGGTTCTTTTGAAAAAAAGTTACGTGTGTTAAAAATGGTCGTTCAGAAAAAAAGAACCTCAACAAACAAAACCAAAAAATACAGCATTATGAATGACTTCTACTGATTTAAACACACGTATTTCATTTTTCCATTCATGTAACCTCTCTGGAGCTTGTAAACGTCACTATTTTATATAAATGGAAGAGCTTATTTTATGTTTCCTAGTCCATGTTACAAGTGTATTAAATTTATTAACCTCCTTTGTAATGTCCTTTAGAACTATAGATGACGACTCTGAAACTGCTAATCTTTTTCATCTGTGTTATGTAAGACACATTTTCCAGTAGCTCTGAACTGAACACAGTCAGATGCACAATGTTCTTTTTGTGACAAGGATTGTGCCTGAAGCCATCCCAGATTCAAAAGGGACTTATTAGCATAAACAAGGTCTAATGATTTTGTTCAGGAAAAATTTCACTGCTGGGATCAGTGGCAACTAATTTTTTGAGCAACTAATTGCCATTTTACTAATCAGAAAAGAAAGGACTAAAGCTGACATAATGTATTCCTGGCCCAAAAATTCAGCGATTCAGTGGAAGTTTTAAGGTTGAAATGAAACACATTAAAAAGGAATTTTAACAAGATCACCAGAATATGAAATGCCTCTTCCTCTGTTGTTGTACATAAAAATTGGCCTTTGGCTTTTCAGGCTTGTATGATTACACTGATTATTTAACACGGGTTGCAAAGCTTGCAACGAGGCACCAGATGGCGCCTTACATGACACGTTCGTGCTGCGACATTTCCAATTACAAACGTTCATAGAGTCACAGAATCACAGAATCGTTTAGGTTGGAAAAAACCTTTAAGATCACTGAGTCCAACCCCATGTCCACCATTAAACCATGTCCCTAAGTGCCACACCTAAACGTCTTTTAAATATCTCCAGGGATAGTGACTCCACCAACTTCCCTGGGCAGTTTGACAGCAACTTCTGTGAAGAAATTTTTCGTAATACCCAATCTAAACCTCCCTTGGTACAGCCTGAAGCCGTTTTTTCTCTTCCTGTTACATGTTACTTGGAAGAAGAGAACAAACTCCACCTGGCTGCAGCTCCTTTCAGCGAGTTGTAGAGAGTGTTAAGGTCTCCCCTGAGCCTCCTTTTCCCCAGGCTAAACACCCCTACCTCTCTCAGCCGCTCCTCATCAGACTTGTGCTCCAGACTCTTCTCCATCTCTTTTGTCCTCCTCTGGACATGGTCTAGCCCCTCAATGTCCTTTTTGAGGTGAGGGGGCCAAAACTGAACATGGGATTCAAGGTGCAGCCTCCCCAGTGCCAGGTCACTACTGCCCTGCTGGCCACACTGAAATATACAGATACAGGCCAGGATGCCACTGGCCACCTTGGCCACCTGGGCATACACTGGCTCATGTTCAGCCACTGTTGATCAGCACTCCCAAGTCCTTTTCTGCTGGGCAGCAAACTGACTGAGGGTGCCCTCAATCCCCTTGCCAAGGTCATAGTTTAAAGATATTAAACAGAGCTGACCCCAGTGCTGAGCCTTGGAGACTGGACGCCAATTCTATTTAACTCTATCACAACTCTCTGGGCCCAGCCATCCAGCCAGTTTTTTATCTAGTGAAGAGGGCACCCACCCAGCCCATGAACAGCCAATTTATCCAGAAGAATGCTATGGGAAATGCTATCAAAGGCTATTCCATAGAGTTAATATAAGCAAGGCAGTACTTACTTACAGTCTTACATAAAACTCATTTTTCTTGAGCAGTTTTTCTAATGAGGAAAGGAATGCAGAGTAATCAAGTATATTGGCTGAGTCAGAGGTTGGGGATGGAGTGGACTCTAATAAAATGAGCCTTTTTAGCTACTCCTGTCCACTTTGCACTGGATGCTGGATGCATGGGATGATTGGGGAACCGGGATGAAAGCCTCCAGTAGGCTTCGCAGCAGCACAAAAGACAGAAGGGTGAAGGACTTCTCTAAAGTGTCACAGAGCTCTCACTGTCCCAAACACAGCATTCACACATTGTTGTGGCCAAGAAAAACAGTCAGTTGAGTGCATGAAATAGCAATTTCAAGGAACAAAACCTTTTGACAAACTATAGAAATTCAAGTAGTATCCACATCAAGCCTACTCAGGTACAAGCACTGTGAAACCAAATGAACTTCCAGTAGCCAGAGTGAGCATGGGAAGAGTTGAGTACCTTGCTGAAGACACCCTGAGTCTTCTTAACAAAATCAAAGAGGCACAACATACCAAGCAGAGCCGATTCCTGTGTATAAAGGACTTTAAACCACATTTTTATTACAGAATCAGAGAATGGTTAAAGTTGGAAGGGACCACTGGAGGTCATCTAGTCCAACCTCCCTGACCAAACAGGGTTCTCTAGAGCACATTTCTAAGGATGGTGAATATATCCAGAGAAAGAGGCTCCACAGCCTCTTTGGGCAGCTTGTTCCAGTACTCAGTCACTCCCACAGTAAATAAATTCTTCGTCGCATCCTGGTGGATCTTCCTGTGTTCCAGATTCTGCCTGTTGCCTCTCATCCTACAGCTTGGCACCACCAAGGTGGTGGTGGTGGACTTTAGATATTTTTAGAGATGAAAACCAAGTATCTTTGCTACTCAGCCAGCACAGTGACTGATAAACAAGACAGAAAAGGAAGGAAAGATGTATGTGAAGGGAAGGATAGCAAAAGGACAGCAAAGCCAGCCTTGGTCAGCAGTCTGATGACCAAAAGAGGGGCAGGAGTAAGAGTCAGTGCAGGAGGGTGATGACCAATGATAAGTGGTCCTTCAGCAGAGGTCAGCCCAGGAGCCAGGCTACAACCAGATACAAAAATGCAGAACAGTGATTGCACACTGGGTATGGAGGAAAAAAATACACAAGAGTTGCTGCAGGATGATGGATCTGTATGATCTGTATCTGCTCAATTTGTAAAAGCATCACTGAAGACCCCAAAATAGGGTCACTGAGAAGTCTCTTTTTACCTGCTGAAGGTAAAACACTTCAGCAAGTGATAGATTTCAAATGACTGACAGCTGGCTTGGAAACAAAAAATTACAACAGGATCATAAATGGTAGGAGGGAACCCAGATGTTCACAAGGATGCATTAAAGGGGTAAAGGCAGGGCAGAGAGAAAAAGGAGCTCTCAGCATGGGCAAAGGCCATACTATCCATTCATGTTTGAGAGCTGCAAATGTTCAAGACACTTCTGCAAGTGTCTTTTGTTCTTACACACATAAAAGCTGCATTTTGTCAAGGAGGCAGAAGGCACAGGACTGACTGGGAAGGAGCTGCGCCATTATGCCCTCTGTTACCCCACCAGCCTGGGAAGATCCATGAAGCAGGCTGTACTCACATGAAAGTACAACCTCCTCACCGCAGTTTCTCAAAACACCACCAGTCTTCAATTATCTGTCTGCTCATCACTGCCCGGAGGGGAATGGTATGCAAATCATAGTGCCTGGTGCACTGGAGGACTGTGCTGAGGATGACTTTCTTGGCCAGAAAGATCCATAAAGCAGTGCCAGACCCTCAGGGACAATCATGGACAAATTAAAGTCTTCAAAATTGCAGTTTGCTGCAGCCCAGCCCCTGAAGCACCAAGTGCCTTAGGCACATACAAGCCCATCAGCATTTCTGAGCATCCTATATAATGCCTGCAGGGTTCACAGGGCTGGAAAGAGAACACCCAGATAAAGCCCAAAACTCACTGAGTACAGCCAGCAAAGCACGCACGTCGACCAGCAAAGCCTGTTGCACCCCTCCTTACCTCATCTCACCTCACCCTCATGTACGTGTCCTGCTCAAAACACAGGGGACTGGGATCATGCCTGTCTGAAACTGAGTTCTGCCTACCTAGAGACAGAAGAGGAACCACTGGCCAGGGGAGGACCCGAGTCCCTGTCTCTGCTTTACCTATGTAAAACACTTGCATAGCCACTGGGATAACAACTGAAACCCAGGTGAGCAGCCTGGTGAGAAAAAGGAGGACATAACGCAGTAGAGAAATAAATTTTCCCACACCCCACATCAGATAAAACAAGGTTCAGTGGTTCAGTGAGGACTGTGGATTTGGTGACAGCACTGCAGCTCCTGAAGCTGCCTGTGACGCCTGTGGAGGGATCTTGGGCTCAAGTGCACCCTTCACACACAGTAACCATTTTGGTGGCACACAAGCAGAACAAGGTTTGTAAGTGAGGTTGTGTCTTTTAGCAGGACAGCTAGGTCAGCTGGAAAGAGGACAGGAGTTTTCAGTGACCTGAAGAAATCTTTGGGTGCCTGAATGCTTGTCTCTCCCAGTGGTACTGCAGCTAATACACCACCTGCTCCAACACAGGGTATTACACCTCTCACTGTGAACCACACACACAGCAGCAGCAGCATTTACACCAGTCCCACATCTATGTTTTCCTCATCTTCAAAGAAACTAACATATACCCAATTCAGTTTCTGGACGACATTACTATTATGAAGCAGCACAAGTACTTCACTAAAATGCATTGAGAATTATATTTCTTAAGATAGTCATATCTAAAATTCTAAATTCTAAAAATTCTAGCAACTACAGAATAAAAACTGTTCTGTGGTGAAAAATCTCATCTTCAGGGAGGAGATGAAGGAGTGAAACATGGAGCCACAGAGCCCGTATGTGTTTTTAGCACAGCCCATAAAAGGTTGTGTATTTGGATCTTCATCCTTGTTTTCCACTGCTTGATATGGGTATCACAGGTGCCCATTAACAGCTTTATATCGGTCTTGTTCAAAGAGCTGTAGATTTCAGTGGTGTGAAATCCACCCACCTAGCCCTCAGACAGCAGTCTGGAGGTTTCAAGGGCCTTGCATGGTACCTTGCATGTGCCACACACAATCACTGTTAATTTATTTGAATTTTACAAGTGGTACAACCTAATACATCCCATGAAAATCATAGCTCCTTTAAAATAATGAATTAAAGCTAAAAGAGGAAAAAACCCCAACCAAAACAAAAACTAACAAACAAACAACAGTCAAAAAAACCTTAAAGATGGGAAAGTTACTTAAAGATGTAAAAAGCAAGTTTTCTAGACTTCAAATCATATTTCTAGTTTCTTTTTGTAACTTATATGTACATCCTTTACCATGTTCAAACCTTTCTCAGTAGAATATGATCTTTGAATCTTCTGGGTATATAAAACTCCTTGTGGGGACTTCTACAGTAACCCTGCAACATATCTCTCTGACTTGATTACGTTTACCCTCAGCTCAAACTCGATTTTAGCACATTTTCAAGGTCAAGGCTTGGATATGATTAAAAAATTTTCCAAGTGCTAGTCTCTCCCCTACAAGTAAAATGTGGATATAATTAATACTGTTTTGTTTATTTTGTTTTCTTTGCAAACAAGAGTTTCTGTTTGTTTGAAATCCTTTTTTTCATGTTTTCAGCACTTGGACCAAAAAAGAAATATTTAAATTAATATCTTTCTCGTGGTTAATCTAAAAAAACACACTGATATTTTCAAAACAGCAAAATCCTATTTGATTTCAGTTTAAAGAGATATGTCACTAGGAATATTATTCTCAACTTGCCTGCAGCTGAGGCTTTGGACATGCTTTGCAGCATCACTACTTCTGCAGAAAGATCAGTGGGGTCAGGCTGGAAACAGAGGATTCCCACACAACAAATAGGGACATGCCTTCAGGTGGGCACATTTTCCTCCTGGTTCTTTGTATAAGGGGCATCTCAGGCTGAAGAATTGGCTGCTCTTATGTTGATGCGTGTTCACACCTATGAAAGCTTTTTTTTCTGGCATGGTAAATGAATGCATGAACACAGAACAGACCTTGGCAGTGTAGAAGTTAAGACCAAAAAAAAAAAAAGCTGAGGGCCTTCTGGGGCTTGAACCTCCTTCACATGAGTATGAGCATGACTCAAGCAGATCTACTTTATTTGCATAAGAACTGCAGGACACCACTAAATGCAATCAGTCCAGCACAAAGAGAAGGAAAACCTGAAGAAATTAGGACAGTTGATAAAGAAGATATGTCCTCTTAAAAATTAAAATAACAATTATTAAACACTGCCTAAACTGCCTGATCTGATTCACTGGCCCCATGAACATTTAAGTGGCAGAGGATACAACAGGAACTGTCCAGGCTTTTGTTCATAGAAAAATGCATATAATGAGGACACAGCTAACATGTTAACAAACCTAATCCCATCTGCGGCTCTTTTTTGGGTGTATTGATTTATCTCATAGTTGAAAGACACATCTTTATGATGTACATTTGATAGCTTAAGCTATCCCCAGCTGTTGAGACGGGTGAGGTATTTCATTACCTTTGAAATAACTGGCTTTTCTGCCCTTTTCCTTCAGAACAGAAATAAACCTAGCAAGTGGAATACAAGTACCAAGTGTCTACCACCAGTCCTGGCAGACTGGCAAGTCCTTGCTATCACTTCCATCCTCTCACCCCAACCATTTCTGGGGATACACTGCAAATCAAAACAGGTTAAAAACTTCCCTTCCTTTGACAGGTTTTTCAGTTGTATGAGTTTCCTGCCCTGGTCCTCAGCCCTGGCAGCAGTGTGTCTGTGAGACACAGTGAGCTGCAAACTGCTGCTGCTTACGAGCCCCAAGCCAGGCACTGTAACTGAGGAGCGTCTGTGGGCAGGGGCAAGTTCTGCTCTCCCCCCACTCCCTCTGCTCCCAGGGGAGCAGTGTCACCCCAGCATTCACTAAACACCCTACATTTCTTAACAGGCATCCGCTGCTGCCTGTTGTAACGGCAAAGCACAAAAGCGTAAAACAATCACATCTTGCTTTTTGGGTCATTTTGGACAGATGGGCCACTTTCCAAGCATCACAAATTTTCCTAAGTTGAAACATGTCACCACAAGTTCAGTTGAAGGTCACATTTTTTTTTCTGATTTCAGCCGAGTGCAAAGATGACAAATGTAAGCACAAAGGGAAAAACATCCTGTTGGAACAGTACTCCCTGTTTTCTATGGGTGAGAAAAGTATAAGCAACATTTCAACAACAAAACAATGTGATCCATTGCTGAATGATTTTTTTTTAAACCCGTATCATAATGTGTAACTGAATAAATTTCAAAGTCTGCAGGAATGCAATATAAAAATAATGAAGAAAAATGCTAGCAATCAAAAAATGTGCAACTCTGCATGGGTTTGCATAAGGATTATCAGGGGGGTTTAGGCAAATACTTTTTTACTTTCTCAGCATAAAACCTTGGAAAGGAATAAAGTATTTTTTAGAATGGATTAAAAAGTAAACTGCAGAGAAACCCAGGTCACTTAAATATTTATAGACTTCTTCATGACTTTAAAGCAAATAATCTTATTGAGCTAAGTTTTGTTTAACTCATATTTTGTTTTTTTATTTAGCAAAACAAGACTTTCAGAAAGAAACAATTCATTGGTTTAATGATTGCTGGCTGCTGTAGACTAAAAGCGGCTCTGCTTTGCTCAGCCTTCAGAGAAGGCTCTCCACCCTAGTAAATGTCCTTTTCCCAGCAGACAAGACCGAAATCAGCTTGAAATTTTACTTGTTGAAGATTTCCATGGCAGAGACAGAGGTTCCCGGGCATCCACAGAGAGCCTGCAAAACAACTGGGACTATTTAATTTATTATCTTTTCACTGTCCATGGCTAACCCTCCTTCAAGACACTGAAACCAAACAACTTTGATGGCAATGTCTGATCCAACCCATGTAAAAAAGACTTGAGCATACCACTGCTCTGGTGAAGAGAGTGGGGACATCTCCTTTGCCAGATGCAGGGAAGGCCTCCAGTGCCTGTGGTCCCTGCTCAGATGTGTGAGCTCAACCTTTTGACCTTTTGGGAGAGGAGGAACACTCTGATTAAATCACCTTTAAGATAAGAAAAAAAACAAAAAAACCCCACATTTTAGGCAAAGAAGCCAGGATGGATGATGGAAAGAGGCAAGGAGCAGCAATATGTTCAGGTGACAGCTGAAGTCATCAGAGGAGGAGCACCCCCTACCCCTCTACCCCTGGGCAAACTGAGTTCCCTTTGCACTGAGACAGCAGGAGCACAAACTTCCTCTGTGGTACCTTAAGCCATGACAGCTGGTTTGAAAATGGATGTGGGACTATAACTTCATCTTCAGACCCCTGCCTGTTGGGAATCTAAGCCTGCTGAAGCATCTGCTTGATTCTGCAGATAATTCAGCATGGTTTTGGAAGGTACTGAATAAAAAAAAAAAAAAGCACTGGGAAAACTTCTGATTTTTGCTTCCTACTCTGATGCATTATGAATAAAACAACTAAGCCAACCTCCAAACCCCATTGTATAAGGGCAGGTGGAAGTACAGTCAGACTGCAGGACAGAAGGCACAGGGGAGAGGCATGGGAAACTTTTGGAGAAGTGGCAGGTTCAGCACAAACCAGGCTTGATGCTGCTGATGGCAAACACCAGGAGAGCACCGTAGATGAAGGGTACCCAATATCCCACTACTGTCACAGCCATCTCCTGCTATCTGTGGGGAATGCTGGGCTGGCTTGGCAGAGCAATGGAAGGGCA
Organism: Coloeus monedula; assembly: GCF_965178545.1. Classification (NCBI taxonomy): domain Eukaryota; kingdom Metazoa; phylum Chordata; class Aves; order Passeriformes; family Corvidae; genus Coloeus; species Coloeus monedula. Next base: position 146,329,223 of record NC_138781.1, read on the forward strand.
GAAAAAGACATCTGAGTTTTGAGGGTGGAAAGAGACAAAATATATTAGAACAGAGCTTTGGAGATTCCAAAAGGGAATCTCCTTTTTGTTCCTGCTGTTTTGCAGTTTGGAAGGAGGAAAACATCCTTGTGACCTCTGCCCTATTGCTAATGCTTTCAGTTGTACTCTATTGCACAAGTCCATTATATGTTAGGGAATGTCAAAAAAGTAAAGTGTCTTTAGGTGCATTGAATTTATGTGGTCAAGTACAAATTACCTGAGTTAGTGCTTTTGGACTTGGCAGCCAGCTAAGACTGGGACCCTTCAGGTTGTTTCCTGTAATCGAGGACTTAAATTCTTTGCTACAATCCTGTCATTTACAAGGAATGTACAAAGAAATGCTCTTTCCCTGAGCAGGGAAAGGAATCCTGTTGTTCTGGATATCCAAAAGGCACTTAAGGGCTTCTTAGATTTCTCCTGGACGAAGGATCATCAGCTCCAAGGGAATTTCATCCCATCTTACAGCATTCCTTCTGTCCCAGCTGGAGGGGTGACTTTTTTTGGGGTTTGCCTATTGTCTTCACTGCCACTTTAGCTGTTCAGCATCAGCATGGAAAGAAATAAAAACAAGTATTTATAGGTGATGGCAACTAAATTATTTACAAAATATTGTTTCATCAGGACATTTTCTCCTCCTACCCTCATAGTGACCTTATTTTCATCAACTGGATGTTTATGATTGTCACAGCCAAAATTTTGGCTGTGCCAAGAGCCTTTGAGGGATGCCTAAAATGACTGAGGAAGCTGTACCTCTCTTCCAGTGTCACATGATGCAGGTACCAGACTGCAGCCACAAACTCATACTCTTCTTTCTCCAAAGAGGGCTGAACCAAACCATATTTCTCTTTATACAGCCTGTGAAGTCTTCAAGTATTGCAGTGAACATCCTTCACTGATACAGATCAGTGCCACTTCCCACAATCCCACTCACATCTGAGGCTGATGCTAACACACCAAACCATGGGCTGGTGCAGCTGGAGGGGCAGTAATTTGTAACAGTCCTTGCAATCAAGAGTTTTCCTGTCCCATTTGGTAGCTCCAGCACTGAATTTGGTGCAGCGTTGGTCCTCCTTTGCTGCTGCCACAACACAGGTTCCACTATCCTTTCCCAGCTCCTATAGCCCTTGTCCCATTCCCCCATTCTCCTGTCATTGGCCAGAAAAGGTTTTCAAGGTGTCACATTCAACAACAGCACTGGGGACATGCAGCTAGTACGACTTAAAAGATTTTTCAGCAGGGCAAAATATACAGCAATAGATTCAAATCCACAAATATTCTGTGGATAGTAACTCCTATGTTTGAATTCACTTCATTGTCTTTGCCCTTTTTACTGCTAATTGTCATGAGTGCTCGTGCATCCTGCTGCACCAAAATCTGCCCTAAGAGCTAGCACTTAAATAAGGTAGTCTGGAGTGACTCTGCAGAGCCCAGTTGCTGGAGTCAAGTAATGGAAAATTCAGGGTGTGTGATGGGGTGTCCCTGGGCTGTATTCCTCCCTTCTGCTTTGTTCTGCTGTTTGCAGAACAGCTGAGGGAAGTGTTCCAATCCTGTCCCACGTTTGCACAGGGCTCTCTGTAAAACCTGGAGTGATTCCCTGTGGAGCCCATTTGAGAAGTCCTTGCCTTTGCTGGCTCTGACAGCTTTTGCTGTTGCGTGAACAGAGCAGTACAATCATCCTTTCTTCAGGTTAACACGTTTTCCCCTTGCAAATTATCCACTTCTGGCAAAAGAATGACCTGGGGGGACGATTTGTGTGTAAACCATGGTATGGATGGATGGTATGGATATGTCTGGGAGCTAGTGGGCTAGTGCTGGCTAAATGCATGTGTAGCCTGGCAGCCTCAGCAGCTCATCCTGCTACGTCTCTTCCACTGCCACATGTGCCGTTATAGAGCCAGAAGCTTGAAATTGGGTGTAGATCAAGAAACGTGCAAGAACAAAGCATTATTACCCAGGACAATCCATATTATCCGACATATCCCAAGTTCTTTGAGCAACACAGGTATGAGAGGCAGGACCTCAGCTGAACATACCATTAACAGCAAGCAGCAGGGAACAGAAATCTGTGAAGGGAATAAAATGTTAAGTTTCAGTGATGGGGATGGGAGACAGGTGCAGCAGGAGGGATGGCTTCAGGAGAAGAATGGCAGGAACGACTCTGGCCATGTCCCACCAATGCTGTTTCTGCAGGTTTCTACATCAGATGACACGGGAGGAAAAAATTAGGTTATGGACAAGGATGGGTTTCCAGGAACTTCTTTAAAAAAAAAAGGAAGCTAAAACTGGTGAAGAGGTAAGTGACAGCAAAGCCAGAAAGTCCTCAAAACTAGAAGGCTTTCAGGTTAAAATCTTTAACTAGCCTAAAAACATGGAAACAGAAGAACAGAGAGTGAGAATCCAGAAACATGTGCAATAGTGCATAATTTGGAGAGGCTGGGGCTGCCATGGGCTGGACACAGCCTGTCCCACCACAGGACACGGCTGAGGCCCTCACAAGATGGCAGTGCCTTGGGGAGAACAAAACGGAGAAGGGTAGAAAGTGCTGTGCAGGTACTGATGAGTGAGGGGGAAAGGAAGAGAAACAGCTCTGCAGACACCAGGGTCAATGAGGAAAGAGGGGAGGAAGTGCTCCAGGCACCAGAGCAGGGATTCCCCTGCAACCACCAGAAAATACCTTAGAGAAGCAGGTTTGTCCTGAATGACTGCGGCCCATGGAAAGGCCCCACGGCAGGGCCAGGAGATGTGTGAGCAGGAGGGAGCAGCAGAGAGGGGCTATCATGGACTGGTCATCCCCCAGTGCTGCCTGGGATGGTGGGGAGAGGTGAGGAACCAGGAATGAAGAACTGGGAAAAGGGGAAAGAAAGGTGTCTGAGGACACAATCTCCCAGCCACAGATGTAATCCATCTGCAATAGGAGAAAAGTTCTGTCTGGCTTAGGGCAACAGGACAGGAGCTGAGCATACCTGCTATTATCTTGTATTTTTAATCTCTTTTAATCCAATTTTTCATGTACATCACTACCAACTAGAACTTCCAAGCAGTTCGTCACTTGAATATTTTGAAACATGAAGCCTTCCAGGACAAAAGACCATTTACCATGAATCTTTCTCATGGAATTTAAACAACTGTACACAACAGGAAAATAGTTCTCCTATAGTGATAGAGCCAATATGTATTTATTTCTATATGTACGTCTTTTTTGTGTATTAAAGTGACAGTGACCCTGTTCTCTTTTATTCTGTGTAGAGCACACACAGTTTCATGGGTTTTGAGACAAAGAAAGCCTGTGAGATCATTTGGTCTGGCACCCTACAAGTACACTTCTCATCTCACACAGTGACCAGAGCAGGGAGGGTGCATCCCAGCTGGGCTGGTGTGGGTGGCATGGGGAGAGCCATGCTGGGAGGCTCAAAACCCCTCATCCAGCAAGGTGTGTCATAGGTCAAGGATGCTGTCAGCTTTGTAAGCAACTGAAAACCACTTAGTGTTCCTGGTGTGTCAGCAATATCAGGTTTTGATGTGTTTCCATAAGTGGTCCATTCATCTGGGGAAGTGCCACGAATGAGCACTTCCAATGGCACATGGGAATTCAGACAAGCTGGTGCTAGCCCAGCGCTGCCAGGAGCCGTCTCATGCACCACCCTTCATTCATCTATCACAAATATTCATTACCTCCACTTCCAGTTCAGCTAATGTCAAAGGATTCATTTGGCATCCTTTGGTAAAGGCTGAAGTGCAGACACTGCTATGAAAAGCTCCAGCTTTCAAGAATGGTGCTAACCTATCTTTAGCTGTCTGGCATTCAAACTCAGCTGACTTCCTTAATGAATAATTGGAAACCTCCCTGCTGCAGTGACATTAAACTCACAGTTTAACCTTCATATTACAGCCTCTGAAATAAGCTAGGATTTTGTAGAATAAATATTACTACACAAATGGAGCACTACTTTGTTTTCTTAACATCTTATACAGGCCAGCCTCCTAGGAGGAAACATTTCTACAGCCTTGCACTTCATGAGAAGCTCTTAATCTACAAATGTCTTTATCTGTCCCTGAACAGTCCAGCAGGTCCCCTGTGGGCAGCCAATGTTAGGGGCAGAGTCACCTTTGCTTTCTTTTAGGTACAGGCAACACCCCACTATCTTTCCCTATAGCCAGTGCTCTCTGCCAGCCCCCAGCCCACCTTCCCAACACCCCACCGCACATCCAGTGGGGAGGGTTGGAGCATTCATGTAAACTTTGACACCCCTGAAATGCCCTGTTTCCCTTTTTTGTTTTTAATTGGACAAGTCAGCGTCCCAATTCCACTTGCAGAGCTCAGAGTTTCCATCACAGATGTGGGGGCAATAAGGAACAGCCTGCACAGCACTGACACATGCTGACAGGAAGCTTGCATAGATCAGCAGAAATTAGAGCAAATCACAACCAAAATCTAAGCAAATCAGAAGCAACAGAAACTTGAAAGAAGGACCCAAGACTAATACTTCAAAATCAGAATAATCAAAACCATTATGAGTTCATTATGAGTAGGGGAAATACGAGGCATGCAGTGTGTCATTGCGCCTTATCAACTTGCCTCTCTAATCAGCACTTTACAGTTGTGGCACGGGGAGTTACAGAAAAAAATACAGATCCTTGAGGTGCTACTAGCCTGATTAAAGAAATCCATGTATTTCCCCTGGAGAAAAATGCTTAGGGAGAGGTACCTGTAACAGGAACCTTATTGAGACGGATTGCCTTTAAGCCCGGGACTTTACCAGTGAAGCTCCAGACACTGGAAATTTTAATATAAATGTGATGTAGGAGTGATGTAGGAGTTCTAAACTCATATTTATGTACTTGCATAATATTAATACTGTAGGCGGTAAATATAAACAAAACACATGATACTTTGCTCATGTCTGTGCTGGATGCCAATTTTGATATTGTTATAAGGTAAGAATATATATGAAAAGCAGTTTATATTAAAAAGGTTAAGAGAGGAGATCTCTTCAGGAGGCAAAACAAGCTGTACAAGAACTACTATGGTTTCTAAAGTACATTTTCTTCTCTGTGCCTTAAATAATCATTTTTTTCTCTTATTTATGAATCAGGGTTCTTCCAACATCACCCCTGAATGCATTTTGGAAGGACTTCCTACTTGCCAAATCCCAGTTCGAGTTGCATTTTGCAAAAACACATTCATGCTCTTCATTACCCGACTTTCTTGTAATGGTATTTTTTTAAGGCTACTTTGGCAAGCCAGGAAAACACACAGGGCAGAAGGGGAGGGCAGATGCTCCTACCGTACCAGAGGGTCCTTTTTCTCCATGTCTGAAGCTCCTCCTGGCTGGCCGCGGCGCTGGCAGCGGCTCCGGCAGATGCGGCGGGGAGGTCGCGAATGTGCCGGGGAGGTCGCGGGGTGCCCCGGGCCCGGGCTGGCTCCGGGGGCTGCCCTGGGCCCGGCCCCGGTGCAGCGTGGCTCAAGTCAGGGTGCCAGCTGCCCCGGCAGGACAATGGCTCCATTGGGACATAGCTGGGGGACAAAGGCGCTGCTTTCAGGAATGATTTTATATGCATACATGTGACCTTTGCCTGAAATGGCTCTATGGAAAGTGTCCCTGTCCTGAAGCTCTGCTTTCAAATGCGGCACTCCCGGGAGCTTGCTTAATCTGTCCCTTTTTTCTCCTTTTCTATTTTTTGCCACAGATGCCTCAGGAGAGGTCATGTGCAGATAACAAGGTGGTGCTGAGCTTTTTCTCATTATTTAATAGAGCTATTCAGTAATGGATAAGATTATTTTCTTCATTTTGCAAAGTCGTTCACTCGGATCTGCTATCTGGAATGCTTTTTCTGCTTTTAGGAATTTAACTACAAAACCAGAGTACCCCCATTTCCAATCCCATACTCTTGAGCTAGCCTCCAGTGGCTGACACTTCCAGATACTTCCAAGCTCAGGCCACCTTTGCTAGGGTGCATATAATTTTAAATTTATGCATCCAGATAACAAGAGCAGGGCATTTGGGTCTTTTATGGATTGGAGCAAGTTGTTTATTCCTAATAAATTTATTATAAATTAATTTATTTTAACTGTGCTTTTTAAGTATTTTGAAGGCTTCTTAAATGGATATAAAATAGTGGCTGTCAATACACACCATGCATGAAATCCAAATATTGCTCTAGCTGGGCTGGAGATGGGGGGTGAAGACAGAATTTATCACCTTTACCTTGGGATATGGCAGTGAATGCTGCAGGTGAAATGATGGGCCCTCAGAGTGATTCTTTATTAGGTTACAGGGAAAGTTAATAGCAGTGTGACTCTCAGGTTAGCCAAGTTTTCCTTTGTAAGACCTTGATTTTTGCTGTTTATTGCTCTGACAAACCTACATTTGCACTGACATTTTTGTGCTGAAAAGAGTTGGGAGTTTTTAATCTATTTTTAGTTTACAGCAAAATACACCAAACATTTTTGAGGTTAAAACAAAGAATGTATTCTTTTCTATACTAATGTTAAACAAAATTATCTGTCCTTTCCATAAACTGATCTCAGGCTTACACAGCCTGGAGCAACAGACCAGATTTTGGGGACCAGGGAGGAATGGCCTTTGTGAAATGAATACATTCATTCATCCCCACCAAATTCCATACAAACTTTGTCAAGTTATAAATCTTTAAGAGATCTTTGTGTATACTGAGCACTGTGTGCAACTTGGTCACACTTAATAGCTGAGCTCTCTGAAGAGCATCTTCACTGGATGTCTTTGAGCCCCTTACTGACCATGGATCACACTGCAGGTTTATCTTAAAGGAAGGGAGTTTTAAAAGGTGCTCACAGTCCCAGCCAGATCCAGGAGTGTGGTCATGGCTGTCTGTCATACACCAATGCCTCAGCACAGCTGCACACACAGCCTGCATCTCTCTCATTAAAAGTGTGGTATTGTACATGCTGGGAAAGCAAATTTCTTGTCCTGAAATAAATCCCACCCCACCCCCCAAAAAACTCCAAACTCCACTGTGAAATCTCCCCAACCACCCTCCCTGTTCCCTATTGCCCCTTCCTTTGACATCAGGTCTTTCAAGAGAGGGAACATTGAAAAGTAGGATAAAATCAAAACTTTGAGGAGCTACTGCATAGGCATCAGGTCCTGGATCATAAATGAAACAGGGCTACTGCTGGAAAGACAGCACAGAGCACATGATAATGCACAGAGACCACAGATGCAGACAGATTCCAAGTGTTTGAGAAATATTAAAATATGGTATCAGCATGTGAGGTCAAAGAATATTAGATACAAATCCAGTTAGAGTACCAGTACCAAATACAAGCAAATTAAAATATACATATATTCTGCAATATCTAGATGCAAAATATCTGAGCAAAGGGAGCAAAAAAGTATCAAAGAAGAAACAAACTAGCAAACTCGCAGATCTCCACCTCATAGCAGGCTGCTCCCAACACTGTGCTCCCTAATACTTGTTTGAATTCCATGTAAAAAAAGATGTATCTCACTTGCCCTAGAAGCTAATGTGCAGCCTGCCATGCTACTGACAACTTTTGAGCCCCATCTCACTTCAATATGATTTTCCTTCTTTTCCTTTGATTTTAGCTTATCGCTTTTAATTATTTGTTGCCCCATGAAAAAGAATCTATACTACAGCAGAGGGGCTTAAACTTATTGTTACAAGTGGTCTGCTGAATAAAGACGACTGCATTTTAAACTGAATGATTTCTCCAATTTACAGTGTTAATATATACCTGTATTTGGAGAAAAGCACAAGCTTCCCTACTTAGTCTCACTTCAGCATGGTTTGCAGGAACTGGCAAGATTTAGCATTTCCCAATATATTCATTGCAACCTAAAAATATTTTGGTCGATCTTTACATCAGTTTAACACCACAGCATTCTTGGTCATACAGCTACTCACTTCTTTTGAGTCATACTCAATTAAAATAAATCTTAGGCAACTCTCACTCTGTATAAACACATTCAGGCTGTTTAGCAAAACAGATGCTGCTGTCCCTAGATGCCATGGGGAGCAGTGGGTATTGCTTTAGGTAATGCTTGGTCAGAATTAACTACCATAGTTCAAGCAGGGGCAGTGCCCTGGGGCAGAGGCACACACAGTGATGGAAGTGGAAGCCGGTGCCTGTCCTGAAGGGCTTTGGGAATGGATTTCTACCCAAAACCACATAATTTTTAAATGTGTATGTAAGAGTTATTTAAGATCCCTAAAAGGCAGTCTGTGCAGTGCCACCATCACGCTTTTACAGGCTGTGGCCATCACGGCATTTTCACAGAATCATAGAATGGTTTAGGTTGGAAGGGGACTTTAAAACTTGTCTAGTGAGAAATTCCTTCCTAATATCCAATCTTCGCCTGCTCTCTTTCACTTTGAAGCCATTCCTCCTTGCCCTATCACTACATGCCCTTGTGAAAATACCAAACAGCCTCTCCAGCATACCCTCAGTGAGCTGTGATTGGAGATGTTGGATCTGCTTTCTGGACTAGGATTTAGGCACCAGCAAGGCACAAGTTGCTCAGATCAGGGCAGGGCTGCAGTTGCACAGGTATGCATGGAGGAAATTTCAGACACGAAGGTCCTATTTTGATCGTGCAAAACATCCAAACTAATGAAAACAAAAATTACAAGTTTCCAGGTACCGTAGGTTCAGAAATTAGTATTCAGGAATCTGATTGTACAATAAATGCACTGAGGAGAATACTCACTGTAAGGGGCATAGGCTCATGCTTTCATGTGTAGCTAAGGTTAATGAAAATGATAAAAAATATTTCTTTTTCAATATTCAGAACACATAGGATAAAAAATTGTACAGGCTCAGCTTTAAAGCAGCTGTTCTCATCAGAATCAGAAATCTGAACATCTCTTGATCTCATGCAATCAGAGCGAGTAGCTATATAATTAAATCATGCCACACATTGAGCACCTATATATGGATTTCTGGAGCTAACATTAAAATCCTATTTTTAAAAGCTGTGTTTACAGATATCCCAGACTGCTAGAAATAAAGACGTTTTGAACATAACTCCTTTTTATGCCTGCACTTTCTGCAGTCATTTTAAACTGTATTGATACAAATAAATTCATCAGAAATTTATACTGGCAGTTTAATATGCCATGGGTATTACAGCACTAAAATCAACCACAAAAAAACCAGCACTTCAAAAAAATTGCACTGCAGATAGTCATGAATAAAAGAAGATTGTGACTTACAAGAAATATACAACCCCTCCTCCTGTTAATCTGTTCCATATTTGATCACTGAGCTTGCATTGCAGTTGAAAAATATCCTGGGGGACTACTTAGTGTACTGCCTAATCCAACCATCCACCCCCTGCAAAGTACAACCTCATGTGGTTTTGTTTCTTTAGGAGTTTCTCTGCAGCTCCAATGACCCAGCTCAGTTTCACCTCCAGCAAACAGGTCTGAGCATGAAGAAATAGCTTCTGTGGCCAGAACTGTGCAGAAATATATAATTCTGTACAAGCATAATTGCACGAGCTGAGCTAATGGAAAAAACATACTTTGTCCAGCTACTTCTAGGCATGGCTGGAGTTACTCTGTCTGCAATCTGAATGGATTATGTGGTCTTGTATCTCTGACTTTGCCTTGGCATATTTTCTTGTTCTTAACCCTTCATTTACTGTATTACAGCTACATAAAAGCTTTGTTCAAACTCCAAAGGTTTACCACTTCTGTTAAACAACATTTTTCCTGCCATTAGATGGTTTTTTTACCACTAGACTTTGCCCACCAGTGGGGATGTTATGGTATCCTTTATCCTCAGTTTATGCAAAAATGTATCTTCATTCTGAAAAGTCATCAGACCCAGAGCTTCTAAAAATCATATGTCAAAATATTAATCCTCCTTTCCTGGGCTCTGTTAACCACAGCATACCAGGCTACAAGCAGTTATAAAATACCACAGCTTTACAAACCTACACCAGCAGGATCCACCTGTGTGAAGGTGTCTGCCATGGAGAGTTCGGGATGGAAGAGAAATGGCCAAGGGTAAACTGTAGCCAGGAGTAAATGTGTGTGGGAAGACGAAGTTTGGATATGTGGAGACTCAAAAAGATTGTAAACTAAAGCTTAGTTCTCCCTGGCCAACATGAAAAGACTCTGCATGGGCTGCAGTTTTCCTCTGAGAGAGCTAGAACTAGCTGAGATAGCTCATAGCTTCATCACTTTGGTCATCATACAGGGCACTCCAAGTGCTGGATAAGGCCAGCAAAGAGCCACAGGGAAGAACAAAGCATTGCCAGCATCAGCCAAGACCCTGCTCCTTGGCTTGAGGGCTGACACCATGGCTCCTTATCTACCTTCCTTATCACTAAAACATTGCTCTCTACACCTTCAATATTTCCCTTCAACTGGTTTTCTTCTCCCAAAGCCAATCCCCTATGCCTATCCCAAACAACATCTCTTTATTCTAACACAATTTGAAGTCCCTAGTCTGGTACAATATGTATAAGTGAAGTAAAGCTCTACATCCTGAACAAGATGTACAAATTTCTTAAATTAAACAGTAACTAGGGACCAAATTAATAAAATCCCTAAAGAAGGAAACACAACAAATTTCAAGGCTGCTCTTACCTGCTACAGAAAGTCCAGTGTTAAAACCTGACTATAAAGGCCTGACAAGAGATACTGCACTAGGAATAAGGGTTATGAAGGTTAAATAAAAAATAGTATGATAATTGCACACTCCCAGATGCTAACACCAATCCATAGGTGACAGTAGCCAACAAACATAGCCATAAATACAGCAAATGTACTGTAGAGAACAGAGAAGCCAAGAAACTCTGGAAAAGGTTTACAGAGGAAGGACTAAGGACTTCCAAGGGGTCCCACTACAGGACAGGGGTTGGAAATACACATGGATTTGCAGGTGATACACCTAGACCAGCCTTTGGAGCACAGTGAGGAATTTTGACCACCCACCAGCTACTGTGCCAGCAAGCAGCTGTGGGTCCAAGCTGTGTCATGACCCAGGTTGTTGATACAGTGTTTGTAATTCAAGATCAGTGGGTTGGCCACCATTACTATAGTGCTTGGATTTTCATCTTCCCGGAAAGAAAGCTGAATCTCCAGAAAACATAAACATCTCAATCTTTTGGGGGCTGGGGAAATTGGACAACATTTTTACAAGTAAAAAATAATAATGATTTCTTATTTCTTATTGTCTCCACTTGGGGTGTAAAAGCTATTTCAAGTGATTGGACAACTCATCCTTGCTTTTTGTGTGAAGCCCATGGAAAATCCATTGTGAGAGGAAGCTACAGGCACAACTGCAACATGGATTAGGGCCTTACAAGTGCTAGATTGAGCAGGTATCCATCACAGTGACGGCTGCTCCTGCACTGAAATGTACTCGATTCTGGGAAAAAAACCCAAGAGGGAACTGGCTTGTTCAGTTTTGGATGCTGCAGAGAGGAATGACTGTGCAGTGAAGGTTTTTGGGCTGCACAAATCAATTTTACATACAACTCCTTGAGAATTCTAAAAGGACTTGTTTGTTCACAAAGCTTAGTTTTATTTCTGCTTACAATTTATCTTCTGTTTTTGATTTCTCACAACGTTTGTGTCCTTTTTCCAGACCCCCCTGCAAGTCTTTATTCACTAAAGCTTTCAGAGTTTTGTTTTTGTTCTAATTTCTTTGCCTTCTAAGTTGTTTTTATTATGATGTACCACACTGAGTGCTATAACAGCCTGTGAGGGATATTTTCTAAGAAGAATAAATTATGGGCATTAATACAACAAAGCACAGAGGTTTTGAACATTTGGTTTCAACGTGGAAAGATTCTCTTTCATATGAGAGTCATACTGAGGATTTATTTCTAGGGGTCTTTTTTCTGCTATTAAGATCTAACGAAGCAGTATTCTACTGAAGGCTTATTTTTTTCCTTGCACACTCTGTCATGGTTACTGCAGAGCTCTTCTCCTGTTTCTCATTTCACTGCAAGGTACCTATGTGCATATGAAAGGTGTACTGTGCAGGGTTTGCTTTCAAGTTTTCCATTAAGGGGGTGGAAGGAAGGTATGGGGGTTTTGTTTGAGCTTCTTTTGTGGAGAGGGATTAAGGAAAGGATACGGAAACCAGGGGCAAAGTAGTTCTTTAAAATAAATCCAGATCTGTAAACACATGCCAACCAAATATACAAATTACAGCAAATTGCTTGTCTGTGTTCACAACTGGGCTCATGCTAAAAACTAAGAACACTGTAAGCATGAGTTAGAACATTTATTTGGACCTCCTTGAAAAGTCTTCCTTTCAGTAGGTTCAATCCTGCAACATAAGTAATTTAGCTCTCATGAGTAGTCCCATTGACTAAAAGCAGGGCCTGGATTTACAGGGTCACCTAAACCAACAGAGGAGTTTCGAATGCAACATTTTCCCATAAGTCACTTCCCATTATACGCTTTTGCCACCTGGACTCCATCTCCTTAAATCTGCTTTATTGGTCCCATATGCCTTTATTCAACAAAATGCTCGAGCTTTGATGGAATGGAAGGGACACAAGCGAGCACCAAGCAGCTTTCCTGAGCCGGTGCTGCAGCTGTGCTCCTGATTAATGCCTCCATTCATAGAGCTGTGTCCCCACACTGCACACAGGGAACAGCCTCCCACTTGTAATGCCCAAACATGCTGGCTTTCTCTTCCAGATCTGCTCACAAAATCCACTGCGTCATGGCTGCCTCCAGCTTGCAGCTCTGTGCCTGTGTCCTTTACATGATGGAATTGCCTTTTGCTGAGTACCCACTGAGAGCTTGACAAGGGCTTCAACTCCCATTGTTTTGTCCCCTCCTAGCTCCCACGAGCAGGATCTCAACCTCAGCCCTTCAGGTCTGGAGGCTGGCAGCCCCCAGCTGGCACCACTGCCCCCTTCTTGTAGCCCCCTTCTTGTACCATCTATGCCTGCCAAGGGATTTAATTTAGTTCCCCAAAAGGCACAAAATACTTTTTTCCCCCCTGATTTTGGTTGGATCTCGTTTCTGGCTATTTAGCAAACTGGCTCACCAGATCAAGCTGAGCCTCTGGGCTGATGCTCAGGAGTCCCTCGAAGTAGAGTGGGAGGAGGACAGGACCACCATGTTCAGCAGTCCTGTATTAACTGATTTTAGAATCATACACAAATTAGGGAAGAGAAAGACATGGCTCCATCTTTCTTTCCAGCCTTGTATCTCCATACTCCTTCTCCTTTTTGTCTGCGTTTTACAATGCAAGAAATGTAAGAAAACATTTTAGTGCAGATTTCCTGAAGACAATGGCAATTTTTGGACCTGGACAGATTTTTAGCAGTACCTAAATGTATTTCAATGGTGGCATTTCAGCTATACGCCTCCTGTTAAGGTAAAGATGCAAACAGTTTGATCATATCATACTCCAGATCAAAAAGTGGGGGGTGGGAACCGCAAACTGCAATGTTTGACTTGAACTCAAGTGAAAACATCTGAAGGCTTTTGTGGGTGTTTGAACTTCTCAGTGACAGGAATCAAGGTAAAAGCAACTTGATTGTTTCTTTTTATCACTTTCCAGCCTTGGTACAAAAACAGGAATTCATTAATTACTTCAGACACCAGTGGGGTTGGATTGGCAGCAGCGAGGAGCTCCAAGCCCTTTCCTTGTAACTGCTGTGATGAAAAACTCCTGTGTTTCCTTCCTCACCACGTCTCACAAAGAGATTTACGGCTGTGTTTTAACCACGTGTCAGCGAGCCAATGCATCAAGATTTACAGCAGAAAATTTGGAGACTTATCTTCAGCTGAATTTTCCCACTGATAGCTATTATAATTTATAATAAGTGTTTGCATATTTAATTAGCTGTATGATGATAGTAAACACTAGAGAAAAGTGGCCTAAATGGAGGAAGCAAGTGAATGGCACTGTATCCCTTCCCATCCCCACAAAGGTTAGGCAGTACCTGAGGATCAGATTTCTTAGCTGCACCATGCTGCTCACAAGCAGCAGCAAGTAAGTGTATAGAAATACCAAGAAATGGATGTTTATTTGCATGTCCTGAGGTTTTGCTTTAGTTCTTGCAGGATCTCTTACCATCAATGCTACTTCTGTCAGTTCGTTTTCAACCGAACTCCCAAACATCCCAGCAGAGACAAGGACCCATACAGTAAATTTAAGGTGGTGATCACTTGCTTAGACACCTTTCACCAAACAAAGAATTTAAAAGCCATTTCTCCAGGGTTGATTGGTTTTGTTTTGGTTTTGGTCCCTGTTCTGTTTTTGGCAGTCCACATGCACAGGGCAGGGGTCTGTGAGACTGGAACAGAGAGAGACAATGGACTTGTGAGGGGATGCCAAGAAAGAGGCCTGGGGCAGGTTAGAGCTGAACACCAATATTTTCTTTACATTTCCTAGCACTGTATTTCTTGACAGCTCTCAGCCACTTTCATGACATGGACACCAGGGAATGGGACTGCACAGCAGGGAGTCCCTCTAGGTGGCCTAAGCTACACAATTTGCTGTTACAGAGGTTGTACTTACTTCTTTATCAGGTCTTTTTCCAGACAACAAAAGCTCAAATCTAGCTAACGTGATGTCAGCTCCTCCCTCTCATTTTCTGGCCCATGCCCAGAGCATAATCTTCCTCCATGTTTCAAATATGAAACCTTGCATTAGGGCTTTGAGCATTTCCACTTTAAGTTGTTGCAACCTCTTCCATGTAGCTGGAAGAGCATATATAACTCAGACACCGCAGCAACTTGCCAAGTTGTGTTCAGCTGAGTTTCTTGCTTCCATTTGGAGTTAGCTGTTATGGATCACAGTATTGAAATAAACACATGTCAGACTGCATTAATGAAGAGCTGTTGAGCTGACTTAGAAAACACCAAAAAGGTCTTCATCACAGCCTAATTTCAGGTTTCAGATTTCTTTGGTTCATCTCAAAGTTCCAGGTCCATTATTCTCAGTACCACTGCTGATTATTATCACTACTTTTGGCTCAAAAGGTGAAAACACCTCCAGACTCAGCCTGCTGCACCTCTTGCTATCATCCCACCCCTAAATCCATTATCTCAGAGAAAAGCATTTAATAGAAAAAGCCTAGAGAAGACTGGCACAAACTACCAGGTGACAGCAGCTATCTTTCTTCCACATTCTCTTCTTGCCTCACTGACAGTAATTTCCACATAAATTTTGGCATATAAACGTCTTCCTGCAAGAAACACATTTTACCTTTTACAAGGTAGCACCTTCAGAAAACAGATTATTACTACTGAAGTAGAATTTTTGTTTGAACTGTCAGTCCTCACACTTTTTTGAGGGGACCAGTATGAATTTAAAAAGTAAAATTAAGCACACATGTACTTCAAAAGATTACTTTTTAAGGTGTCTTCCTCCATTTTAAAGGATTCATAGAGCACAATTCCATCTAGTTTCCTTCTCAAGTTATCTGCAAGACACTCAGGAATTCTTGAAGCACTACAAAAGGCCAATTTAGGCATAAATGCAATACATGCATAGTAAAAATAAAACAGGTAATCCATTTTTACAACTAATTGTTGGAGCATGTACTCTCCAGCAGTTTCACCCCTCTATTAATTCAGCTCATACTTTACCAATAGCTAAAACCAGCAGGATCAATGTGGAACTATGCAAATAAATAGCAGCAATAATAAAACATCAAGAGTGTTCCAAGAGTGTTGCCTCTTTCTTGCAAAGCAACAGTCTACTCTCTCTGATCCCTTATGCTTTTGCCATTCACCTGAGGTTGGACGTAAGATGAAATTGTTAAATCTGAGGCTGGGGAGGATGCCAGACTTCCAAACCCAGGCTGTGAAAGGCCCCCTCTGTCCATTGCAGAATTTCACAGGGACTGCAGACAGCAGATCTGAGACAGCCTTTCAGGCCTGTCTTTATCAGTCAAATCTCCTCTTGTGCTCTGGAGGAACCCCTGGAGACACTTCAGCCTCCTGGTTGTGCTGGTGCAAGGGGGCTTGGCTGTGTGCACCCCCAGCCAGCCAGACCCCAGGCTGCCAAAACTTCCCTTCACACAGGCCCACTCTCAAGCAGCACCAGCCTCCCTCTGCTTGCAGGACTTCTGATTCTTGAAGAAATTTTGATACCTGTCAGGAGAAGAAATTAAGACCCTTTCAATTTTATTATATTTCTTCCATTTTATAGGTAAGCTGTTTCTTTTTTGTTTGCTTTGCAAAAGACATTATACTATAATAATCAACCACTGGAAAGAGTTTGTTTTTGATTCCTTTGGATGAACTGCCTTAGACGGACTGTGTCTGAAGTAGAAAAGATTAGTTCTGTATTTACTAACATGCCACAGGCTCAGGGAGAAAAGGGGGGAGTAATCCCTTAAAAAGGGCTGTTTGTTATAAAACCCACCACAAGTAATCAATATACCCCAAAAGAGCAAAGGCAGTGATGGAGCAAACCCTTAATGTGAACCAGACCGAGTAACACGCAACAATCAGCTTGATGGGTGAAGTAGTGATTTGGCAAATGTTCTGACATTCCTTGCCATGGGATTTCCGGGCAGTCATGGTGAAAGTAAGTAAACATGCCTCATCAGAAATAACATTAGCAACAGGCCCAACAGTAACACACAGCTGGGCTGTTCATTCAGAGCAGGGATTCCTTCCTTTACCTGATACTAAATCTTATTCTCCACATGGGGCCACAAAGGAGCTTGGATATAAACTTTATGTCAAAAATTCACTTCCATCAAAATACTCCCGAGCTGGAGGTGCAACAACGTGATTGCCAAGTTCGTCCTTCATGACAAAACCAAGAGGTTCCCTGAATTAATCCGTATCCATTATGACTGTGTGAGGAAACAATCCAGGAGCTGGCACTTTCTGGCTCCTCAGTTCACATGCTTTCCATTACACAAAGTAATTCTATATTTTAGCAACAGGATTACCCAGGCCTTTCTGGGAAATTTTAAGCCAAAGCAATTTCCTCACCTAGAAAACAAGAATAAGAGGGTTGAAACATGTTAAAGGTTTTAAAGAGTGAAAATACTGATTGCCATTCCCATGTAGCAACTGAATCTTGATCTTTTTGTTTGTATTTCATTGAAGGAACTCCTCCCGTCCCTGGGGAGCATGAACTTGCAGAATGGAGAGAAGTTAGAAAAGGGGTGTCTCATTTTGTCAAGTGATGGATTCAGTCCCTCCAGGAAAGGGAATATAATACATAAAATCACTTTATAAATCTTCAGCTCAAGAGCTACTAATCAAGGGTTCTTTCAGTGTCTGCAAATTCAGATGATCTCCTAATACCCAGCCCTTCTTTCTGATTAGCTGCAAAGAGTTGTGAGCTTTTTTGGTGACACCAAACTTGGGGGCGAATTTGAGACAGTCCCCTAGACTGGAAATCAACAGCAGCAATTGTATACAGAGGTTGGGACTTTTGGATAAAACATCAGGGCCCATGGGGAGCATTCCTGCATTAAAGTCAGTGTTTGATTCCAAAATTTGATATCTCCAAGATGCTAAGAGAGATTTCAAGAAAACAAGACCATCACTCAAAGCGTGACAGAGGCTTCTAACTGTTACAACATCATCTCCAACAAGCATTAACACTGCATTTTAAACACTGAGTGCTGGGGTTTGATGCAGCTCCAGGAAAGTGCTTTCCTAAGCTTCGGAGAAGATGTGCTAAATTTAGAATGTTGTCCAAAGAGAAAACTGGTTATAATCACCAAAAATCCATCTAATGTTTTACAATGATCCTAAAACAGGCAGATTTAACAAGGGATGGCAAGTAGCCACTGACTTGACTCCAAGGTCACTTGTCAAATACAACAATCTGATCAAGTACTGAGAAGCCACATGATGTTCAACAAGCAGCACAAGGCTGAAGGGAGCTTCAAGTATGGCTGAGGGACAACCTCCTGCCTAATGCAGAAGGAGCTCCCAGCTGGTGCTTCTCTGTTTTGTGCTTCTGTGCTACTGAGGACCTGATCAAGATAGCAACTGTGTGTTATAGAAGACATCAAATGTAGGCCAACAATTCTCCTGCACTTTTTAGTATATTGATGTGTCTGCAACAACCAGTTTTAGCATGCTCTTAGAGTATCAGCATTATCACCTAAATGCAAAATACATCACCCAAAATGTACTCCAGGTCACTCAGACTAGGATAGATTCCCATTTCCACTCAGTCTGTCCTCTGGCCAGACACTGATTGATGTCTGTTGCTCTGGCTCATATACATCCTGTTCAGGTGCTTCCTGCACAGGTCTTGGTGCTGTAGACCCTTGTTTCAAACAGCATCAACCACAGCAACAAGCAGATGTTCTTACATCTTGCTTTATCTGCTTCCCACATCGACCCCACAAAGCAAACCAAGGGAGAGAGCTGTTCCACTCAGAAATGTCAAGCCAGCTTGCTCTCAGACACAGCCATTTTGCAATGCTAAATGCTGCTGAGAAGAAAGAGGCACAGACCTCACCCTTGCTGTTCAAATGCTGCAGAGCTGCACATCAGGGCTGCAGGACTAGCTGAATCTTTCAGATGCTGCCAGTGATACCAGCAGCAGCACAGCAGCTCAGTACAGTCACTGCATACAAATTCCTAACTTCTTTATTATGGAGCACCATTCAAAGCTTCTCTATAAACAAGATGATCAAGAAATGTCCTTGCAGTGGTGTCCAAGCAGTTTCCAAAATATCTTGACAGCACTCCTTTGAGGTAAAGGCAGCACCACTTGCAGATGAGACAGAGGGACATTAACAAAATATTTCTACTACATTTAAGAGCCTATCTTAAGACTTCAAGAATGCCAGTTTCAAGGATGCACAGCATTATAAAGCACTACTACCAGTCTGTAATAGGCACTACCAGAGACTGGCTGTACTAGATGCGTGCAGCACAGACCCCTGTTACCTTCAGATGAACCCATCGAGACTCAGCAGTTCTCCTAATCAGAACTGGGCATTTCAAGCTGAGTGCTGAACAGAGAAGTTAAAAAATGACCTTTTCTAAAAATTATAGCTAAAATGACCTGGCAGCATCTTGTAACAATTCTGTTAATGGAGACACAGAAACAGGATCCAGCTCTCCAGAACAAGATTGAGCTGATCTGAGCATGACCTGAGTTCTCCTGCAGCCCCATTCTCCACTCAAGGCACTGTGTTGAGATTGTCTCATCATACTTGAATGCCAAGGTACTGCGTAAAGTTGCCCAGATAGTCTTATGTCTATTCAAATGGACCTTATTCATAGTCTCCAAAGAGAGTACTTTGGGTTTGTTTTTTTTTAAATTATTTTAAAAGACTGAATTCAAAGAAGAGCAATTCCTAGTGTGTTGGTGATGATGGGCTGTCTCCTTCATGGCTCAACAGCAGTACTGGAACATGTCCGGCTCGCGTGAGGTAAGAGATTGACAACCACAGCTGTTGTAGGGTCATCCCTTTGGTAACTCATACCTACAGAGGAATAAAACACGTATTTCAAGCAAATGAATATGAAACCTGTTGCCCAGGAGCAGTGAGACTCATGAACCTCTGGTTACAACACAGTGGATCATGGCTCTGAATTATTTTGTTTAGCCATCTTTGCCCATTGTTCCTTGATATCCAGTTTTCCTTCCTTGATGCTATTGCCTCCCAGATCTTCCTTTGACTTTATGCCCTGTCACTGGTTCCTTTTCCCAGTTCTTGATCCATTCGCTTAGCTCCCTGGGATAGCTTAGCTTTTTATTTCATGTTTGATTCACCTTCATCAGAGGTCTGTCCAGGCCAACAGACTTCACTCTGGAATGGCTGAGCCCAAAGTTCCCTTCTGCGTATTCTCCCCTGGGGGCAGTGATCATGTGAACTGCTTCAGCCTTGTATTGAAGTGCTAACTCACAGAAATTCACAGGGCTTTCATTTTGCCATGCTGGAGTCTCTTCTGGAAATCAGGCAAGAACTTCTAAATCACGTGAATTGTTTGGCCAGTTCTACCTCTCACATCCACTGAAAAAATGTGAGCCTTTCAGTATTTCAGGCAGATGTTAGTGGATGATTCAGGGAGCAGATACACATGGTTGCCAGCCATTGAGTTGAAGAAGCCCCAGAGAGAGTCTGAGAGATGATAAAGTTGAGCAAAACTGAGAGTTAATCCAAAGCTTGTAACTTGCTCTCAGCTCCCTTGGGAACACACAACACACACTGAGCAATGGATTCCAAAATATTAAGAAATAAGCTAGCGTGTAAAAAAAATAAGGATCTCCTGTTGAATTAAGGAGTTAGGTCATTAATGCTTGTTCATATTACATTACTCACACTTGAGAGACAAATAACTATCTGTTGCCTCACTAACCCACATATTTATTTGAACAAATATTTCCCAAGAAGTAGAGAGAGAGAACCATTTCAACAGAAAAGTTCTATATTATGGTCTTATCATAACAAGCCACTTCACAGTACACTGATGTGTATCGTATACAAGCATCCATTGTGAAAAGCTATTAAGTGTATCTCATTTTACAGTGCTGACATGTTGGTTCCTTCACAGAGGTCATTAGCTCACAACGGGGCCTCTCATTTCCCTATGCCTTACTAAGGTTTTGCTGTATTTTAGAATCAAACCTTAATATGAGCATTATTAACTCAGAGGGATATGATCTGTGCCATATAAAGTCAATTTACATAGAAATCCTGCAATCATTCAGAACGAATGTTACGTATTTATATATATAAAAGGAAAGCTACAATCTCTGAATGGAGAAGACATAGTACATGATTAGCTCAGTTCCAGATGCTTAAGATGTTTAACAGAATAGCCTTCCAAAAAGGAAAAAATACCCAATCCTAAACAAAATTACCTATTTTCCTCTGGGCCGAAAATGCTGTTCAGTCACCTGTTCCCAGGTCACCCTGTAAACAGTGCTGGACATGAGCAGTGTGTGGAGGTGAATTGCTGCCTATATTTTGACCAACAGGGGGGTCTCAATAGTGTTGTAATACCTGCTTCAAATGGTGGCACTGATTACCTAAAATCAGCTCAGACTCTAGGGAAAGGTACAAGTCATTACCTCAACTCATGGCCACAACCAGAAATACGTACTGATAAAAATACAGCTCAAAGGCCAATGCCCAGTTGTGTTTCTGGGCAGCCCAAGTACACATTACATACGTAATACAGAACAGGTAAATCAGGTCCAAAGTATATTTGATTTTTGTAAAACAGCAGTAAGTCATGTATTTAGAAGCTTTCTCTATTCTTCATAGCACAAATCATTAAAGGAAAATTAAAAGTGAACTGCCAAGCTGTTAGTTTCAGTTGGATGACAGATATTCAGTCATGATACATGGCTTGACTCTGAAAAAGAAATGGAGCTCTTGCTAGGTCCTCAATTAAGGAATACAGCACTCAAAGACAATGGTCAAAAATTAAGCAGCTGTTGTACATTATATACATTACCTCTTTCTTGTTTTCATTTTATAAATGATTTTATCTCCAATTAAATTTTTGAACTTTTTTTGCAAAAAGAGTACTGTTTTCTGCTGCCCTCTCCACACAATTTTACTCTGAGGTTTTCATATCCTTTCATCATAGCAGTAGACAACAACCAATTCCTTGAAGTCCTTTATCAGTTCTCCTACAATGTAATTGCATTTCTCTTCCATGAAGAGACGCACAAAAAGCTTTTGTTCTCTCTCCTCCTTTGTGTCTTGTCCTACTCATTAACTGCTGAGAGTTTTATAGAGCACCTGGAAGATTTTCAGTGCCATAAAAACAAATGTATTTTTGTAAAAATCTGACTCTCAAAATATATGCAACAGAAAGTGTTCAGTATTTTCAAATTAGTCAACTACTCAATAACAAACATAATTCCAACACTTCAAAATTACATTTGAGATGGAGAAGCATTTTTTACATGTACTGCTCCAAACACAAGAAAGATGCTTGCACAGACTCTGGAACTGTAAAATGCCCACAAGGGACAAGGAACAGCTATGTTTGGTTCTCAGAGAGGAGAAATAAGCTGTAGCAGCCTGCTGGCCACAGAGCTGGGAACAGACCATGAAAAGATATGATAAGACTCAAATCCCCAAGTGTAGGGCATCAACCTGCTCCTAAGCAGCTTAAACCCTCTGCTTTAGTGGATGTCTTTGAGTTGATTTATCTTTCTTGAAGTTTGGACATCCCTCTGACATGGGTTATATCTATAAACTGGAAGAAGACTTGAAGGCAAAGAAATAGCAGAGGAAAACAAGTGATGACAGCAGCAGCTTCGTAATACCTAAAAGCAGAAGAAGCTGCCTTAGGAGGGTGAGTGACAGAGCTGATGTGAGATGTTTAATCTCTCAAAGTCTCTCTTTCCCAAGACCATCCCAGTCCCTTCTCTTCCTCCCTATCTCAAGTTTCTCACTGTACAGAAAAGCTAGGAATTAAGTGACTAAAACTAGCAAAACAATAATGCATTGTTAATAACTTCCGTGACTGCCGTATCAACTTGAGAAGTTTTAGTCAAGTAGTTTCAAAACTTCTAAGAAACCTTCTTCCCCTCCATATGCTTTGGCTCAGCTCCTGGGTGGGAAATCAGCTACAAAAGAGGTAAGTTTAAAAAGAGACTTTTTCCCCTCAGAAATATGGTTTTGTAAAGGGGAAGAATCAACCAGGTCTTGCAATATGCTTTCATTTGTACTGTGCTTTCAAACTCTGTCCTTCTTTTTAGGGAATATTTTAATTTAGAGGTTTAATCAGTTACTTACACTTCACAGAGTGCTTTATTTATAAAATACAATATTTAGAAAATGAAAAGTGCATTTTCAGAATGAATTGCTTCAGATTAACTCTCTTATGAAATTCACTTCTGTGGATAAAA
The DNA here is from genome assembly GCF_965178545.1 of Coloeus monedula. Classification (NCBI taxonomy): domain Eukaryota; kingdom Metazoa; phylum Chordata; class Aves; order Passeriformes; family Corvidae; genus Coloeus; species Coloeus monedula. The sequence goes on from NC_138781.1 coordinate 146,352,057, forward strand.
GAAAAATAAAATATAACAAATAATAATAATAATAATTAATGAAGAAAGAATAAAAGTAATTAATAAAACTCTATTTGACCTGAAATAACTTTTGGAGTAGTTTTTGAAGTGAATTTATTTTCCACTCTATCACTGAGACCATCTTTTTAACACAGCAAGGAGAAAATAACTGCTAGTCACATAAGCTCATCTCACTCCAACCTTCCAAAATGTCCAAAATTAATCTGATTCAAAACAATCACTCAACTAATTCACAACAAAATTAAGACTCCCAAAGATGCGCAGATGTGAAAACTTGAATTCTCCCTATTGTATTATTTTCTCGAAGCAAAGTCACAAGAAGCAGTGGAGCCAAGTGAACCGACTGCTGCTGCCAAAGACGGTTTTGTTCCTGCTCATGCCTCCCTCCCTCCCTCTTCCCACCCCACCCTTGGCTCCACAAGTCAGGCATGAGCCTTGCTGCCTACTCAGCCTCTGCCCAAAAGTTTCAGCTCACTAACAGTGCAAGAATAACTCCAATTTTACTCACAGGTTAGAGAGTTGTATCAGGCCACAGAAGAGCCCAGTTAGCAAAAAAATCCTACATGGGACTGTGGGGTTGGGAGCTGTGGGGGGAAAAAGAGCTTCTTGCTGCAGGAGGGACAAGCTGTCAAATCAGCCCAAAGCATGCCCACACAGATTCACTTTCATTCAGAAATTAAGAAAATCCAGCTAAATATGCTTTCATTTGTTCTGTCACTTTAGGGTGGTTACCACATCCTAAGCGCCATACTAACTGAAGGATTTTTCAATAAAATACAAAGTATTTCAAATTAAATCCTGACTCTTCTACATCAACAAAGATTGTTAACCCTGTAGATTTATCAGGACAAAATAATAGTGAAAGAAAGCCTTAGAAATGTGTTTAGAAAAACGATATTTATGGTTATCCGATGACTATGGAATAATGCAGACTTCAAGTATCAGCTGCTCTGACTTAATTCATATGCAAACACTCATATTATTGTCATTTAAAATTATAAAATCAGGAAGAAAACATATATTTTAAGAATATATATTTATATATATATATATAAAATTTGAAACATACTAAAGTAAGTAAATCTCATCTAACACAGTTCTGAACTTACCTTGTGTATTTTAAGGGCCGCTGTGTAATACCCATGCTCCATTAAAAACTGGGTTCCTAAGTTTCTGAGAATAAACTATCACAAAGAACTGAAAATAATGCCATGACTCAAAATTTCTTGTATTATAATTTTAAAAAACTCTATTTCTATGAATATGAAATCAACTAAAACTAAGGAGGTCATACATCCCCAAAAGCTAAACAGTGTAAGACACTAATTTTTGTTGATAGGAGTCCTGATGTCAGCTTGAGTGCTTTATGGACAGCAGGGCTTATTGATAGAAAGATGTTATGAGCTCTCCCAATGACTCCATGAAGGTGCATCCTCTCTCCCTCCCTCCACAGCACTGGGACACTCTGACAGAGCCTGGCAGTGACTGACCAAAGCTGAAACTCCTGCTTACCTGGACACCTAAGGAGAGAAGCTATATCCTCATTAGATGCTTCAGCATGCCTACAAATTTAAGACATGCAGTTACTTACTTTGTGGACATTTTGTTATATAATTATACTGAGAAATAAAAAACCCAATGAAAAGTCTGCATTAGAAACACGTAAGAGATATTTTAGCATTACATATTTGCCCTACACTTACGTGTGTTCTAACATTTATATTGAACAAAATAAAGGAATTCATGTTAAAAGCAGAGATACCAAAATAAATTCTTCAGACTTTGACTGCTTTGCATATTTTCAACAATGCATTAATTTCTACTTTATATGTGCAATGTGCATTCTTGCAGTATTTGGATAATACCCCAATTAAATAAAATATTTTTCCTTTTGTTTTAAGAAGAGTGCACTATAAAGCAGGAGTTTTAACCAAAAATCAGAACCCAGGTCAAAAGCAACTGTATAGGTTACAGGCAACCCATGAGGTTGGAAGGTGCAGAGGACAAAGAGCTTAGTCCACCATCCAAATACCAGACTTTAACTTGAATTGATGTCAGGTTATAACTTTGAAACAGTCATCAGTTTTTCAGCAGAAGAAAAACTCGAGCTAAACCACAATCAGTGAGATCTTTGGCAGGCAAAGACTTCAGTTTCCTAAACCTTCCACAAGTGCCAGTCTCATCCAGGGAGGCATCACAAAAACTACACTGACAAAAATGGAAGATCAAAGAAACCATGAAAACAACCATAGCAGTGAGGTCCCTGCACTGTGGCGGGGTGAAGCATCCCATAAACATCCCCTCCAGACGTCTGCCAATCTGCTGCTTAAAAGCCTACAAGAAATGAGTCTTCACATCATCATTAGGTGCCTGTTAGAATGCTTTTCATCTTAATATTCAACAAAAATATTTTTTCTTGTGAATAAAGCTAACTCCTCCCTTCCCAAAGGAAATATCAAGAACAACTGATAAACACTTTTTGTTGTAGCAATATTTTAGGTATGAGAAGGGCAAGTTCCTTCCTCAAACTTCTTTTATTCTAGACCAGGAATACCCAGTTCCCTTTATTTATTTTCTTATATACAGTATTATCTCATTTCCATTTGCCCTCTTATTTCTTAAAATGTATTGCCCCAAATCACTGGCACGACAGGATAATTACTTTCACATCTTATATAAAAAATCCTGTTAATCCTTAAGTGACTTTTACTTTTGCAATAGTATAAAACTGCTCACCTCTGTGCAACCAGATGCTTTTTTTTTTCACTGCACCATACAAGATGGGGAGAATGGCTTGCTTTCAGACACTCCATTTTCCCTGGAGTTCAGTATTTCACATTCGTTCCTTCTGAATTTCAGTTTGCTTTTTTATAATCACCTGTGCAATCTGCCGAATTATTCTGATTTCTGAGCACACTTACTGTTTGTGAACATTGCCTATCCATGTTGCACCACCTGCAGACCTCAAACTTTGTATTCCATCAAATACACTAATGGATATTCTGAACCACGAACATGATGTAACCTCAGAAACTGCACTAGAAAAAGCTTTTTTAGATTCTCTCTGTCCCTCCCCTACCTTCCAGTTTTCTACTGGCAGTATCTTCACCATATATTTACTATATATTTAACAGTTCACTTGAAGTCATACAGCAATACCTCTGATGGCACAATTTCTGTGCTACAGCTCCACCTCAGTTCTCTGCCTGTATCACTGAACAATACATTTTCCCCCCAGCCTAAGAGTGTAAATCCACATCTCCAAAAGTAGAAACTACACCAGCCTAAATTATCCATGACCTCATTTTTAAAACATAAATGCATCTGCCTTCAATCTCCCAAACAATGCCAGCTTTCATTGCTTATTAGCCCAGGTCTCCCACAAACACCCCTGGCACTGTTACATCACTCCTTAGCCAAGGGAAAAACACCTCAAAGTATTTCCATTGAGCTATTACTTGCTGTCTCACAAGCAGTGCTGAGCTGCACATATGGTTAGTACCCAAAACACGCTCAGTACCTCTTTCATCCCACGTTTAGGTGTTTTTCTTGCACCTTTAGCTCACCTAAGCTCCAAGAGCTTGCAGTTATTGCTAAAAGGACACCCAGGTGGGCTTCCCCTGACAAGGCAAAGTTGCAGATAGGAGAGGCTGCGGTGTTGCCCAGGACCATTGTGTCTGAATCCAGCCCAAACATGTGTTCCAAGTGCAACAATCAGCACAACTATCCATGCAGTATCGAAAGGATATGGTGTTTGAATAACAAAATAAGTATATGCATATTACAAATACCTGAGCCTATCATCTTTCTAGTCTACAGATAACTTTTTATTCCAAGAATTACAGGATTCACCAGCAGGTATAGAATATAAAAGTATTTATTAACTTTCACGAAACAGAATATGGCTTAAAAAAAAGTTTTCTTGGGTCCCTCTTGAACTTCTCTCTTTGCTCTAAGAAGGAGAATCAGTCTCTCATAAAAATTTGTGAAAATTAAAAAAAAAATATTAACCCAAATACAACCATCTTATAGAACACCATGTGAACTCTGGGCAACAGAAGCTAACCAGTGCATGGAAATAAAACCCTGCTTCTACACACGTATAAAGAAAACAGATAAAAATTGGCAGAGATTATTTATCTCTATTATTAAAACTTTTTAAAAATTAAGCTTTTAAATAAAACACTTCCTAGGTATCAATAGTACACTGCATAAAACACAGCTAAAGAAATTTAAATGTATCCATAGTTTCAAGTCCCAGACCTAGTTTCATCTACTAACATATTTCTTTTGTGGATTCATGAGCTGATCTTGCTTCCAAACAAACCACCCCTCAGGAGGAAGAAACAGATATTTTTCAATATTTTAATTTTTAGGTTTTTCAGACTTTTTTAATTTTAGCAAACATCTTTCAAAAGCATATTCCAATGTTAAGCTTGAAGAAAAAATTCTGCCTCTGTCAAAATAATTCGCAAACTTTATTGGATTTTTAAAAGCCTGATTACAGGACAAAACATGCATTACGGATTTTGCTAAAATTCCCAAAACAATTGCAGAATTTAATCATATTCAAAGGCTCATGTCCATAATAAATACCGCCAGCTTAAAAGCAGTCTGGAATTTTTCAAGAGTTTTAGTATCTGAAAAATGCAAATGTTCTACATACTGTTCTTTTAAGTCTGACATAACGTTGCAATGGTTAAAGCAAGAAACAGGCCATCTGAAGACTAAAGAAAATCCCTGTCTTCTGAGGAGATCTACACTTAGTAACACAATACTGCTCTGGAAACAGCCTGTCACCAAAGGCCTGGCAATTGGCTTCTGCTTAAAACATACTCTGCCTCTAACATTCTTCAAAGGATTAAACCATAATTGATTCTGGCAATACACATGGTAAGCGTGATGTGCAGGGGGTTGCCAGTGGACATGGGGCCCTTACATAAAGGGCTGTTTTCTTTGTTTAAAATGGAAAAAAGAGTGGGAGGTGTGGAGAACAGTGAAATACAAAATGAGTCAGAATCATAAACCATATTTTTTGAATCAGATTTCAACAACCACATATGCAAAAAGAAGGCTTCAAAGGTGGCAGAGCTTCTGAATTGCTAAGGCAATTCGCATATTCTTAGTTCCATAAAAAAAGATAGAAGCTATAGTTATGTACATCCTTCTAAGCACTCCAAGAATATTGCAAGTTGAACTCCAGAGAAGCCACTGGTATCAGTCTGAAAGTGATGGGGAACGAATTGATCGTGCACTGGCTGGACTGTTAGAGAAAACAAAGGGATCCTTTTCCTTTTCTTTAGTATCATGTTTATGTTTATGTTTATGCTTATGCTTGTGTTTCTTCTTCTTTTTCTTGTGCTCATGGTGGTGATGGTGGTGGTGATCGCTGTGTTTTGAGGAGTTTGATTCTTTACTAAACACAGAGAGTGGAGCTGCTGAGACAGGGTGCATGTTTATCTCTCCCGAAGACTGTTCCTTACCTAAAAGAATGGATACAGTGGGATTAGCAAATGTTTAACTTGCATTGTTTCCAAACATAAGGAATTCTGAAATATTAGATAAAACCTACATTATCATTTAAACATACAAACATGGAATCTGTTATGATGCTTGTACCATTTAGCTTCAGAGAAGGTTCTGAACATGCCATTAAAGTTCCCACACTACTGACAATTTTTAGAGATGATCTTTCCTTCCTCAACAGCATAAAAGTATTCCAGGCAATCTGGAACTTTAAAGAGCCCTAGGAAACTGCAAGTCATACTAGCTTCCTGAAATTCATTTTCGAATAGAGCAGGAAGGCCACTATAACTCTGAATAATGCAAATATAATTGCTTGTGAAAATGCTGATAAAAAGTGCAAGAGTGGCATAAAAAAGTGCATTTTTGGGATGTGAACTCTTTTTAGTCAGGAAGTAAAGCTCCCCACAAGAACATACAAACCTTCTGACAGTGGAAAATTAAACTGATTTTTCTAAAAATTGCCTCTTACAACCAATTTAGCCTATTTGAAAGATTATACAAAGCTTTTTTCTTAAACAAAACCAAATCCCAGTAAAGACAATTATACCATCTTTATCAGTACATATTTCACAAGTACACTAGAACAGTTATATATTGAGCAAGCCTCCTATCTAAACCTGAGGAAGGAAATACGATCCATGACATCTCAATTCTCATTCTCTCTTTGGCTCATTTAATATTTCATTATTTCAGACAGACTGCAATAGCTTCAATAGTAGAGATTAAAGGGCATTATTCTAAGGATACCTTTGTTAAAGAGTGCAAATGCTCAGAAGGTAGGAACACTCAGATTCCTTTAGGCTGAAATTGAATCAAATCACATTGCAAGAATGCTTTAACAACTAGATAAATGTAGAAAAGCATCAACGGATTTTTAAGGCAACTAATCCTCTAAGTTTTACTTAAAATGGATTTTCTTCATAGCTACTTTAAAAATGTTTTTTTTTTTTCCCATCCAGTTTTTGGTGAAAATATCCCCATTAACAAATAACAAGAAACTGTGTTATGTTCTTTGCAATTACCTTCTCCTGTATATTTGAAAACACATTTATTTTCTAGTACATCTTTTTGTTTGGCTGGTTGGTTGTGTAACTCAAAAGGCAAGAATGATTTGTCTGTGGGAATGATTCCTGGAAGTCTAAAGAGACAGCTCCCTGTACTATACTATGACAATCAAGTATTGAGAACAATTTCCATGCAATCTTTCTAGCCTTACCCAAAAGATTAAGGACTGATTCAGTTATGAATATATACAGGAAATTTCTAGATGGTACAGCTGTTTTGTTTGTTTGTAAGTAAGTTTTGTTTGTTTTTAAGTAAGTCTGGAAAAAACAAAATCTACATCTATACAAAGTGTTTGTAAGTCAGAATAGAAACACAAAACATTTTTATAGTGAGGATAATCAGTAACTTACTATGGGGACATGGTGGAATTTCTACTGCTTGAAGTCTTATACAGCAAAATGATGTCTTTCTAGAAATATGTTTGGTTTTAACCACAAGACAGGAGTATGGTGCAATATAAAACTCTGCTGAGGTTATGAAGGAGGCTAGTCTAGAGTACAATAGATTCCTATGAACTTGAAATTGCTAATAAAGAAGTATTTTAAAAGCTTTAATTTTTATTTAATCAGAACTAAGCAGCAGTAAGCTCATGTTATCAATGCAAAAATTTATTGTCAGAATTCACAACTTTACTTTTTTATGTATCTTATGGCAGGTAGAGGAGATGCACACCAATTCCAAATTCAGTGCATACCTACTACCACTTTTTTACATTGTTGTCTGGAGCCATTCTCAACAGTGCAGACAGTGTGCAAGTATACTGCATTTGATGTACAAAGGTACAAGACTGCTTCACAATGTAATGATTTCCAACTTCATTTTTAAAGGAATTCCTCCTGTATCTAAACCTATCCCCATAACCTGAGCTCCTTCCTCTAAAGCATTCAGTGCTTAGACAACTTTATTTAGCAGCTGCAAGTCTACAAAACCAGCCACTAAACAGAAGACACAATGGTGAAAAAAGAAGTATGTCCAACTCAGGCGATTAGAAAAGGAAAGGGTGGAGGCTGTATCTCAGAAAACCAAAGCAGGCAGTATTTGACACTGTTAAAATAGTCTGCAATAGTTAAAGGTGAACTGTGGCAGTGACACAAACAGGGCTCCCAGTAACACAGAAATAAAGGTCCTGGCAAAAAGGCTGAAGACCACTGGTTGGTTGTATTAAGAAATGTACAAAAGATTACCTAAAGTACAGAAAACATTGTCATGTGTTCTCAAGCTGCAGGCACATGATACATAAAATACACATGGCAAACTGAAGTCAACTTCAAATAGAAGAAAAAACCCACATAACGTGACATAAACTCTTAAAACTTCTCAGCTCCATTAATTCCAAATTGTGGAGTTATTTTTATATGGAAACTAAACCTGTAAGTCTAGACACTAACTTTAAAAATTTTAATCAGAACTGGTATAAAAACACTGGCTTAAGTCTGCAGGGATGATGTAGCAGCAGTGTCAAGTGAAGATGAAGGATGCAACCAGACTCTCCTGACTCTGTTACACGACCTGCCACTTGTGCTAATTTCCTGTAGTTTACTGAACTACCAGCTCTGCTAAGGCAACAGTCTGTATTATCACCTCATTACTTATTTCAGGTGTGTTATTAAAAAAATCTGTTTGTTAAAGCAGTTAAATACCATTGACTGCAATAAGTTAGGGAGCAAATACAACAGTAGTTTAAACCAACAGGACTGAAGGGGTGGTGGTCACCACCTAGAGAGGCAGGAAGATCTTCAGGAAGGTGAGAAATGGGGTCCAACTGCAACTCAAGGGCTACTGACACTTATGGAAACAGTCAACATTGGTAATATGGAAAAGACGTCAGTAAGAAACGAAAGAATGTCATTACAAAAATCTGCTTCTACTGAGCCAGCAACAGGAGTACACACACAATTTCTTCATAGAGGTCAATAGTGACTCTAGTCTGCTGAGTTTTTAAATGCAAAAATAACAGCTATCCAGAAAATTTCCTCCTACTGTTAAAGAGTGCTTTGAAATCAAGAATCAAATACATTGATCCTGGATGATGGCTCCAAAAGATTGAACACCGATAAATGCTCTACCAAAAATGTTGCAGATTTCCACACATAAAATTCAGTGTTGAACCTACAGAACCTTTTTTTTTTTCCTTTCTTTTAATTAGTATCTACTTACAGCCTATGCTAGGAACATGCCAAGTGTAGTTAAGGAAAGCAAGACTAAAGAGAAATTGCCTCACAGGGCAGTATAATCATCCTTTTACCAATGGAGGTAGCAGGACTGATGCAAAGAGACACAGAGCACTCCCTCTTCCTGCAGGGAACCCACTTCTTCCTGGCACAGAGAGCAGGACTGAAACCCGCATTTCTCAAAACACAAAAACACACAATAAGTGGAGGGCGAGCCCAGGAGCTCGCTTCTGAAGTGGTTAGTAGCATTCCTTGGAAGAAAATTCACATACATGTGTCTATCCACATGGATCTCCTCCTTTTTAGGATGTGGAGATTCCAATGTAATTATTGGCTTTGTGGTGTTCCAGCCAGCTGGGTAGGTGTTTAAAATTAGACAGGATTATGATCCCATAGGAGAAAGATCAGAATCTTTGTGTACCATTTGCCCCAAGGACAAATACAAATGCTGTAGATGTTGTGAGAGAGAATAAAATATGAAAACACAGATCTGGTAGCTTAGTTTTAAAATTAAAGGGATTTAGGTCCTGATAAGCTTTAAAGTAACAGAAATTGCTGTCAGATAATGATAACACCCTGCTCACTGAATTTTTTTCCTTTGTAAGACTCATTGGTGCATTAACATTCAACTATGTTGTTGGGTAGAGTGTTTTTCTCTGATTTTGTTATTGAACTTCTACAGTTTCAAAACCTGTTACTTGAGACTTTAACATGTCAACAGGCTTTCATGAGATCTTTCATATGGTCCCTACTATGTTTCTGATTTTTTCTGTGTGAAGAGAGTGGGATGCCACAAACTTACAGTCTCTGTTTCTTTGCATGGCCAATCAAGGTAAAACAGCTAGCTTATACAGGATTTTTACAAATTGACACTTGTTTGAAATTATCCCATTTGCACCCTGATTTATTCAAATATCAGAGAGGGAAAAACCAAGTTCACAAATCATAGCAAAGGCTGAAGCCATGGGTCCTGAGGACAGGCTGGTGCTCCAGCACCTGACATGGACAAGCTCTGGGAAGAGGGAGACATCAACATAAGCACGCAAGCACTTAACGTGTCTCTCCCAGAACTCAAAGAAAGCTTACCAGAGAGGAAGAGAATGCACTCTCTTTGCCTAGCAGTTAAACTGCATCTCTGGCTAGCATTTTCTATAAAGAGAAAACACTCAGAAAAGGGAAAATACCATAAAAACTGTTTCAAAATTTTTCCTGTTCTTCCTTATTTCTTCTTTTCTTTTTAGTGTTACCCTGGAAATATCCAAGACACACCATTTTTTAATTTAATGCTCTGTTTATGCATCTGTTGAACCACCAACAAAGTACATAGAAAAAGTTACCACGCATAAATGATTTCAAGTATCCAGAATGCAAAGTCCTGTAATTAGTCTAAAGAAGCAGAATTTTCAAATTATATGTCTCTGAAAAAGATTATCAATTTTCTCTCTAGGAGAGTGCTCTTTTAAGGTCCATGGGACAAAAAAGTTTGAGGGTGAGAAGCAAAGGTCTTGTCAAAAGAAATAAAACCAGCCCAAAGGTTTCTGAAGATGTGCTAAGTAAATCAGTTAATTTGGCTCCAACGTAAACATTTTAACTAGTTCCAATTTACAGACTCATTTGACTTAAATTTTTCAGTAGGATTTAAAATCAGATAGACAATTCCAGATACATATACCAAAGGTGTAACTAAAGTATTGTATAGACAAGCTGGTGTTTTAACTAAAGTATTACCTTTAACTGGTAAAAAGTTTATTAATTTCCTCATTTGACTTTGATTTAACAACTATATTGCCTTATACTTAAAAGAATAGCTTGACTATGGTGTTATTTTTACTGCACTTATTTTAATATTCTAAAACATTCTAGTGAAATTCCTATTTTTGAAAGAAAGAACATTTATATCAGGCAGCCAATTTAGAATACTTTGTGCCTCTATCAGTTTCAGGTAGTTCACTTGAAAACTTGCTAGCCTTATTCATCCTCTATATTTGACAGTGTTTAGTTGTTTTCTCAGAGACAGTCACAGCTATATGTTGTTTTTAGTAAATCATGGAGTTGACACACTGCAGCCACACACTGATGCAATTCTCATTTCTGTTGTCACTATCTGCAGGGCTTGTGTTTCTATTAAATCTGCTTTCTTTACTTCAGGGTAAAGCACTGGAAAACACCATTCCTTGTGAAGTGTACAATTAACCACATACTATTTCAGTGAGGCAAATTTATCTACAAACCTCAAAGCCTATGAGATACCAGTTTGGGAACAGTTATATCTTGGGTAATAAAGTGTAACAGATACTGTATTAATATTATACGTTATTAAAAGGCATTCTAGCAGAACAGCTCTAACAACTTTTACCTCCTTAGAAAGTAAAGCAAAAAGCTATCATTGTCAGTGGTGTCCTCATATCCAAGAAGTGTTCATTTATATATGCATGATGTTTCCACAGCACTTTTTGGCAGAGAGCCACTAATGGCTGGACTTGGAGGTACCAGTGCATTTACAGCTAACTTGGGTAACTGCAGAGCGGCAGAGCTTCTCAGGCAGTTTGGACTGAATTCCTATTTATTCCTGCATCCAAACTCCAAGTGCAGTCATTTGCACCTCAGGTTTGGATCTGCTGTTGTAAATGTACTGTTTAAATATAGGAACTACACTAGTTTACTTCTACACTTTACTGCAGCATATGCAGTATGTCCAAACTGTTCCAGAAAAAAGTCAATCCAGATAAGCCGTAATTTCCTGAAAGTGCACTAACTGTGATAAACAAGACCATAATCAACACTATGACTGTGGTCTAGACCTCCAAAGTTTCATGTACATCTACACAGCAAACAGAACAACCTACAAAGTCAGCAGAGGCAATTTCCAATTTGATTATCCTAGAAAACTGCAAAAGGATTAACAGAATGGCTAAGGAATCTGATCTGAATCTGAATGCTCAGGATGTGTCCTCAAAGCCCACTGCCTCTGAATGTGATCAGAAAAAAGACTGCCAGTGCACAAAGCGAACATCACTGAACTTTTTTTCTTTCCTTTGCAGAAACAGAGAATTGGATACTGCTTTTTATCAACTTTCAAACCATCAAAACTAGCTGGAAAAAGTTCAATTAAGTGTTTATCAGTGATGAGCCATAACAACATGTAACTTCACTGGCAGATCATGCAGCCTACAGCCAGGCATTTATTTTGAAAGCAGAAAAGACCAGGCCAATCAATAACCACTGACAGATACAGCAGAACCTTTTAAAGGTTACTTCTGACGTATTGTACTTTCAGATGAGTGAAATATTAGAGAAGTGTACCTTTATCTGATTTCACTGAAGTCAACAAAGCAAGACAAGTCACCTTACAGCCTGAGAGTTCAGATGTGTTGCTTACACAAAATCTGATCTTGAAATTCTTTAACTTAAGATTTAAGTGAAGGGAGCATTCCTAATATTCTTGATGATTAATAGCAAATAAAATCTGTTCTCACATTAGAAATGTAGCCTTGCACAGCCTTGGAGGTCCAAAGGAGGCTACCAAGTTCCTAGCCCTAAGGGCAGATGAATAATCATCACAACAGCATTCTTCAGACAGTTCACAACTACTGTTTTGTTTTAATAATTTCTTGATAAAATTATTAGATTCCCTCACAACTACCAGAGTCCACAGTTCTACTATCATAGTCAGGATGCTTCAGTAGGATTTAAACCATTCATTTTCTGTATGAACTTGGACAGGTGCTGTAATTATAACACTGAAACCTGTAATCCAGCAAAAGCTGTATTAGACTACCTTTTTTATTGTCTCAGCCTTAACCTTTCACATCCATGGGTAGAACCATAAAAAAAATCCATCCCCCCCCGCCGGCCCCTCCCCCCCCAACTTTTAAAGGAAAATCATATTTTCCTGGAGTTAGGGGGGTTACATCAATTTGACCAAATCCAAATCATTTGCAGTGGTCTGGGAAATGTGAAAAAAAACCCCAACCCAACAATCCAGCAAAAAACCACAGATAGACAGGACCCAACATGAACTTCCTGCTGGCAGCTGCTTTTCGCATGCTGTGTTTGGCTGATGACCTAACACTTCATGTGACATGTGGGGACATTGCCCACAGCTGGGGGAGGAAAACTGCGGGTGGACTAAGAGCTCACTCCTTCCAAGCAGGAGTCAGAACTGAGGCAGATTTACTAACAAGATACTGAGACCATTTCAGAACCTGCTGTCAATCTATTTCACAACAATCACTCCCTGAAATGCACCCATCCTCCATCATTGTTGTAAAACCTCACAGGCCCTGTGATTACTTTGTAAAACAGAACACTCCTATGTGTGAACAATTTCGTTTATGCATGCTTTTATTTCTCCCCATCTGTTTCTTCTCAGCAGTGTACCATTTCCTAAAGATTGAACTATCTTTATTTACTCAGTCTGTAATTCATACATCTCTACTTCTAAGAAAAATGCCATGAATAAGAAACAGGTGAAATTTTAGAAGCAAAGAATATGTGAAGTGGAACTGTTTCTAACCGCACAAACTAAAAAAAAAAGAATAAAATAATCCGAAGTGCTTCAAAATAACGTTTTTCATAGGCTTACTATTTAAAGTAAATTCTGGTACAAAACATGGCATTTGTCTCATTTATTACCTAGGAAAGAAAATGTATTACAGTGCACTGAATGTCTCAATAACAGAGGTGAGAAGGTCATTCAGGACACAAGCAAGACTTGAAGTAGCTTGTGTCTGCTGTAGGTCTATAAAAGGACCAATCAAGTGGCCATTTCTCCATTCTTGGTCAGACTTTACCCTTTCTGACCTCCAGCACAAACTTAATCCGCAATAGTCCCTGACCACAGAGCTGGCGTACAGAGGGTCCCCTAAGTCCTATTTGTGAAGTATTTGGCAGAGTTTTGTTTATGACTTTATATTCCATAGTGTCTGTAAATCTAGTAAAAAAATAGTTGCAAAATATCATGTAAGAGTTATAAATACTAATCGTCAGCAGATCAGCTTTGCACTTGCATGCCCTGGATGCATCATTGTTTGCCATAACAGAAAATGTGATGGTTGACCGTAACATTGAGAACAAAATTCAAAGCAGCTCTGAGAAGTTTAAACTGAAGCTTTGCAGATACAGGCTCCTAGGTTCATGAGAGTAACCTACATGCAGCCTGCCCCTTTACCCTGCTGAAGTAAGTCAAAAAGTTGGTTTTGCTACTCTAGATAACTAACAGCAAAGCTGTCCTGGTGGAGTTGGCTGTAGGCACATGTCGTTAACTGAAGGCCATCTGGAATACAGAAACTAGACCTCCCTTTGTTTTAATGTCCCCATATGAACTTAATTTCTTAGCTGAGAAGTGACAGCAGTTACATTTTATAAAAATAAGGAAATTAAAAGAAAGAAATAAACTTCCTTAGTGGCTACAGCATCTGCCAAAGAAGAAAAAATGTTATGTCCAAGGCCCTAATGGAGTATGAGCATCCAGCTTCTGCACCACTGGCACCAAGGCACCAGCCTCAGCAGGATTCTCAGGGCAGCAGCATCCACCAGCCCTTCTCTTAAAATGGGGTCACTAAATTGCCTGGTCACAGAGAAAGCAGATGAGGTCACCTGTCAGCATAGCTCAGCACCTAGGGCAACTCAAGATGGAACCAACATTCCAGATCCTGCTGCTAAGGTCTACTTCTCTTTTACATTATGCAGTCACTGGATAAAAAGAGAAAAACAAGCAAGAGGGTAATTACTCTGAATTCTACTTCTAAAGCCAAAAACTTCACTTTAACACAATACAGTACTGCAACCTTAAAATCTTGTTCTGGATCTGTATGGAAGATCCCTCAAAATGCTCTGTACATTGTCACATGACTTCAGCTTAGCTCCACTGGCATGTTCTGGAACTGAATTTTGAACAGTTAAAATATTCTGAGAAAATGAGACTAACCAATTAATTTCTGCTAATGACAGAGAAGCAAAGAAGGTGGAAGTTCATCAATGATGTTCAACCTGTCTTAAGGTTTCTAAGAAACACTATGCTTTGAGAATAATTTTGTCAAGTGTATGAAAATAGATACTAAGAGAAGTAGTAAAAGAAAGGAAGTGCTTGAAATGAAACAATTTTACTCACAGATGGAATCTTTTCAGCTTTGGAAAGCCCTTCTAAATACCTTTGAGGCTTGTATGTTTTTTAACTGCTAATATTAAGTTATAAATCATTAATATTTGAGGGGGTTTTTTTTACTTAAGAGTCTTGCTATTTTTTTAACCTTCAAAATTACTATTTTTTAAATGACACCTACGGTGAAACAAGTTTTACCTAAACGCTTACGGGGTTCCACTTCAGCTTTGTGCTCTTTTATTCATTCCTTAGCTTTTCACTTTTATAAGCGTGATTTATACTTGTCTTACTTAGCTATGTGTGAAAATACATATGTATACACTTACCTACACATCTACTGAAACCTAAAGAAAAGTTCTTATGCACCCTTTATAATCCTGGAATTCCAGTAATATTTAACACTTACCAACACTGTATGTATGGAAATAAGCAGTAGCAGAAAACACCTCACAACTTAAGTAGTTAAAAAAAATACAACCATCTTGCCTATAAAGTTACTCGTACCTGGTGTGGATGGTCTCTCCAGCATATTCAAATGATGGTAAATGAAGGCTTGGCTGTCATGAACTGTGTCCATATCAATTTCCTCTTCCTCTTGAGAGTTAGAGAACTAAGATACCAGGAAAAAAAATAAGCAGATGCTAATAACTCATAAAAACATCACTAAACAGGATTTAAAATATTTCATTTTTGAGGTAAACTGGGGGTGAGAGGGAAAGGAAGTGATATCTACCACTGCAAAGGAATAAAAATTCAATAAAATTAAAAAGGGTCAGTGTGTTTCCTTCTTTCTAATTTATTGTGAAGCTGTGCGAACAAGAGCATTATCTGTCAACTTTAGTTCTTGCCAGCCAATAAAGAATCTGATAGGAAATGATTTTGCCAAAGTAAGCATAACAACTGCTGTACACATATACACAGCATGTCTTTTGTTTGAACACAGCTTCAAGGGAAGCCAGCAGACACCACTGCTGTTATTCTGAACACTCTACACATTGTGCAAGTTGAATTTCCATTTCTTACTCTGATTTTGAGTTTGACTTTACTGTCTTCATTCTTCTCTAGTATTTGCCCTGGCTCCAATGGAGACCCGAGTGGCATATCAGCCTTCCTCTTCACCCCCTGCTGATGACCAGAAATGCTGGATGCTGTTTCCTTAATAAGATGATCATCCTCCTGAAGCGGCATTAAAAGACCACAATTAGAAGATAGCAAGATCCATGTTTCAGAGAAAGAGACCTGATACCTGAAAAATCTTCTGAGTAAAGTGGGTGATTTGAACAGAGTTTTCTCTGTAGTTCTGGCAAGAAGTATTTTCTAAAACCCTGTATGGATTCGTGCCAACCACTCCTACAAACATAGTTTCTCTTTACTTCTATCCCTGCTCCCTCTGCATATCTAGCACTGGCATCTTTTCTGTCGCTTCTCACAATCATGGTACTGTTGGTGTGCAACAACATTTGCTGCCTCTGAATAGCCTTTCTATAAAACTGTGCCTCGCTGACTCTCCTCAGGCCAAATCTCAGTTGAAAAACTGTGATAGCCTCTGATCTACACATGGGATTTAGCTAAATCTTCTTTCAGTTTGTTTTAAAAGCTAAAGCTTACTTTACTTAGTTCAAATCATAATGAGTACTTATAACTTCTTCTTCTTTATTTTACAACAATATTTATTAAAAAGAATAAAACTGTCTTGTAAATTACTGCTTAGATTATAAAAAGAACAAGGTCAAAGAAATATCAAAATAGGAGTCTCCTAAGTTATACATATAGTAATGAAAACAGGAGACAGGTGTTTCAACAAGTCCAATACACAAAATTTAGAAGGGAAAATAAAGTATCCACAGAGGCAAACATAATTAGAAGCTCACTAAAAACTAGATAAAAGGCATATATATAATAGATTCTCAAGGGCATATATTGCTCTCCTGAACTGCTCTGCCTCTATCCTACAAAGAGCACTCTAGCCCCACAAACTCTTGCCCTGAACAATCAAGTTTCATTTTATGAAGTGGGTAACTTTTACCATCCTCAGCAGCTTTAGTGGCACTGGTCTGACAGTACTGATTTTAACATGTTTATGCTCTCAGAGTATGTCTACTTCAAAGAATCTAGTTAATCTGATAAATTCTATCACCTGTTTATTCTTTTTTTCCCTCAGTTACATACATCCCTTTTTTCATCCCTACCATTTTTTGTCCAAGGCACTGCTATTGTGAAACACTTCTGGACTGTCTGACATAAGAGGCAGTCTTTGTTTTATGCTACTGGAAAATCAGTACCCTGAATTTGGGGGGAGTTACAGTGAAATGGTTACCTTAAGGTAAGGGGTTAGGAAAATGTAGATGAGGAATAGGAGAAGATACAAAGGATGAATTGCGAATTGAAGCTTATACCAGTGCTATATTTCCACACCAATGCAAGCCAATACACTGCTAAATGAAGCAGCCTCATCCCCACACAGTTCTGTCCTGGGGTGCCACAAGCATTTTTACAGCTACGTGACGAACTGACTCAGGAAACTCAAATATCTGTTCATAAAAAGGTACTGTTCAACCAGATCCTTCCTGATCCAGCTCACTATGCAGCAACAAGTACTATGCTAGCACAAGGAAGAGGAAAGTTTAGGAAAAGAAGAGTTAAGAGGAAATCTTTTGATAGTCTGGCTCCAAAAAAAGTTTGGGTGTTCACTGAACTGCAGCCTAAAAACCTGCCAACAAAATGCTTCCTAGTATTTAATTCTAATGATTAGGGACAGCAAATTTGGACTTACTACATGCTCTGTAAAGATGCAGGACAGGTCTAACAATATCTGACTCTACCAGCATTTTCTCCCCCTGCTGGAAAGGGCCTGCAGCGTACTGTCAACCAGTATTCTCAGTATACTTTTCAATAAAAACTATTTAGACATTAACTATGGAACTGATAAAGTAACAGTAAACCATCCCATTCAAAAGGGTGGAGAGAGTTTCAAACATGCTAATCACATGTTTACATTCTCTTTTAGGATTTACTCCTGGACAGTTTCCACCAAATGCAG
This sequence comes from Coloeus monedula, assembly GCF_965178545.1. NCBI lineage: Eukaryota > Metazoa > Chordata > Aves > Passeriformes > Corvidae > Coloeus > Coloeus monedula. Next base: position 146,369,983 of record NC_138781.1, read on the forward strand.
TTTTTGAAACTGTTAAGAAAAATCACTCATTTCCATGTGTGTTGATTTTTCTTTCCCTCGTAATTAAATCTGTCCAACAAAAATACTTGGTCTTGAAGCAGTGGCAGTTATTCTTGAGGAAAGTATGACCTTAATAGTTTATAAAAATTTGTTTTCTAACTACACAATGGAATATGTGTTAGGACTGAACCCTCCGAATCCAGAAAGATACCAAACTGAATGTACGCCATTCTTCAGAAGTTGTTACAAATCCTTCAGAGCACAGTACTAAAACATCAGATTCAAATGTTCAATGCAGATGTGTTAGATTTCCAACTTTCACATCTCTTAAAGTTATTTAAGATGAGGTGTATCTATGTATTTTAAGATGTAATAAATTCACTGATAAAGGTTTTGTTTTGGAAAATTGGATAACTTGCCTATAAGAAACAGTCTCATGAAAAAAGTTTTCATCACAGCATCAAACATTTCTGTGAATCATTTCATATCTCATAAGCAATATATAAAGTTTCGTAAAGAACAGAAATGATGAGACTAGAAAAAAACAAGTAAAAAGCTTGCATATGTGACACAAAAAATGTCCAAAAAATCATGGTATATGCCAGCTTTTCAGGAGTACAGAATAAAGAGCAACGAGGTAAGAAGGTAGCTTAGGTAAAGCATGAGAGGCTTGAACACAATACAAAATTCAATCAGCAACCCATGCAAGAACTCAGAGCCAGCTGAATAGGATGGATGCAGATAGTTTGTGCTTACGGTGTTCTGAAATCCTACTGACTGTCCATGATTGTTAGTACTATTCACAGGTTCCTGATTATTTGCAACTGATTCAGGGATGATCGTTGGATTAAGTACAGCCTTCTTTTCTTTCAGGTTAAGAACAAGTCCAAGCTCTGGTAATGGTAAACAGGAAGGTCTGCTGAGGCCAAAGAGTGTGAAATAGAGGTCCACAGCACCACATCGTAATCTCCAGTCATGTGAAGTTCCTAAAATCCAAAAGAGATTGTTAATACAGAGATAAAATCTCCTCCTCTCTCACAAATAAAACTGCTTAAGTGATCTAGGCCCAGAAGAGTATGACATTTTCTGTGCTGGAGATACACTTCCTTCATTATTCCTGGCTCTCATTAACTCTAATTCATATGCTTTCTTTTTAAACTTTTTTTCTTCTTAAACTTTCCTGTTTAAAAGAAAGGCTTTAAGTTTCCTGGGTTGTAAGTTAGACATGTTTAGCAGAACAAGACCAGAAAAGTAAGTGCTGTAATAACATAATGAAAAATAAAAGAAAAATAACCACACCCATATGTCTTTATTTTTCAAGTTGCATTCTTAAGTTTTCCTACTGGGCAAGTAAATAGAGCATTTTATTACCAAACTGGCTTCCTGTATCAATGGATTTGGTTGCATTTGCCTATGTATTCCACAAAATGTAGTAAGAGCTTTAAGCATGACTAAGATCTTTACTCTCTAGAAACTGGATTGATAGAGAAATGCACAGGCATGCTTTTTAACATCATTACTATGTCCTGTACTTCACTGAATACACAATACTGTATTAAAAAAAAATCTTCTTACTGCACAAAGCATTACTTTATTTTTTTATTATTTTTCACTGCAAACTGTGTACTGCTTTTATATCTTCATACACAAATGGTCTAAGCACATTTGGCACCAATCACAACAGAAAGACATTTAACATCTGGTGCAATCTGCAAATACAGTGATTCTGGTGTTAACTCAGCCCAGCTCCTGACTGACTGCAAGTTTATTGAACATATTGTTCCCCAGCAGGAATTGAACTGTATCTGGTAAACAGGACACAGACGTGCCAACTGCCATGTTAATGTGGCTGTGCAAGACTTAGCACAAAATAAAATTACAAGATCTATCCTTGTAAATAGTAGTTTTATGGGGCCAAAATAGTGTTTTGAGTAAGCTTAGCTTACTTACCAGTTACAAATCACCAGTCACACTCACCCAGTTACAAATGAAAGCAACATGAATATTCATTGGACATTTCTAACATTAAAATACTCTCCAGAGAATGACACATTCAAAAATATCAATTTTAGAACTATTGTAATATTATCAATTTAATTCAGATTAACAGAGAGAAAAAAAAGATTACATATATCAATCAGAGTCTGTTCTCTATTGTATGTGCTTATGTTAAATGAAAGCAACTCATGATTCTAGAACCATGCATGTTTAAACCTGGCTACTAGCTTGTCAACTAACAACTTTTTTCAAGGCACCCTGGAAGGCTACAGTTATCCCTTACAGAAAATTAATTGAAACATTATGTCATCTCGAGGCATAGAAATTTAAGTGCTTAAAGCCCCATGAACTTTAATAAGAATGTATACCCTATTTGTTCCTTGCAAAAAGAGGTAACGCTTGTAACACTGCACACACTCTTCTCTCATGAAAAAGCAAAAACAAATTCTCTGATGGGAACATCAAAATTGTTTATTTTGTGTGTCTGACACTTGGAAAATCCTATGAAACTGAACTACTAGTAGTCTCCCCACTTCAACCCCTGGAGTGTAGCTGTAAACTTTCAAACACTAAATATAATGACACACAGAGAACAGAAAGCCTGCAATGACCTAAAAAAAGCTATATAAATGTTTATATGTAATCTATGTAGTAATGTGCCAGATGTTAAAGGGCAGCTTGTCAGGACTGGATAAAACTGCGTCAGTAATGAAAAACAGGTCAATGGTAAAGACGCAAGCCTTCTCTCACTAGGATCTTTCCTAATCTCAAAAGGCAAATTGAGTTTTAGGTCTATAATGCACTTCTAAAAATCTCATTTAAATTATCTATACCTATGCTGTCCTCTCGTATTCTCTGTAAAAGAGACAAAAGAGGACAAAAAGAGACATAAAACAAACTCTTAAGTGTGGCACAGACACCATTATTTGAAGAAATGCTTCCTTTGAACATTTTTGAACATTAGAAGTATCATTCTGTGAAAAAGGACATCAAAGCACACTACATCAGTAGACAAAAGAATTAAAAACAAGGTTTGGTAGCCTATGTCACTAAGAATGTTCTGGAAGTACATAGATTATATTCAACGTCTGAGACTGGATTTTCAATTTCTAATCACTGAAACTAAGAGAGCTCATGGCATATTCTGAAGGAAGTCTTTATTTCAAAAAACCTCACAATAAAACTCCAACACAGCAAAACAACAAAAAAATCAAAAACCCTAACCTGAATTCATCAGTTTCCAAAGCTGATCTACCAAAGCTTCATTACATAAAGGGGACTCCATATTCTTGGTGAAAGGTGGATTCTTAGTCAGCATATCCAAAATCTTATGCCTGAAAGAAGCAGAACAGTAATCTTTATTATCTTCCAAAAGAAAAACCCTAAGGATACAAAGTCTGTTAGTTTGCAATATTCTTACAAAATTCTTAAATGACAAGATTCAATCCAAATTTTTAACCAATGTTTTATGCCTTTAATTCTTTCTTCTGTCCACAATTACGCATAGACACAGATTTACCATCAGCAATATAACTTAGAGATAAAAAGTGAGGTGCAAAGCACTAGGATGTTTTTAGACGCAACTGTTAACAGTTGTAGGCTACATTATGCTCTTCTGTTTAGTAATGATCTTTTTTGAACACTGACATGGAAATTTACCAAGAAGCAGCAACACTGGCAAATAAACTCCTTACATACTGATACCAAAGAGTTTTTAAATAACTGCAAATGTTTGTGATGGACACAAAATGGCAGGCCCAAAAACACTGACTTGCACATTTTCCTGAAAACAGACACTGCCACCTCTTAAGTTGCATTGGTGTCTGAAGATCCTGCACTTACCATATTGCTTACAATATTTACACACTGAGCTGAAAGTAGATACATTTTTGTTTCTTCAAACTTGGCCTTGAAAACATTTCACGAATAATTCTTTGTTCCATTACTTGTTATTTTAACTATTTTTCTCTGTATAGCCAGCTTTCACCTTGCTGTCTTACACATTTGGAACAAGAAGACTCTTGCAGATACTTTTTTTTCTGCATTTTCTTTTGGAAGAGGCTAACATATAGCACTCAATTCAAATTAAATCTCCTTCTTAAACTGAAGCTAAACCTCTATTTATTTTCATTAACAAGAGTGACAGAAATGAAACAGAACAATCTTGCAGCTATGACATTTGTACGAAATCACCTATAGAGAGAGAGAGTAAAAGTAATATTATTCAACTTTATATTAGAAGTAATATTACTTAACTCAGTATTTTAATGGTGGTCATAAGAATAAAGTGTTGGGAAAAAACAATTATTATGAACCTTGGTGTTCACAGGTTTGTAATGAATGTGCTAAAATACCCAACCACTCATATGAAAACAAAGTTGAAACAAGCAATACTAGAAATTTCACCACATCTTCACATGATCCTTTCACCCCATCTACAGTCTAACAATTGCTTTACACCCCTTGCTGTCCAAATATTGTGTGTACTATGTCTCAGACTGTCTTTTCTAAACATCACAAAGTCTTTTCTGCCATATGCAACATCATATTTATACACTTTATTTATGTTCAGGAAATAATTTCTAACTTCAGACTTCTGCCACAAGGTAGAACATAAAAGACAAAAACAACATAATGCAGAATTAGAACAGAATATACTAATTTTTGAGATGCGAATTGTTGAAACATCAAAACATGTTTCAATTAACCTAAAATAACAAGAAGGAAAAACAGTTTTGTAAAGAAGCAGTTAAGGATCTGATCTATTCTAGTGATTCCAGGTGAAGAATTTACTTAGTAGCTTCAGCACTGGTAAAAAACCTGTCTCTTTATTAACTCACCTTATGTAGGGTACAGGATCACTCTGAACCATAGTAAGTAGCCACTGTAATTCTTCATAGCTCCTATCAACTGCAAAGCAAAATAAACCAAAATGCCTATTAGAAGGATTTTGATGAAGACAATCATGAGTTCCTGAATTAGCACATGAAGAGCCTGAGTGATTGCAACTAAAGAGGAATTCCACTAATTATAGAGCAAATTCAAAGTATAAGTGTTTTACTTTACATTGAAATAGAAACATTTACAAAACTCTTCCATGCCTCAATTGTTCAATAACAACCAATTTGACTATTTGCATGAGCACTGACTGGGGAAATCAGAGTAAAGGCTCATCTTGATATTGTGAGCTTCCTAAACTGAACAGTTTTCAAGAATCAGAAGCATAACATTTTCTGTAGAGAATATACAACTCTCATACACAGGAATCTGTGAAGGATTATCTTTAAATAGGATAGAAAGAGGAATACTACAGGGCTTATATAAAACTGCAGTCACAGCTCCCCTCAGTAGCCTTCATTAGTTTTTTAGATCATTATACTTTGCAACTAAAATGGATTTTGAAACCTATCAGCTCATGCTTCTAGAAAATTGCTGTTTGACACTGTTGGAAACGAAGTCAGCTTGTTAGATTGAAATGTAACTTACATTACAAAATTCCTTTGATTATCAGAGTAGTATTGCAAAATATGGGATATCATGACTCATTACACAAAACATGAAAGAATTTTTATGTGATCTTTTTGTCAGGTGCATAACTAAGATTTTTTATAGCAGTATTCTCCTTTCTTTAAAACAATGAAGAGGGTGTATTAATCATTACTGGATAGACAGGTCAAAAAACATTTCTGTTGCTTTCATTTTGTGGTCCTAGCAAAAGAGTCTTTCTTCCCCTAGCCAATAATACTTTCAGTTCTAAATACCTCAGTTCAACTTTTCTTCCTTATTTCTGTTAGTTTTCAGTCAACAATTTTAAAATATAACTTCTTTCATCCAACCAATTCTTATACCTATTATTCTGTTGTTATTTCAGTAGGGTAAGTTGCTTTTAACAGAAGAGTCATTTATTAATACTAGAAGAACCAGCACTTTAGTTCTATTACAAGTTTTAGAAATACTTTGGACAGCTAAAACATAAGACCCCTTTCTGGGCTAGGAGAAGGCAACTACATTAAAATATTGCTTAGAAGATGTCTGAAGAGTCATTTGCAAGCCACTTGTGAATCAGCACTGCTCTTCCTACAGTCCAACCAAAACAAAACTGGTTACACTGGTGAGGCTCCAGTAAACCCTGTTTGGAGGCAGAATGTATTAGCTCACACAGTGCGCTGTTCAGAGCACAGCTACACAGTTCTGCATGATGCCAGAGCAAATTTGTATCCATACACATCAGAACTACAATCTCAGATTTGCCTTAAAATCCAGAGAAATCTTTGAAAAACTATGCCTAGAACATACTTTTAAGGGAGTAGTGACTGCTTGTGCTCAGCTCAGTGCACAGCTGCTTTTTCTGGCTTGGAACAGAAGGCAGCTAGAACACGGCAAACAAAAGTTGTTTTGCATGTAACAAAAATAATATTGTATTACCACACAGCAAAGAATTACAACACTGCAAACATGAAGTCACAATCATTAGCAAATTGTAATTACTTTGACTAACAGAAGGTATTTTAAAATGCTTTTTTGCTAGAAAATGCGAAGTCTGAGAGATAAATCCTTTAGCTGGCAGTACTGGATAACGGAAGTGGGTAACACCATACTTTTGTAATCTTTTTTTTTTTTTTGTATTTTAAACTTATTTCTGCTAGAGATGAAGTAAGTCTTCCCTGCTATTTGCCTTATAGTGTAAACCAAGTCTTCAAGGCTTCCAAAGCTTTGCTACTAATGCATTTAACCAGCTCCTCAAATTTACACAGGAACTATGAAACAGTTTGGACAGCAATGACAAATTAAACATGACCTCAGGCAGAACCAATCTTATTACCCAGAAAAACCATACGCCAGCCTGGTTTGGAGACCTCGCAAGATCATCTGCTCCAACCTTCCGTGGGAAAGGGAGCCTAGATGAGATTATCTAGCACTCTGTCCAACTGCACCTTGAAAACCTCCAGTGATGGGGACTCCACCACATCCCTGGGGAGGCTGTGCCACTGACTGACTGTTCTTACTGTAAAAACATTTTTTCTTGTATCAAGATGAAACCTCTCTTGGTGCAACTTCTTAATCCTTCTCCTTTCCATGTGGAGGAGAGAGACACTCCATCCACTTTGCAGCTGCTCTCTAAGTACTGGGATATTGTGATGAAGTCTTCCTAAGCCTTCTCTTCTCCAGTGAGAAAGACCTAATGCTGTCAAGTCTTCCCTCACAGAGCAGGTTCTGCAGCCCCCTGATAATCTTCATGGTCCCTCTCTGGACCCCAGTCTGCCCACAACTTTCTTGAACTGTGAGGGCTGCAACTATACACACTGCTGGAAGTACAGACTGAGTACAAAGTAGAGTGGGATGATCATATCTCTGTCTCTGTTAGTACTGCCACTGCAGATGCAGCCCAGGATCTGATTTGCTGCAGCCACACACTGCTGACTCGAGGTCAGCTTGTTATCCACCAAGACCGCAGGTCCCTTTCAGTGATGCTGCTCCCCAAGCACAGATCCTGGCCTGTTCTGGGCTCTTTGGTTATGCTGTCCCAGGTGCAGGACCTTGCACTTGTTAAACTTCATCCAGTAGTCGCTCACCCGCTCTCCCAGCCTGCCCAGGTCTCTCTGTGAGATGTCTCTCCCTTCCGCTATGTCCACCTCACAACCAGCTTTGTCATCAACAAACTTGGTGAGGCTGCTTTCAGTGATGTTCTCCACATAATTTCTGAAGATGTTCCCTGAGGGACCCACTTGTGACAGACTGCCAGCCTGAGTAAAAACCACTGATCACCACGCTCTCAGTGTGGCCCATGACCTGAATTCTTACCCACTGCACTAACCACCCATCCTGTCTGTAGCTTGCCAGTTTGTCTAGGAGAAGGCTGTGGGAAAAGCAGCATGTGTAGATTTTCATACTTCTGATAGATATAAACACAAGTCATTGCTTTTGGAAACAAAAATCCCCTTGTGATTTTTTTTCAAATTATAAGCAGTGTTGTCTCAGTTCTCAATCGCAGCAGACCATCTCTGACACTGAAGTTTAACATTCATCAAATTTGATAATGGTTATTTATTTAGAATAGTTTGTGGTTATCTCTTTTAAGTATGCAACTGCCTTGTTCCATGCAAATAACTATTAATAGTCATATAGCTCTCACAAGTTAACTTTTAAAAGTCAGTAAACTCTGTTCACTTCAAGCCACTTTAGATAAACTGTCAAAGCCCTTGTATGCTGCCTCAAGCATTTTAAAAAGTTACCATGTCTGAAAAAAACCCTTGCTATTAATGGCAAAGAAAACAACTTATTCAGTTCCATGGAGAAATGATTTCTTTTCAAGTAACTTAAAAAAAGGTAGTGTTATTCCTACTCTAAAAGTTCCACCCAGAAAACACAGACTTTCCTTTTTATGGAAATTACAAAATCTGTCAGCTTCCTTTACAAGAACTGTTAAAAGCCAGCTTTGGCACAAGCAACAGGCTTTTGATAGCTGCTGGTTTGCATCCAGTGTGAACTGGAAACCAGGTAACTGGGAACAAGAATCAGATCTCTTGGCAACACATGGCCAATCATTTCTCCTTCTAAAGCCAGGTTTAGGGCTCTGCAAGACAAGCACTGCTAGCTTCTCTATGGGTAGTGGAAGAAGTCAGTTAGCAAACTGTGTTTCCAGATCATCCCCTCCACCAAAAACTCACCAGTCTTACAGCAGGAGCAGAAGCTCCTGTGTTCAGTGCTGGAAGCTTGTATTTGAGAAATGACAGTGATGACCAGCTAGACACTAGGCTGTGTGGTGAACTGTAGTGACTTTATAGCAGATAGGTATTTGCATCTGCTACCTCTGCATCCAAGAAAAAGCTGTTGGCAAGGGGCAAGGCAGTTAGGCGCAGTAGTATTCTGGTCTGTCATTTTCAGATTTCACAGTGAGCTCTGTCAAAAACTCTGTTCATCATCTCAACCACTGATTTCAAGTAATCTACTTTTTACCATTCAAGTTTTAGCTTCCTGTACAAGGTTTCAAGCAACTTACCCTACTATCTTGCTTATACAGGACCCCATTTGATCAACTGTTTTAAAGATGTACTTTATTACTTTATAGTATGCTTTCTTATCCAAGCCACTTATTAACTATAAATACCATCCATAAAAGGTCAAGAATTTAATGAGAAAACATTATTTCTATCAGTTTGTCTTTCCAAAGGGTGGGATGAATTAGTGACATTATTCTAAAGGAAAAGAGCTGACGAGTAAGCTTTCTATTCTCCAGCAAATCTTTCCATGAACATTCTATGAAGGGTGGAATAAAGCAATTAGCCCACCAATGAGAGATATGTATAGCACTAGCACAATTGTGAATTCTAGCTTTTACCACTCACAGGATTACCAAATGGTCTATGTGCAGTGGGTTATGGATACAGAGTGTCTGGTGGATTACAGGAGGGAGCCTGAGTGCTGCTCAGCACACAGGCTCCCTCACAGTTACCCACTGTTTGGAATGACAGCCTGGTTTCAGTCTGTGAGCGGATGCCTGAGTTCCACTGAATGCATTCACTCAAAGAATCTAACTACCTTAAAACCTCCCACTGCTCATCTAGTTTGAGAAGTCTTTGGATAGAATAACAGGAGTAATGTCAAAGTAATACAGCCCTTAAAAAAGGGAGAAAACAATTATTCATGTAACAAGCAAAGGAAACTCTCCTTTACCCTGAAAACAAAACAAACCCATGAAATCTGAGACAGAATAATTAGAAATCTACGTCCACCAGTCTGCTACAGAGGAAGAACTGAAGGATTTGGCCACTCTGAAAGGTATAAACCTTCAAACACAAAAGTATTACAAATCTGCTGAACAAAAAAAGACTAACCCAAATAAATGAACGGGGCAATATAATACTAAATTAACTTTATGGAATGCAAATCACTGAAGCTGTAATTTCTAACTGCATTAGAAATCTGTCAGGATTGAGTTTCAACTACAATGCATTTAAGAAACTGTCCCGTTTGATTTTTTTTTTCATGGACCGGCAATAGTCGACTTGGATAAAGGCAATATTAAAAGAATGTAAACATCTCACAAACATAAGCTATGCATAAGGAATGGCAAAACATAATCAGCAAAAATATCTCTACAATAATCTGTTTCCAATATTTATAACCATAATATGCATGCAAAAAGCACAATAAAGATATTAGGAAAAAGGTAAAGCAAAATCAAGGACTTTGACTAGAAATTATGGCTGAAATCAACTAAATCAAAGTCACTGAAGTGTTCAAGAGAAATTACCAAATCCCCTTACTGCCACTTATTATTTCAAAACTTTGGTATCTGATTCAATTTGCAAAGCACTGAGAAACAATGTTCAGCACATCTTCATCACACTTATACTTGCTGGGACAAAGCAATAATAGAAATCTCAGTTTCTTATTAATACAGCTGTCATCATACAAGCTCTTCTGGTGGACACAATTTCAACCTAATATTAATGAGGTAAGCCCTACATTTGTATGAGAATTGTTAAAAAATGTCAAAATACTTGGAAAAAAAGTACCTTTTGTGTAGTCAACGACAGCCTCCAATGCTGCTATTCGTACATCTATGAAGTGCCCGTATTCTGCGTACGACTTGAAGAGAGCAGGATCACTTGGGACATGACCATTCTTCTGAAGCACTCGAATAGCTTTTAAACAGCTAGACATGGTAGAAAGAGAAAATTTACATCAGGGTTATGAAATACCAGCCAAGAAAAACAAAACTACCTTTCCCCAAATTGAATACTGAAGATTTTCTGAATTATGTTATCCATATTAACATGATTTCCATGTTACAATTATTTTCACAGCATTAACATACAGCTCTTATTACCTCTGAATCAGGCAGAAACACAAATTAAATTCTCCACCCTGTCAAATCCATTGCTTGGTTTCAGTAAAGCCATAAAAATTTAGAGAAAACACAGCTCAGATGATGTGTGTGCTCTAGTTACTGTTACAAGGCAAAACTTTCATAAATGCTCTTCCTAAAGAGGCATGGCACGATCAACCTGGTATTAAAAGTCTACACTGACAGAAATTAATGCTGAAAAATAAAGCAATCAAGACAAACTTGCATTTATCAGCTTTTGAAACTTGAAAGGAATTTGACATTTAAGATTAAGACAAACAAGCTAAAATCTCAAAAGCTAACTACAGAAAGGTACATAAAACCCAAGAAAAGTAGTGTCATTAAACCCTACCTGACTGTAATAGTATGTCTGTAACTGGGAAGAAGCTTCTCCATATTCAGAAAACGGGTAATTTCCTCAAGAATAAGTCGTACATCAGGATTTAAGTTATCCAATGTTCGAACTTCATTGTTCACACTGACTGCGGGAGTTACAGAGTTGGCTAGGGCATCAATCAGCTCAGCACGATAGTAGTTGTCTGAAAACTAAATAAAACCAACATTTAACACAAGAAAATATAATGATATATATTCTTTCAAAGCTAAGAAATGCTTAAACTCTGTCACAGAACAGATCTTAAAGCCGAGACAGTGGGAGACACTGCATGAGAAAGCAAACCAGGAAAAAATTAGTTCTGAAAATCATACCATTAATCCAGCCAGCAACTTCATGAGCTTCTGAAGTGAACTAATGAGCTCACTGCTGCTTAGTGAAGAAAATCTCGCTTCTTCATCCACCCCTCTTACCTGGGCTCATAGTTTCACCCCTTCCGTTATGCTCGCCTTTGCATCTGTTAGTTGTGTTAGTAAGCAGCAAAAAGTATAAAAATAAAATTTACAAAAGCAGAAAGAAGTACTGGATTTGAGTGTTAGTTACTTTAACCTAAACAAGCCCCACATCTGTCAGATCCAGCAGAAGATGTCAAACGTGCAGAAGGGACGTGGAAAAGTGAGGCTGGATCTCTCCCTCAGTGGTAAGAAGATGTCAGCACACCTCACCCCTTTCTGTGACTACTGATTCATGTGTCCAACTCTCTACCTCTCCACCCTCCATCATCCTTATTTCAGTAATAAGCAACAAGTGTTGTTACAGTATGTGTTCTACACACAAGAAAAAATTAGGCTTAACACACATCAGACTGGTTCCACTTAACTTTGGATACTTAATTGGGAAGATTATGATGGGCTCTGAGCTAGAATTCTCTATCATCTCAGGATCTCAAAGGTCATCTAATCCTCCTTCAGAAGCGGTCTGTGTGGGAAGGAACTTGAGGTGACATTTCCAACCCAGATGTTTCAGTTTAGTGATGGAACAATATTAACCTGTGGTTCAGCTGCTATTTAACTAGATGAAGACAATCCAGTTCTGTGAACTAGAACTGATATTCAAAACACAGAAACACAGAGTCCTGTATATTGTTAAAAAAAGATTATTTCCTTTCTTTGCTCTTCCAAATATTCTTTTCAAGGTCAAAAAACCATCATAAAAACCAGTGCTTAACTTTGCATGCTACATTCTCTCCAAACACTTGGGTATTTTTAATGAAAAAGAGTAAAGCAAGGAAAGTATGTGTGCCACAGGCAGGTCCTTAGTAAGTCAAACAAGCACACAGAGCTTGAAATATCCAAGAAGTGCCACCATAGAATGTCAGTTAGAGAACATTCTCTAACATTTACCATTTAGTTTAGCACATCACCTTTGCATCAACTCTGAGCCAAGTATTTACAGTAGTGGTATCAAACGTCATGCAGGTATTAACTAAAACTTTTTTCAACAAAAAAAGAAGTAAGAGATTAAAATAAACACTGTCTTTACCTTATTCTTCCTGTTATCGTTATACTTGATCAAATCCAAAATAAACATTAAAACCTCCTTAGGACAAAGGTTGTGAACATCTCTCAGAAGGGCCATGGCAACAGGCATAGTCTGTGTAATAAAATTAATACTAACATCACTCTTTACATTAGGGAAATGACAGTTATACCCTGGAAAGAGGTACATCCTGAAAATCAGCAATTAACAAATTTACAATAGCAAGTGTCTGAAAAGTTGTATTTACATACTTTTTGAAAGTATAATTTTCAGATCAGATAAACTATGTAGTTATTGTTCAGTAATTAGTGACAGTACAGCTATTTGGAAAAAAAAAGAAAAAGTATATCCAAAACCAGACTCCCAAGTCAAGACACTATTAAAAAAGTATCAACTGAAAACCAGTGATACACAGAAAATGATGATGGAATTTATTTTGAGACAGACACTGAATTTGAGTGTTTCATGTGGACACAATGTCTAAGCTTCCACTTTGACTGAGACATATAGACCCAACAGGGTGAATGAAGCCTGAAGAATTACTAGCCAGACAGGTGCTACTCTGACTAGGTATTTATTTTAGAATGAGCTAAGCAGATGTCTAGGCTCCACTTGACATATATTTAGGAATCTTACTCTAGATATTCAAACTTGGCACACAGGATTAAAAAGGGAGAAAAATTGAAGATTTAGTGGTAAAGAATGAACAATGACAAAAAAAGCAGAAAAATACAAAAAGAAGGTCCAAGAATGACAAGAAGGATGAAACAGTTTTGGACAGAGTAAAAAACCAAAATTTGAGTCTTTTATAATATCAGTAACATGAAATCTATGAAATAAGAACTCAATCACCCAGTAAAGTGAATCTTGAGAGAAAAACATTGTAATTAGTTTTGTTATCCAATGAACAACCAAAAATCATAGATTACAGTAAAAAAACCTGTGCTAACACCAAAATAAGCAGCAGTGATATGTGATTTGATAACAGAAAGAAGAGGGCAAGAAGGATTATCCAATGTCTTGAACTAAAAAGCCCACCAATTTAAGAGTTTTAAGATTTTACTTGCAGCATGGTATAATTGCTATTAAAGAATAAAGGCAGTTGCTGAATTCACTTAAAAGTGTTACAGTGTTATTTAAGAACGAGCTCAGAAATAATTACAAATAATTATTATATAATAACATAAAATTCTCCATTCTCCTGAAGAAACTGCTAATTTAACTTCAGCTACTCAGAAGAAATTACTAAATATTTGTTAATTGATTTTTTACTAAGGAGGAACAACTGAAGCCATATGAGAAAGAATTAGTTACTTTGACTTTTATTACAGAATAATTGAGGCTTGGGCTATCCATGTTCCTGTAATTGTCAACTGTGGGAACATTTTAGTATTTCGACAATTCTTTTAAAACATTCATTGAGAAAAATAAATTTTACCTTTTGAAGAAAGTAGCTTTGAAAGTTCATGAAGTTGTTGGTCTTCACAATGTTTGGACAAGTCTTACAACAAAACATTCGGGTAAAGAGTGACTTCATGGCTGGTGGTCCCGTCCACGTACTTACCATGGAATTTGCAATCTGAGTAAGTAGAGGGGAAGGGAAACTGTATTAACATGACCACTGCAAGTTTAGTTTGGCTGTAAAAAAGTACACATTTCCCATAATAAAAAAGGATAATTGCCAAGAACATTCTCTCCTTTAAACAGATAGTTACTTTCATGAGTGTACTATCTTATATTAGCTAAGTATTCACTGACATTCCCAATATATCTTCTCTACATTAAAGGTAAGTTTTATGAAAATGGTTCCATTTGGAAGACATCTGCAACTAACTATCCTTCCATGATAAACTTCTGTTTTTAATTATTTTCTTTTCTATGTATTTTAGATGAAAATTCTGTGTTTACTATGCCAAGTTCTCTGACTTTACAGAAGCCAGTGATGGAAGGGGATTTTGCAATACCAACTTCCCAAATTTACCCTGCCAGTAACCTCAACCTAGACTTTAAAATAGGTCTCAGCCACCCTATGAATTAAAGACCACCTCTAAAATTAAGACAAGGCAGCTCCTTCTAACTTTAATTGTAATGCACTAAAAGACTGTGCACTGAGAACTATTTATTATTATAGTCTGCTTTGGTGTAAGGTAGTTAAGGTTACACAAAGACAAAACTGCTTTTTATGCCTTTCCAGCACCCTGGGTTTCATACATTTGCTGTATGGAGCACTGAAAGTCTGCAGACAAGGACACCTGTGTCTGCTGATGGTTAATCTGCCTGATGTGTGTGCACACAAACAAATGGCACCAATGCACCCTACGATGTAGCAGGAATTTCCATTGCTACAGACCCACCACAAACTAAGGAAAAAATCTGTTTTCACAAAGAAAAAACTGAATTTGATGACTTCCTTCCAAATTATTTAGCTTGTTTCAAAGGTTATTGCATATGCATTAAGTGAAGGAAAAGCAAGAGGCTATCTGAACATGCACAGCAATCCATTTCACCATTGCTTTTGTGGAAGATGGGTGCTCTGTTACTAAAAACCCATCTTCCCACTAATCCAGGCTTCAGAGGAAAGTCAGAGAGGGAAAATACTGCAGACAGGCTCAATCTTCCCTTTGCAATAACGGAAGTGTTTGAACTAAAGATGCAGGTACAGCTTTTTCTGAAAGCTACAATAATTCTTCCTGCAGATTAAGATTAATCCCGAAGACTGCTTAGAAACCATGATAAAGAACTTAAAACTGCAAATATGAAATTTATGTAGCAGTGTCCAATACAACTCAATCCCCAAAATACCAAAGTTTACTATGTTTACAAAATACTCACTATTCCATTAATATCAGGGTGTACATTTTTAAACATTAACTTCTTATTTTAAGCATTTCATTTCACAAAGTCCGTAGATGAACAACTATTTTCGAGTAAAATCAACAGTAGTTAAATCATCATCATTTCAGTATTTTTTTTGTCTTATAATGTGTTCCTACTCATTTGAATTTCTCTTTACTGACAGAATCTGATTTTTCTACTTATTCTACTGAGACATTACACACTTTGAACTAAATGAATCTGTGCATTCCCCACACAGTAACACAAGTGGCGTTTCTTGCATTATTTTTAGTTAAAAAGGCAGAAGGCACACTCCATTTCTGCATTCTCCATTCAATTTAGCACAGCATGAAAAAGCAGACTAAGGTGTAACTCTCATGCACATCTATGAAACTCCTCAATGTTTGGGAGGGAGAAGTTTGTGGTGGTAGTGTTCCTATCGTAAAGTTTATAGCACATCACCCACACTGCAATGGATCTGAACTGGGAAATCAGCTTGTGTACTCTCAGGAATTAAGATTGTGACATTATTTGCTGCTTTCTCTGTATTTTTGTCCTGAAGGACTCAGCACAGTGTGTGTGCATGTATCTTCACACATATCTCTTAATTTATCAATGAGGATTTAATATGTCACCTGGATACTTCATGGCTGAGAGACTGAAGTCTTTTTTACAATGAAATATACCAAGAAAGTGTAGTAAATTCGATAACTGCATTGTCACGTATAATTTCTCTGTCTCACATGAGTACACCAAGAACATTTGACAACAGTAACTGCAACCCAGCTAGAAACTGCAAACCAACAAAAAAGTACCCTCCTTCCGAATAACCACGAGGGACTTGGCTTTTTTCAATAAAGAATACAGATCCTGAATATTTACAAGCTGAGAAAATTAAACTCAATGACAATAGGAAGTTACTCTCATTAATGTCCTGAAGTTGGAATAAGTAATAGAATGCATTACACTTTCCTCCCAGATAACTAACATAAACATATCTACAACTCTGTTCTGCCATGCTACTTCACCTTCATTTAATGTCACAGCCAAAATTTTTGCTTGCCTTATTATCTTCTTTTCTGTAAGTCAACCACCTTATCCATAGACCCAAGATTTTCCATACAATTACAACTGAACAAAACCAGCAATGATTATCTGCAGCCCAACTGCCTAAGAAGTTAAAGACAGAAAAAAACTATTGCATTTAAATATTGCAACAACTGCTCTTTTAATATTTACCTGTGCAATATACACTATTAGATATTCCGAGTGAATTCATCATGAAAAGTGCATATTCTAAGTCAGATACTGGCAGCACCAATACTAGCACATACACTGGCAGTTTTACATCAGTGGTTCATAATATTAAAATAGTTTGTCAAAAACATTTGGATTTTGATTTTCAAAATATGGCCAAACATTTTATTTCTGTATGGGAATGAAATTATTCCCAACAGGTACACAGCAGAAAGCAAGCTCTATGACAATAATCTGAACTCTACAAATTGGCAATCAATGTCTTCATGTCCATAAAAGTATGTCACCAACATGTCATTTTTAGAAATTCTTGTTTTTCTGTTATTGTAAAATTAGGGTTTTACTCATTTTTATTCTTAATGCTAATTGTATGTCTAAGAAAAAAAAAGATCTTCCTTTTTCAAGGCAATTATTTGGCTTCTTAATATTTAATTGTGGCCCAACTTGATGTTTATTTTGTGACCTTATTCAATCTGAAACGACATAAAGCAGCAATCTGAATTCCAATTAGAAAAAGATGAATTTCAGCACTTCAGAGTTCTCAACAGACTGGCCAAGGAACTTCCCAGTAAAATAACAAAAAATATACTTTGGTTCTGAAAAAAGTTAAACAAAAGTCTTTTATTTCTGCCACTTAATGAAATCTGGAAAAATCCCTTGTGGTTTTCATGTCTGACATCTCAATTTTGACCATTATGAAAGCTTTCTGCAGTCTCCACTTACAAACTAAAATAATACAACTTTCCTTTCAAATCAGTCATGTTAAAAATACTTGGCAACTAAATTTAAGAAGTTAAATATCAAGCCAATTTAGGAACTGTGATGAGTTCTGACCCATTTTCAGCCATTTACAAAGTCTAGTGGATTTCCTCCCTTACTCCCATCCACACAACCTCACCTTTGCAAGGCAGAAGCAGGCCAGCATTCTCACCCGGTAGAAACACTGTTCCTGCTCCAGGATATCAGTCAGTGCAAGCCGTGATGCTGGAGTAGGGAACTTTTCCAATGCCAGAATGGCTTCTTCTTGTGCCACCACATCTCTCTCATATCGCAGCTGATACTGCCACATGAAATCAGACTGTTCAAATTCCACCTTCCTCAGTACTGACATATCGGGATCTATCCTTATCCAGAGCAAGGGGGAATCAGCACTAAGACAGACATGAAAAACATTAATAGCTTATAAAATTTCAAGACTACAGAAATTCTAAAGATCTCCTAACTTGTTATGAGTTATTTGTAAAGTATTTAAATTCAAAGAACTATAACAGAATATAGGTTAGAGGGAACTTTTGAAAGTCTCTGGTCCAATCTCCTGCTTCCAGGATGGCAATTCTATAGCCTCCCAGGGCAATCTGTCCAAACCTCTAATACATCAAAGTGAATACTGTTTTAGTATTTTAAACCTACAGATCTCTGTTTATGGTAAACTACTGTATAATCTCAGTGTATTTAATTCTACTTCCTCAGTTGCAACAATTTTCCTAACTGATAAGCACTTTATCACCTTCTAAAGGTTAGGACTACAAAAAAAAATCCAAGAAAGAAAATCTGGTGGTAAATACACTTTTTTTTAATCAATAAGATGTGAAACTCCTTTACAACCACTCACATGCTATGATGAAAGCTGACAAGGGTAACGATGTAAATGATGATAAAAGTGAAAGCATTAACCAACAGGATTAAAATTATCCTACAGACAGAATAACCCAGTTGTATTCCACCCAAACAAGCATTTTACGCTTTAGTAAAAAAAAAAGTAATACACTTTAGTATTCACACAGCACCATGACTGCAGAAATAATTTATGGAAGCAAGAAGCACGAATTACGCAATATATTCTCTTAGTCATTTTTCCACATAAAAATCACAACCCCAAAATACCGACATGGCATTAGGAGAGTCTGGAATGATGAAAAGGGCATAATTATAAATATGATGTGTATTTCTGAATACATTTGTAGAAGAACTAGAATTACCATCAAGATAGTAGCTAGAGAAGAAAAGACAGTGAAAGTGTGTATACACAAGACTTAGAAAATAGGATAGAATGTGTATTATCATACATGCTTGCAGCAGAGGAGTCCAAACCAGACAACAGAATGACCATGCCACAGATTAGGTTATCAGATAAAGTGCAAGTGTCTTGCATAAAATTCTATACCAGTTCAAAGGTCATTCTAAGATCCCTGAAGTCTCATCTCAGGATAATACAGTAGGCACCTGAGCATAATTGATCAAAAATACTCAAATATTTAGGGTAATTATCCTTTAATACAATTAAAATGATTCCTATTTCCAATGTCATATGAAAATGACAGCAATAACTTGCTCAATGTAAGCACGTCATAAAATTTTTTCTCATCATATATTAGATGAGGTTAAATTTTGAGAATCTGCAACATTTTTAAGGTGACAAGCAATCTATCCTTCAAAGAGCCACCAGTGGCTTTCAAGAGCAGATTATTTACTTCCCTCATCCAGAAAACAAGATACCAACACCTTCACTATTTCTGAGGGCACTACTGGTTCCAAGTCAAGGATGGTAAGGCAGGTATTTACACTGAGCAACAATTTGCTTCCAAAGATCTTAACAGTTCCAACTGAAATTAATGACAGTGTAGATTTCAGTGTGAAGCACTTCATCATTATTTTTAATCTAGAAGAATTCTTTTGTAATTACAGATTTCAGGAACTTGTCTGTATTAGTGGCAGTTAAATGGTCTTCATCCAACAAAAATGGCTCTTAGTTTCAAACAAATTCTTGTTTACATTTTACCTATAAAGTCAGCTGAAAGGTATCATTGGAAATGTATTAGAGTCAAGTAATTTATTGCATCACCCTACCATGCCCAAGTTTTTTATAAAATCTGATTATATTGGTCAACCCATACTTTTTACACTTTGCCAGCATTTCCCCGGCTGCAGCAAAAAAGTCTCAAAGAAGACAAAGAAATGTGGGATAGTTTTGGAAGTGGTCACTCATATAATGAAGTACAACATTATTATCCAATCCTTCAAAATAGCATGCTTTAGACAAGGGGAACATGGCTCAGACTCACACTGGGAAACTCCAACAAGCTAACTTACTCCATAGCAGAAAGGTCCATGTCCACCTCTTCTCCATTCATCAGTGGAATCTTTTTCTTCTTATTTCTATTAATAAAGAGAAAATAGAAAGAAAAAAAAAGTATACTTAGCAGACTGGCAAATATATGTTTATAAATGGAGTTAAGGACTGCAAAAAGTACTCTGTGTATTTAATCACATAAAAACATAATGCTCTCTCCAGCAAAAAATACTTACAAATTTGAGCTATGCATCCATTTCTATAATTTTTACTTCCACCATTTTTACAATTACACATAAACATAGAACTTTGAGAAGCAGAATTCAAAGTAATTATTAAAATGCATTAGAAAATGGAGAGAATCTATTTGGGAAGTATGTCACTTTTCTTGTTCCCTTGATTTACCAAATAGTCCTGGCAACCTCTTCACTTGAGGCACTCCTCTGGCCTACATTTGTCTTCCCTCTAATTTGTGGCTCCCATTCAATGGCATTTTGAATAATTTGATTAATTAGAGTCTTCATGCAACTAATTCTACATAAATTAGGTCTTTATAAAAGTTTTACAAAATGACTTATAATTAAGAACTGTGTAAAGTCTCCTGCTGTCCCTAACAGTAAGAAATTTTCCACTTACATCACAAGTAAGTTTTATTTAGTAAGAATAAGAAAGAAAAAGAATATGTTTATCACCAAATGCCCTGTATGTTTTCATACAGCCATACTAAAAATACCTGCAGTTAGTATTGTAGTTCTTACCTTCTGCTTTTAGAATGGCAAGGAATATCATGTTTAAGACTGTTTTCTTCAATCTGCAATGTATGGTTGAATGAGCCATCAAGTTCTTGCACTGTCACTTTAAGAGGACCCTTGAAGTTCATAAGATTTTGTTATTAACATTAAACCTATGCTTATTAATGTACACATCATACTTGTATGTGTAGGTAAAATATAGAAAATGGACCTTACCACGTATTTCTGAGTCCCAGGAGAGGTGTAATCTTGTTTTATTTCCAACTCCAATACATTCCGTTTTCTATTAAACGCAAAGCTACCATAAAATTTTACCACTCCACTCTGATCCCTAATAAGCAGTATAGGAATTCTAGTCCTCAATGCAATAGTTATAAAAAACCATAATTCTCAATTCTTAACACTTGCTTTATGCTTCTTTATTCCTAGAATTACCCATTCCAAGAAAATCTGGAAATGAAAACACCCATGTTCATTCACGAAATTCTAGGGGTTTAGGTTCTTTTAATCTTTTTTTCTTCAAATAGTTCTTTAATGTCCAGTCATGTTTCTTATGGAGAAAAACTGAAGTGCAATAAAAACCACCTAGTATGAAGAAATTCATTATGAAAAATTATTCTGGACTCCACCACATCTAATGTCCTTGGCATGCTCTCAGAGAAAGTAATTGAGTAAGACTTCAGTATATGGTTTGTTTTACTATGTATTTTAGTTAAATAAAACTAAGGGGAAAATGTAGACATTAGTTTGTTTTCTACCCACACTACATTTAACTCCATTATTTTATTGCAGTTTTTCAAACTGGGCCATGTGAGCATTCACATGTGTGTGTGTATGAGTTCACATATACATGAGAGTGTACAATATGAATGATAAAAAGTAACAATCTCACTCTACATTTTTGCCCAGGCAACGATTCCTTCAAGACAACTTTTCCTGTGAATAATTTAATCATTCATTTCTGTATGACAGCCATTACTACACCTTACTTATAGTAAACAAAAATACTAAAATGAAGCATTTTAGTGTAATGCACACTCTCACAAGTCTCTGACAAGCAAGGAAGGAAAATCTGTTCTTTCATGTACCAACATTTAAGGGAGGAGCTTCCATATTCAAAGACACTTCTTATCATACAGGGGTTATTAACTTTTCTCCCAAAATTTGGCCATTTGGCTAAATACCTCACACTGGTTCTGTTTGTGGAGGCTGCCTTCATGAAGCTCTGTGATATCAGGTAAGAGTTTAAGACATTTTTAGTGGTTTATTCAGCACAAGGTTTAAACTCAGCATCAACACAGCCCTTGCTAACGGCAGAAGATAGCACTATTAACAGCAGTAAGATCTCCTCCCAAACAACATAGAGACCTGCTACGATCTCACAAGGTGGAAAATCAACTGCCACAGGAATAGCAGGGTTTGAAGCATGGCAGGCAGGTTGCAATCACAGGATTAGATGCAAGTTACAGTTAACAGGATCAGCCTTGGGGCCAAAGTACAGAGAAGGTGAAAAAATCCCCAAATGTATGAATTACAATTCTTTCTTCCTTACAGAACAGATGTAGTTAAGATTCCCCCAGCTCTGATAGTAACACTGACATTTAGATGTAGCTGCAGTGTGAAAATATGTACATAATACAGCTCCTATTTTTCTCAAATGCTTGGCACAGTGAAGTATGGAAATTAGAATAATGTGTATGTATACTTTATGACTACTTCTGATGCAAATAAAATACTAACCTCTCAAATTACTCTATAAATACTAATTATACAGTGCTTTTTAGTTAAGATATTCAGATGCATGAACATTGTTAAGTCAGCTCAAATACCTACTTTTGTTTAAGGTATGTTCTTGCTGCAGTCACGTACAATTCTAGCCTGGAGTCACATTAAATAAAACTAACAATTAAACCTCTTAAATGGAGCAACTTCAAATTTCCCCTCATATCAATACAAAATAAGAAACCCTATTTCTTGACTAATATCACTAAAATCTGTCTGTTGAAGAATCAACAGACAGAGGTTTATTTTACTTGCAATTGTACTACTAACACAAGCTACCAAGATATTAAAGTATATTGTAAACTAATAGTCTGTGCTTTAGGTTACTTATTTCATGGTGATTTACTGGAAATCACATATTAAAATGCACTAGACTATAGCATTTTCCATGTCCAACTTCAGCATATTTCTATGGGCAGTGTCCTCTGGAATCCTTTTAGTATAATTTGGCCTTAAATTCCAGCAGAGTTCCTGTGCTTCTTTCAAAGGAAACCTTAAAATAATGAAATCCCTTCTAGTACAGAACACGCAAAAAAGCCAGCATAGTTCAAAGGACTATGAAAAGATTGTGAACCTGTGGTTCACATATACATCTAATGCACAGAATAATGTACTTCACTGTTTTATGCAAATGTGTTTCATACTCCTCTTCACGTTCCTTTGATAGTGCCAATTAAAAACCAAAATTCATTCTCCATATTAACAATCCAGACCAAGAATAAAAAGGATACACCCACTGCTTTATTAAAGGTTGGATGTCTTTGCCTGAGACATTTGAGATAGATTTCAAAAACCCAGATGTGGAAACCAACATCTGACTCCACATGTGTGACTGGAACTTCTGAGATGAAGCAGTACTGGCCAGACTCAACAACTTGTTGAAAACCTAAAATGATAAAATGTTATTACTTTCCTTAAATACTTATATATACAATAAGCTTTTCTGTTTAGTTTCAGTTGAATTGCAACTAAAGGTCAATACACTCACTTTCTGATAAGTGGCTTTAAAAAAAGGTTTTCAAAATAAAGACATTACAGGGAAATTACTTGCTTGACCACACCAGAAATTGTGATTTTCAGTCCAAATGTATCTTCCTGGAAGTTACACATACATACAAATACACAAAATCAATTAGAAGATGATCAACTTTCAAAAATTATCTACAGTAAAAGAAATCACTGACTATATCTCCTTTTTCAGAAATGAAACATTCATTAGATTCTCTGCTGTATTTTCAACCTGACAACTACCTATAACAGCTCTAGCACAGTAACACACGTTTTTCTTAAAAATAACCCCAAATCGAGGAAAAAACCCCCAACTCCCCCAAAAACGTGAAGTTGATACGAAAATATTACTCAGTTTCTAACTGCTTATTTGTAGCATCATAGTCTTCCTAAGGTAAGTCACAAAAGATATTTAGTAAAGAAGAAAAACTACAGTTCTGCAGAAGTTCAGTATTTCAGAATAAAATTACGATCTTCTATTCAAATGCTTCCTTTAATATAAGCATCTATGTTTCACCTAGCACTGAAAATTTTATATAATGGAGAGAGCTGAGGCTGGACTCTCATTATTGTCATAATTTATAATTTCATTAGATTAGCTCACAGCAACACCAGTTAGGGACAGTAAAACAGGCTCTCAGTGTTAACAACTGATCAAAATAACTCAAACCAATGAAACACCCTAAGATTAAAGAGAATATGCAGAATATAAAAAGCTTTGTAAATTATGCTTAAGAAAAACAGCTAACTTCATCCTAATTCAGAAGACCTAACATTTGTTCAATCCTGCTAAAACTGATGGAATCCTATGATGACCTGTTCTGTTTTTCTCTGAACTCCATTTAAAGAACAGAAATGCAATTGAAGACAAAAGAGTTTTCTATATTCCACATGATCATTTAAATACCTACCTGTAACATGAACTCCATGCTAATTCTGTTCTCAATCAGTCTCATAACAAGATGTGCTTTACACTGGAACATAGTGTAATATTCCCAGGACAGTGTATGAGGGTGTTTGATAGAAAAATGTAAATGTGATGCAGGGCTGAAAAAAAAAAAAATAAAAAAAAGCTCTCTATTTTTCCTTTATTGAATGAAACTTAAAATGTAACCCAGCAACCAAGCTTAGAGCTGCACCAACTTAAAACTTCTTGTATTGCTTTTTGTTACAAATTATGGCATGCTTAAAATGACCACTCACTTGTCCAGAGAGGTGACAAAGGTGTACGTACCTGGCATCCAGCAAGTACTGTACAGAGATCAGTGGCACTGATAGGCACTTGACAGGCAATCACTGAAGTTCTCCTTATCACAATTCTCCTGTTATTTTAGATACTTCTCTGTTCTGAGGTAGGGAGGGGCTAGCAACCATGGAAGAATTGAAATTCAAGGAGGAAACTGAGGTTGTGGCTCAGACATTATATAATAATTTGGTCTCAGTATAAAAAGTATTTATCCAGCTTCAAATTATACAGTTGATTGACTTCTTGTAAAGTTCTTTTCTTGCAAATTACAACTGAGCCAGGACCCACATTCTTGGCCTTCTTCAATTTACTAAGTGTTGATTGATTTTGGTACTGGTTACACTACTTAACAGCAAAACAACTCCTTGTGAGGCTGTGTCATAACTGGATCAATTTATGCAAGAAAATAAAAACCCAGCAAAAGCTTGTCACTGAAACCCAGATCCACTTAGTGATCTGACATTTAGCAATATTTTTCTACCTCCAGTGGTTAGTACTACTCAGTGGGAGAATTACAGGAGAGGGAAGAGGAATCATTCTAAACTAGACATACTGAAGCTACAGATATCAGGCAAATAAAAACCCTGCCACTTCACACTGGTAACTAATAGTACTTCACAGATGACTGACCTAATACTTTTTTACCCACAATATACTAAGAAATCTCAGTCTAAGACTACAAGGTGGTATCTGAGAGCAGAAAGAAAAAGGAGCAAAGAAACAGAAAGCTGATGATACCGTAAAAAAGCCTGAAAATTACTAACCACTCCAGAAATAGCTCACGTCAAAATTCTGGCTTCATGTTCTCTCTTATCCTCTTACTAAAAAGCAGTTTCATAACAGCATTAAAAACATTCATTATACTTAATTTCCTTTGAAATTCACATTGAAAGAAAAATAAAACAACAGGTATTACAATATACTCAAGATGTACTTTATGAGACTGGTAATACATGCCTTGGGCAGCTTGAGATCTTGGCCTTGTGCTACACAACACACCCAAGGCATATATTAATGGCCCCATAAAAACATACCCTGCAATAA